>NW_024423343.1:48085891-48166053 GCF_017311325.1 Ursus maritimus
ATATATATATATATATATATCACCACACATGGAAAACTGGACTAACTGACCAAAATCTAAAGAATAAGTTGAAAAAAGAAATATAATCATAAGATACCCAGATACAGAAGTTATCAAATTCCAGTGGTTTAAAATAGTCATGACTGATATGTTTAGAAAGCAGAAAAGATGGAAAATTTAACCGGATAACTGGAATCTATAAAAGTGAATCAAATGGATAGTTTTAAGCTAAAAAGTATGAAGTAAATAATAATAAAATACAATTAACAGACTATACGCACACACACGTACACAAAGACACACACACACACACACACACACACACACACATCAGACTAACCACAGGAAAGGAGAAAATTACGAAACTGGGATAGGTCTGAAAAAATAACCAAGTTGAAATAAAGAAAGAAATTATAAAAAGATGGAAAATACAGGACACAAGTGACATATTAAATAGGGTGAAGGGGGCGCCTGGGTGGCTCAGTCGTTAAGCGTCTGCTTTCGGCTCAGGGCGAGATCCCGGAGTCCTGGGATCAAGCCCCACATCAGGCTCCTCTGCTATGAGCCTGCTTCTTCCTCTCCCACTTTCCCTGCCTGTGTTCCCTCTCTCGCTGGCTGGCTCTCTGTCAAATAAATAAATAAAATCTTCAAAATAAGTAAATAAATAAATAGGGTGAAATGCCCTAACATACATGTGACTTAAAGTCTCAAATGAAAGAAAGATGCAGGAATTTTCTGGAAATATTAGTTTTCAAAATAGACTTCAAGCCAAATAGTTAAGAAACATAAATTTCAAGCAGTGTAAATTCAAAGAAATAAGCATTTAAAACAACACATAGTAAAACTGTTAAAAATTAAAGACAAAAAACAAATACTAAAAATAGCTAGACAAACCTAGAAGCCGACTCTCAGCTATAGAGAAGAAATTGATGGTTAGCACAGGTGAGGTGGGGGATGGTGAAATAGGTGATGGGGATTAAGGAGGGCACCTGCTGTGATGCACACTGGGTATTGTATTGAGTGCTGAATCACTATATTATACACCTGAAACTAATATTACACTGTATGTTAACTGACTGGAATTTAAATAAAAATGAACAAAAAAAGAAAAAATAGCCAGATAGGTAAATATTTTCAAAAGAAGGTAAATGAGAACAAAAACTGACTTTTTAATTAAAAAAATGGAAGCCTAAAGACAACCTTGAATTGGTAAGAGAAAATTAATGACTCACCCACAATCTTAGCCCCAGGGACAATATTCTTTACCAAAAAGAAGCAAAATAGATAGGTTTTCAAAGAGAAGGAGAGAAAATATATTGCTAGTGAAGTAGTAATAAAAACAGCATTAAATAAATTTTACCAGCATAATGGAAAATAATCACAGTTGCAAGAAAGAAAATAAAAATTGAAGAGTATTAGGGTAAATGTAAATAAATGTTTATTTAACACAATAATAACTTCTTGTGGGCTATCAAATATGGGTAGAATTAACTTAATTGACCAAAAAAAAAAAAAAAAAGAAAAAAAGAAAAAGCACCAAAGCCAGTAAGGTAGTAAATGATCCTACGCTACAGTAAGATCCTAGCATTGTTCAGAAAGCGGTAAAAGTATTTATTTATAGACTCTAAAAAATAGTAAATATCACAGCAATACTATTTTTTTAAGATTTTATTTATTTATTTGACAGAGAGAGAGAGCACAAGTAGGGAGAGCAGCAGGCAGAGGGAGAAACAGGCTCCCCTCTGAGCAGGGAGCCCCCTGGGGGACTCAATCCCAGGACCCCAGGATCATGACCTGAGCCAAAGGCAGATGCTTAACAACTGAGCCACCTAGGTGCCCCAGCAACACTATTTTAAAAATGTATAAGTAGTAACAAAAACAATACTTGATTAATGTTCACTCTGGATATAGTCTAATTTCATAGTGTTCTCTGTATCAGATGCCTTGTTGATCATCATCCAACCTTCAGTAAACTAACGTCAAATATCATAGTTCTGTTCAGGCTTCAAAGAAGAGTTTCGAGGGACTGAGTGGCAATGGGACACCCCCTCCCTGACACTACTGTCGGACTAGTAGCAGCCAACTGCACCCAGAAGTAGAACAAGTTCTGTCCCATAGAACAGCAATCTAATGTCCAGAAGCAGAAGTTCGCCACGCAGATTAGGTAGAATTTTCTCCTGAGACAACAACTACAGAACTCTCATAAACATGAGGGGGTCTCCTTGAGAAGCTTTTCTGATCATTCATTCAGTCATTTCTTTCTTTCATTAACAAATGCTTATTTGAGTACTTACTATGTAAGAAGTGCTTTCTAGGATCTAGAGATTTTGCAATGAATAAAGTCTCAGGTAGGAGATAGGGATCAAAAATAAAAGGATAATCAAATGAATACTTAAATGTCTGTTGTCCATAACTGTCAAGAAGAAAATAAAACAGGGTAAGGAAATAGCAGGATGAGCTGGAGGAAGGGTTGTTCTTTTGGGTGAAGTAGTTGGGAAGCCCTCTTTGATAAGGTGGTGTGTGTGTGAAGGCCTGAGTCAAGTGAGAGTTCTAGTTATGGGAATGTCTGGGGGCAGAGCATCCCAGGAGGAATGGAAACATCAAGGACTTGAGAAATTTAAGTTTGGTGCATTTGTGGAGAGAGCATGTAGCTAGTATAGCTGTGCCCTTGTGGAGAGTGAGAAAGAGTAAGATGAGACAGGCGAAGGGGCCATAACAGATAAGGTCATGGAAATGATGCCAAGGGCTAGGATTCATAATCTGAATGAGACAGTCAGCCATTGACAGGTTTGTAGACATTTGTGTAACTGTTGTCTGGACAACAGACTGTGGAAGGAGGAACAGTGGGAGGGGGAAGCCATTTTAGACATTGGTACAGCCCAGAGTGGTAGCAATACAGTCAGTGAGAAGTGGTTAGACTCTAGATACAGTGTGAAGATACAATTCACAAAATCTGCAGAAAGATTAGATATGAGTTTTGAAGAAACATATAAGGGTAACACCAAGATTTCTGTCTTCAGAAATAGGGAGAATGATTTAAGAGCAGAATGAAAGGAGTAATTGCAAATTCTTTTTTGGATGCATTAAGTTTGAGACAGTTATTAGACATTAAACATTTATTCAGTAAATAACTATTAAGTGTCTTCTTTATGACTAACACTTTTTTCAGTCTTGGGAGTAGAACAATTGAGATATACAAGGTTTCTGCCTTTATTGAGCTTTCTAGGTGGAAAGGCCTATAAATATATAAGCAAACAACAATTAAGTAAATGAGACAAAGTCAAAGTTGCAGTTGGAATGAAGGATATCTATAAGATGATTAACTCTGTTTAGTGAGAATGAGTTACCACTTACTTTTTTACTATTTTTTTTAACATTTTCTCTTATGTTGACAATGATCATGTAAAAAATATAGCCTACAATTTGAAAAATGAATTCTGGAGATTGATTTCAATAATTTCATTTTATTCTTTTACTTCTCCTGTCCTTGATTTAATTATCATCTTATATGGTTTTTATTTCAGCTTTTTTTTTTTTTTTTAATTTTCCACATTGGTCCAAAAAATAGAAGACAGTTTACAGGACACCTGGGTGGCTCAGTTGGTTAAGTGTCTGCCTTCAGCTCAGGTCATGATCCCAAAGTCCTGGGATCGAGCCCCGCATTGGGCTCCTTGCTCAGCAAGGATCCTGCTTCTCCCTCTGCCTGCCGCTCTCTCTCTCTCTCTCTGACAAATAGATAAAATCTTTAAGAACAAAAAATAGAAGATGGTTTATATATATAAGCAGAAAGCTACAACCCCATCACATTCATAGAGATTTCTGATGTTGATGTGATAAAGAAATATAGATTTGTTAAAAAGAAGTTTACTTACCAAACTAAAGCCAACCAAACCAAAAAATTATATAACTTCTGTGCAAAATTCTCTATTACATACAAAATATAGGTGCAATTTACTTCTGTTTATATAAACAGATTTTTTTTTTCCTTAGGGAAAAATAAACTGTTATTTGGGACATATGACATGTTCCAGAAAATATATCTTTAGCAGTCATTGCATTTTCTGATACAGCAATATTTTTTTTTCTCAAGTGATAAACACTGTCTTTCAGGCTTCTTCTTTTGAAAATTTTGGGATAAGTCATGATCACATACATTTGACCTGTGTATGTTTATACTTTTAACTATGTCTTTAACTTCTTAACTATATGTAACTCACACATTATATAGGCTTAAACTGATGGAAGTGTATGGCCTGAGTATTACTGTTTGCCTGAGGAAATAGAAAGGCAACAGCAAATGTCAGGATCCTCTATCAGTACAGACGCTGTCTTAATTTAAGATTGTTAAGTTGGAAAGTAGGTTTTCAAACAATTATTTTAACGTCTCTCCTCCAGCATCTTACTACTCAAAAGAATAAATGTTTTCTAGAGGACATAATGCCTCTCACCTCCCACCTATCTAGACTTGTTTTCACCAAGGTAAATTGGTGTCTTCAGGCATGCTAGAATTAAAAATTAAAATTAAATTTAAAATTGACACTTCCTTTCTCCTGCATAGGTGAGGAATGGGCAAAACACGGTGGGAGGCTATAAACGGAGACAAGACGTTGTCATGAAGCTGATCTTTCTTTTCCTATCTCTCTATTCCTATCCAACCTGCCTATAGTCCTTCCAAGAGAATATTTTTAGAAACAAAATAAACATACATGCTGAGATTATGCAGAAAAAGCCACATAAACTGAGTACTTGTATTAAAAGGGAGGGGGGAGACAGAGAGAGAAAGAGAGATAATAAAACAATTCTGTGAGTTAAAAAACTAAGGTCATTTGTATTTACTAATAAGGTTTGGAAAGCCAGAAAGTGACAACTCAATTTGCATGAAAGTATTGTGTTACTCACTGAAAATAATCCAGTATCATCAAATCTCTAGATCCTGTGGTAAAAGAGTATCTCATTGTTCCTTAATGAGGAAGAAGTGAGATCGCCATGATAAATCATGAATTCGCTTTAAAGGTCATTGTATACAAATCTATAATGTTATATATGTATACATGTATAAAATATAATAGGTATACATTGGATACCACTTTTATCTATATCTATCATTATTTCCAATATGTAGTTTTGACATTCCTCATATTCTTCCCTATCTTTAAGTATCATGAATCCTTTCAGAAATTATTATAAATACATAACATTTACAAAAATTACATGACTATTACTATAAATATTGTGGAATGTGTTATAAAGCAGATATATTATGGAGTTCAGGACCAAAGAGCATTAGCGACTCCCTTCTTGACAAGCTCTGAATTAATTAATTGGTTCTTTTCATAAGGCATTGAGGTAATGACTCATAAATTCAAAAGAAAAATTAGTCAGATACTTTCTACTTAAAATATTGTTAATATTTATCTATGCATTGAATTTTAGTATTTTTTAAATAAATTTAATTCCTAATTCCATGGCCACTTATATAAATTTTCTTTAAGAGGTTGTTATTCTAGTAATAATAGTGATGCTTCACTGTCCAGCACCATCCAGCAGGCAGTAGTTTTCAAAGGTGTGTTGGCATACCAGGTAAATAACATCCATTACAGAACACCATCTTTAAGAAGTTCGTTCCTTCTTTATTTCTACCTTCAACCAACTCTTGCTGACTCCAACATTAGCCTACTCTTTAAAATCATTTTAATTGTAAATGTTCCATGGGCCATTATGATTACACAGTCATGTCTCATTCTTTTTTATTAAATTATTTTTTCATGCACCCACCTAGCATTAGCAAATTATTATAAACTAACCAATTAGACTGATTTTCCATAAGTTTCCTCAGAAAATAAATGCCACAAGCTCTGTTAGTCTTTAAATACTCTATCTTTATGGATTCAGTAATTATTGTAAAACATCATAGGAGGTACCTCAGTACCTGAGTTCAATAGAGCCATTACTTATGGTTTCTTTCTTAGAAGATGTCTTTCCAGATAATGAAATGATAAATTTGATACTGCAGAGCAAGTGACACCAGATATTTTTTAGTGATTTTCACGGAATACATTGTTTCATATTTGGCTTATTGGATACACATAGACACACACACACACACACACACACACACACACACATACACACAATATTTTAATTATAAAAGTTTTAAACAGAATTTCCTATAAAACCACATAAAAGTTATGTCAGATTATTCCTTTCATACTTTTAGTTTTACAATTATTCCCTTCAAATTATATTTTCCATTAAGACTATTAAAGTTTAATATAGTATGAATGTCCTTCTCCACCTGTCTTGTCCTCGCTATATGAAAACATTAAAGAATATTAAACCTTTTTCTTTTTTTTTCTTCAAAAGTAACCTGACCCTACCATTACATGTTTTTATCCTCAGTGAATTTTTTTTTTTCTATTTTCCTTTTTTTTTTTTTTTTTCCCTGGAAAGCCCTGACCTAACCACTAAAGATTGGATTTTGTGGAGGAGTTACTTCTCCTCTAGAGCAAATGACCACTAAATGGAGTTTTTTTAAATTACAGATTTCTTATGTTTGGTCATCTTTCTTATAAGTATCTAAAAAAAGAAAAATATATATACATGAATATCCCTACTGAAAATGAAATCTAAATACTTTGTGTTGGGGAAATATTTACTTTTTTAAAGATTTTTTATTTATTTACTTGACAGAGAGCGAGAGAGAGAAAAGAGGGAGAGGGAGAAACAGACTCCCCGCTGAGCCAAGAGTCAAACACTGGGCTCAATCCAGGACCCCGAGATCATGACCTGAGTCGAAGGCAAACACTTAACCGACTGAGCCACCTGGGGAACCCCTATGTTGGGGAAATATTTAAATTGAAATGAAGCATTATAGCCTTAGTATGAAAGTAAACTTTCAATCTGAATATAATCTTATTGATATATATTTATCTTAAATGTACTCCAGAATTTCTACAAACTTCCATTTGCTAATAAGATTTCTCCAATTTTTCAATGTCTTTACTAGTTTTCACCTTCATGCCCTTTTCACTGCATTTTGAATAATTTCTGAAAGTTCCAAAAGCTAATCTGTCCTCTTCACTGAACAATGTCTACATTTTTACCTCACTTTTCTCATTAGTTTTATCTCTATTTTCTTAATATTGAGGATCATATTTCTCTTTATCCTCCTTCTCCTAACGATATTTTCTTTAATGGCTATGCTTTTTTAATTTTACTACCCTTGTTGGACCTTGATTCTGAGATTTCACTTATCTTTTCAAATTTCAATGAAAGTAGATAGATCATAAATACATATTAGGCATTTTATCTATGATCAGTCATTTTCAATCACACTTCTTATGATGCTTACCTTTAATCTGCTGCTTTTCTAGTCATGTTGTAAGCAATTATATTCTCTTTTTATTTACTGAAGTTCACACTTCTGGCTAAGGTGACCATATAATTTCTCTCTCAAGTTGGGACATACTTGTGAGTGAGGGAAGACACTATTAACAATTCCATAAGGGTAGCTGAGTTTAACCAAATCTATCTCAGTCTAATGAGAATACATGGTCACATTACATCTGGAAGACTACAGATTGAAGAGTCAAGAGTTAAGTCATGCTCTATCTCTTTTGTATTTACTCACCAATAGCTGTAAAAACGGTTGCTTCTGATTTAAGTGTTGGGGGGATGGGGAACTATTCTTAGCATGCAAAAAGTGGATATACCTCCTTTCCTTCCTCCACCTCAATGGGTATAGAACTGGGAAATTGCTGAGGACAGAATTGAAAATTTCTGAGATGAAAGAGCTGGAGATGAAAAGATTATAATATCATAGAAAGCTGGTAGGAAAGATTTCCTTATTAGGCAAAAGTAGGGAATCACAGCAAATACACATAGTATAATGGAATTCTTGAACTAAGTATAGTTACAAATCTAAAAGAGCAAATTCTAAGCATGAGAGGACTATAGTGATATATGAAGTATATCGGCCAAGTATGAAACTTGACTGAATTTCAGGTGATGTCTAATGTAAAATTAAAAGGAGGTTTGCATGAATACAGCAACAATGCATCAATTAGGGTATGATAATAGGAAGTAAAGTGGTTTAATTGCTAAAACTGAAACAAAATCACCAATGTGGTCCCAGTGTCACGAGATCATTAAACAAAAAAAAAACATCCATTGGTTTTTTTGGACTTAATAGCAAGCTATAAAAGTATTTACTGGAAATCACTCTAACTCAGGACAAAAATTGTACATAGACTAGAAGGGGTCTGAGTCTACAATGGCAAGTTAATCACGTAAGATATCTGCAAGGACTTAGAATGAGGCATAGTATTAAAATGAAACTTAGCGACCTGAGGGTTAATTAACTCCTGTCATAACTGGAGTTCACGGGAGTATAGAAAACTACTTAAAAATAATTTTTTTCTCAGAGCAGCTCTAGGTTTACAACAAAATTGAAAAGAAGGTACAGAGATTTTTCATATATCCCTGGCTCCCAAACTTGCATAGCTGCCCCACTACCAACATCACTCACAAGAACGGATACTTTTTTTTTTTAAGCCAAGGATGAACCTACATTGACATATCATAATCACCCAAAGGTCATAGTTTGCTTAATGTTTCACTCTTGGTGTTGTATATTCTGTGCGGTTGGATAAAAGCATAATGACATTTATATCATTATAATATAATAGAGAGTATTTTCACTGCCCTAAAAATCCTTTACATTCTTATTTATCTCTTTCCCTAAAAACCACAGCTCTTTTTTATTGTCTGCATAGTTTTTCCTTTTATAGAATGTCATATACTTGGATTCATAAAATTTGAATACGGATTGGCTTTTTCACTTGGCAATATGCATTTAAGTTTCCTCCACATCTTTTCATGGCTTGACAACTCATTTCTTTTTAGCACTTAAGAATATTAATTGTCTGGATGTATCACAGTTTATTCATCAATTCACTTACAGAAGGACATCTTGGTTACTTTCAACTTTTAGCAATTATGAATAAAGTTTCTATAAACATCTGTGTGCAGGTTTCTGTGTGGACACAAGTTTTCAGTTCCTTTGAGGAAGTACCAACAAGCATTGTTGCCAGATGCTAAGAGTACATTTAGTTTTGTAAGAAACTGCCAAATGTTCTTCCAAAGTGGCTGATTCATTTTGCATTTCTACCAGTAGTGTATGAAAATTCCTGTTGCTCCACTTCTCACCAGCATTTGGTATTGACAGTGACAGTATTTTGGCCATTCTAATAGGTACGTAGTGTATGTCATTGCTTTACTTCATTGATGACACAGGATGTGGAACATCTTTTCAAATGCTTATTTGCCATCTGTATCTTCATTGGTGAGGGGTCTTTTTAGGTCTTTGGCCATTTTTTAAATCAAATTTCTTTCTTTTAACTGTTTGATTTTAAGAGTTCTTTGTATATGTTGGGTAACAGTCCTTTATCAGATGTATTTTTCACAAATCTTCCAGTCTGCGGCTTGTCTTTTAAATCTCTCGTTATTATCCTTCAGAAAGTAGAAATTCTTAATTTTAATGAAGTCTACATTACCAAGTTATTTTTTTTTTTCATGAATTGTGTCTTTGGTGTTGTATCTAAAAAAGTATCACCACATTCAAGGTCATCTAGCTTTTCTTCTATGATATCTACCAGCAGTTTTTAAGTGTTATGTTTTATATTTAAGTCTATGACCAATTTGAGTTAATTTTGATGAAAAGTGTATGGTCTGTGTTTAGGTTAATTTTTTTGCGTGTTGATGTCCAGTTGTCCCAGCACCATTTATTGAAGAGACTGTCTTTGGCCCATTGTATTGCCTTTGCTCCTTAGTCAAAGATCAGTTGACTTTATTTGCAGGAGTCTATTTCTGATTATTCTTTTCCTTTCATCTATTAATCTATTATTTCACCAATACATCACTGTCTTACTGTAGCTTTACAGTAAATCTTGAAGTTGTTCTTTTCCTTCAATATTGTGCTGGCTATTCCGGTCTATTGCCACTTCATATAAAATTTACAACCAGTGTGTCTATATCCATAAAATAACTTGTTGGGATTATGATTGCATTGATAGATGAAGTTGGGAAGAGTTGGCACCTTGACATCTTGACGTTGAGTCTTACTATGTGTGTGTGTGTGTGTATACACACACACACACACATACATATATATATACACACACATACATAGAATATATCTCCATTATTTAGTTAATTGATTTCATTCATCAGAGTTTTGCATTTTTTTTCATATAGATACTGTACACATTTTGTTATATTTCTATTTAAGTATTTCATTTTGGGGGGGAGTGCTAATGTAAATGGTATTGTGTTTTTAATTTCAAATTCCACTTGTTTATTGTTGGTATATAGGAAAAAAAGGCTATTCTCTAAATTCTCTTTTTGCATAGTCATTTATACCCAGTTCAAAATTTGTAAATCTTGTATTTCTCATTAAGCTTTTTCCTTTTGAATTCTATTATCCTTTTGAAAAAATTTTACTCAACTATTATGAATCCACAATAACTAAAAGTTCTATGCTACACGAAGGAGAATTTCTGTAGATAAAGAGGCTCTCATACATGCATTTTAGGTATGCATACATTTAATACATATGTTTAATAAATGCAGTTCACAGTTACTTGCTATCTTACAAAGTAGATTGTTTTGAAGTTTTTCCTAACGTCTTAGTCCTATTGGGGTGTATTAATTATAGTTTGCTGCTTGGCCTGCTAACAAAGTCTATGGAGATATATTGTTTTAAGACAAAACACAAAGAAGAATACAATGACTACTAACGTCTACAGAAGAACTGATAGATATTTAAATATAGGATAGTGAAACTTAATGTTTTGGCTAGTGAAAATTTGTTTTCTAAAAATTGGCCTAATTATTGACACACGCACCCACCCACACACACACACACACAAACAAGCAAAAACAAACCAAAAAACAAAACAAACAAAACAAAACCTTTATATTCATTGCTTTATCTCACTAAAATTCATGGAATATAAAAGTTTTAATATCTTCATATGGACATCCATGTGTAATACCATCTGGGAACTGCTTTGTTATTTGTGCAAATCGTGGTATTTTCTACAAAGTAAATATTTAGTAATATCATTATATCTCTTTTAGGAGTTAATAATGATGGAGAAATGATGAACAAACAACCATCGTGGGTTGTTAAACAGATGTATTTTAAAATTTTGAAATAATTAAGTCAATGTGCTTGGAACCTGCATAAAAATAGAACAATTCAATAATGAATGTTGAGATTTATAAGATTTCAATTTGAGTAATTCAAAAACTGCACAGATTATAAGACATTAGACTTAAAAAGAAACTCAAAGATTTAGTTCTGTGAACTTACCTCCTAGTTGAGAAGACTGATCTGGAAATTCAAGAGGCTCAATGCTTTGACAAAACCACATAGTCATTCTGTACTTCAATCAGGTTGAAGTCTTGGGTAACTAACCTTACTTCTATTTTCTTGATATTTACATTTTAACTGCTGCCTCACATTTAATTTTGATTGACATGAATTTATATTGGATTTTGCTAAGGCCAAACTATTGAAGTACAGCTAATTTTATTTTAGTTCTTCCCCTCCCCCTCATATCTGTTTCTCTCGCTCACTCTGTCTTTCTCTCTCTCTCTCTCTCTCACACACACACCCCTCTGAACTACATGCATTAATGGGAATCCATAATATAGAAAAACTAAATAAATATGAAAAGAAAACCATCAGCCATTAATTGCTTGAGTATTTATTTTACTATTTTATCTTTAATATATACTATACCATAAATATTAATTAACAGGTATTAAAACTTCTTTGAGTGTTTGCTAGACTTCACCAGTGCAGCCTTCTGGTCCTGGACTTTTGTTTGTTGGGAGATTTCTGATTCAATCTCTCTACTAGTAAGCTATCTATTCAGATTTTCTATTTCTTCCTAATTCAGTCTTAGAAGATTGTTTCTAGGAATTTATCCATTTTTTTCTAGGTTGTCCAATTGGTTGGCATATAATTATTCTTAGTAGTCTTTTATAATCCTCTGAATTTCTGGGTCTGTTGTAATTTCTCTTTCATTTCTGATTTTTTGTATTTGAGCCCTCTTTTATCCTTGGTGACTCTAAAAATTTGTCAATTTTCTTGATTTTTTAAAGAACCAGCTCTTAGTTTCATTGATCTTTTCCATTTTTTAGAAGTTTCTATATCATTTGTTTCCACTCTGATCTTTATTAATACTATCTTACTTCTGCAAGCTTTGGGCTTCATTTGTTCTTCCTTCTCTAGTACCCTTAGGTGTAAAGTTAGATTGAGATTTTTCTTGTTTCTTGAGGTAGGCCTATACTGCTATGAACTTCCCTCTTAGAACACTTTTGCTGCATTCCATAGATTTTGGTTTGTACTTCCATTTTCATTTGCTGAAGTTATTTTTTGACCTCTCCTTAGACTTGTTCATTGACCTATTGCTTATTAAGTAGCATGTTGATTATTTCCACATATTTGTGACTTTTCCAGTTTTCTTCTTGTAATTATTCTCTAGTTTCATGCCATTGTAGTTAGAAAAGAAGCCTGATATAAATTCAATCTTCTTAAATTTATTGAGACTTTCTTTGTGGCATAACATGTGATTGATTCTGGAGAATGTTCCATGTACATTAGAGAATGTGTATTCTGCTGCTTTTGTATGGAATGTTCTGTTTATGTCTTTTAAGTCCATTTGGTCCAATGGGTCATTTAAGGCCATTGTTTTCTAGTTGGCTCTCTAATCAATCCATTGATGTATATAGGGTATTAAAGTCCACTGTTATTATATTGCTATTAATTTCTCCTTTTTGATTTATTAACATTTCCTTTATATATTTAGGTGCTTTATGTTGGGTGTATAAATATATACAAATGTTATATATCCTTTTGTTGGACTGACCCCTTTATTATTATGTAATGTCCTTCTTTGCCTTTTAGTACAGATTTTGTTGAAAAGTCTATTTTGTCTGATGTACGTATAGTTTCCCCAGTTTGTTTTGTTGTTTTTGTTTTTTGTTTTGGCTTCCATGAAACATCTTTTCCCATCCTTTTACTTACAGTTTGTGGGTGTCTTTACATTTCAAGTGAGCCTCTTGTATGTAGCACATAGATAGGTCTTGTGTTTTTATCCACTCAGCCACTGTCTTTTGATGGGAGAACTTAGAACATTCACATATCAAGTAATTATTAATAGATATGTAATTATTGCCATTTTGTTGTTTTCTGGCTGTTTTGTAGTTTCTCTATGTTCCTTTCTTCTTCTGTTGCTCTCTTCCCTTGTGACCTGATTTATGTGTCATGTTTAGATTACATAGTGTTATGCTTCGAATCCTTTCTCATTACGTTTTGTGTATCTATTATAGGTCTTTGCTTTGTAGTTATCATGTAGTTACACATGTAACAGTTTGCCTGTGTGTGTATATTAGCAGTCTATTTTTAAGTTTATAGCAACTTAAGTTTGAATGCATTCTAAAACTACATAAATACTACCTCCCACAGTGTTTTTCTTTTCAACCTCTTTTTTTGTGTTTCCCTTAGCTAATTATTGTAGTTTTAGTTAATTTTACAACTTTTGTCTTTTAACCTTTATATTAGCTTGATAAGTGATTAATACATTACCTTTACTAAATATTGACCTTTACCAGTGAGGTTTTTACTTTTATATGTTGTCTTGTTATTAGTTAGTGCTTAAAGTCCTGTTAACATTTCTTGTAAAGTTCAT
This sequence comes from Ursus maritimus, assembly GCF_017311325.1. Lineage (NCBI taxonomy): Eukaryota > Metazoa > Chordata > Mammalia > Carnivora > Ursidae > Ursus > Ursus maritimus. The sequence continues at coordinate 48,099,652 of NW_024423343.1, forward strand.
AAAAGGTTCAATTTACTAAAAATGTTAACATTTCTTGTAAAGTTCAATCTAGTTCATACATTTCTTGTAAAGTTCATAGTGGTGATAAACTCCTTTAGCTTTTGCTTTATCTTTCTTTCAATTCTGAATGATAACCTTGCTGGGTATTCTTGATTGGAATTTTTTTTTTCCCCCTTGCAGTGCTTTGAATACATCATGTCACTCCCTCTGTCTTACACAATTTTTGCTGAAAAATCTGTTCATAGTCTTATGGGATTTCCTTTGTACTTAACAGATGTTCTTCTCTTGCTGTTTAAGAGTCTCTCTTTAACTTTTGACATCTTAATTATGATGTGTCTTGGTGGGGATATCTTGGGATTCATCTTTTTTAGAACTTCTGGGATTCCTGGATCTGGATGTCTGTTCCTTCCCCAGTTTAGGGAAGTTTCCAGCCATTATTTCTTCAAACAAGTTTTCTGCCCCCTTTTCTTGCTCCTCTCTGAGTCCTCTATAATGTGAATGTTATTCTACTTGATGTTGACCCATAGGTCCCTTAAGCTATCTTTGTTTTTAAAAACTATTCTTTTTGTTGCTTTTTTGGGTTGAGTTCCACTGCTCTGTCTTCTAGATCATTGATCCTTTCTTCTGCTTCATCCAGCCTGCTGTTAAACCCCTCTAGTATATTTTTCACTTATTGTATTCTTTAGCTTTCTTGTATTTTCTGTCTCTGTGTTCACCCATTCTTATCCCTTGTCCAGTAAGGATAACTTTATGACCATTACTTTAAATTTTTTATCAGGTAGATTACTTATCACTGTTTTATTTTTTCTGAAGTTTTATATTGTTATTTTACTTGGAACATATTTCCGTTTCCTCATTTTGCTTGACTTTGTATTGGTTTCTATGTATCAAATGCATTAGCTTGAAGAAGTGGCCTTCTGTCAAAGATAAAGTTATTATTCAGCCTTGCCCTAGCTCTCTAACCTATGTGATTTTCTAAGCAGCCAGATTTATTCTTGATAGGTGTCAGTTGTTGAGGGTGTGCCAAGACCTGTCAGTGTTACAGAGGGAAGGATCTCAGTCAGCACCTAGTTTCAGGCTGATTGGCACCAACTTTTAAAATATGCAAGTATATACAGTCTTGTGAGACCCCATTGAAAACCGTTGGCCACCAAGGCACATGATCTGGAGGTGCCCTGGGTGATGGTTGCAAAACTTGGGGCTCCAGATGAGTGTATTACATCCTTGCTGGGAGTTTCCAGTGAGCTGTAGCAAGACCAAGGGAGAGTACAAAGATAGCATCACCTGGCCTACTTTCCCTGAGAGCATCTTTTTAGGTTCCAGATGTCTGGCAAACCTGAGGACTGCCCCTCAGGCTGAAGCTCTAGGTCAAGTAAATAGGGCTTTTTTTTTTTTTTTTTTCCAGTAAGACTGGCAGTGGTGTGCTTTAGTTTATTATCCATGCACTGCCCTGGGCATAGGAGACCTCCAAGAACTATCTCTCCAATTGCTAAATGTCCTGTGGAACCCAGGAACTGAAGGTCCCGTAGTCACCAGACCCAAGCAATCAAGGAATGTCTTCTGTGTCCTGTATGTGCCTTCTAGTTTTAGTGAGGCAGAGGAAGAATGCAGGGTGTCCCTGTTGGCTTTAGCAAAGTGGGGAGAACACAGAGCCAGGGTGCATCTGTCAACTTTAGCAAGGCAGTGGGAGAGTTCAGGGACTATGTGCACCTGCCAGCACTAGCAAGGAAAAGGGAGAGTGCAAAAATGATGCCCACAACTGCCTCCATCCCCAAAGAGATTGCCAACAAGCCCCTTCCCTTCCAGCAGACTTTTTATAATTAGCAAATGAATTTCTTTTGCATATAGGTGTAGGTGTTTTTCAAACTGCTGTTTCTGCACTAGACTCCAGGGCAATTGAGTCTGTGTGCAACCTCTTTCAGATCAGTATCTCAGTTCTGCACAGTCCTTTCTATCTTCTAGACACGTTACCCCATTGCATTCAAAGCCAGATATTTTGGAGCTTTGTCTCTCTAGTGGTGGTCCCAAGTGTCAGGGTGCCTGATGTGGGGCACCAACCTCTCATTCCTCAAGGAAAGGCTCCAGATTTCTAGGATCCCTACCAATTGTGCATTGCTGCACTACGGATGGGGCATTTGGTAAGACAGTGTGTCTGCCTCTCCTACTTGTCTTGATGTGGTCCTTTTAGTTTGTCTTGAAGGAGCTGTTAAGCAGTTTTCAGAACTTTTTCAGAGGAAAATGATCCATACGTAACTGTATATTCAGTCTGTGGGAGGAGGTGAGCTTATTATCTTCCCATACTATCATTTTGGATCAACATCACCTTTGTGTGTGTGTGTGTGTGTGTGTGTTTTCCATTGAAAATTCTGACTCTTTGATTAATAAAGAGAAAAGCAAAATTTTTAAAAGCCCCTACTTCTCTAATAGTTTCAGACCCCGAGCAGTTTAAAAAGACAATAGAAATGTGTTTTTGGATCCTTGTGTTTCTGCTTAGCATAAATTACAGGAAAATGAACATTTGCAATTCAAAAATTCCTATAAAAAACAAGTAGATTGTAGTTGGTTTTCACTGGACTTAGGTGGCTTCAGCTAATCTACATACAGACATGCATATGTATGGATGTGTATATATTTATTTTTTTAAAAATGCATTTCTGTATATGCAAATGAATAACTTTTATAAACAATTCATTTCTGCCACACACAGCCAATCAATCTTCCATTAATAATAGAGAATACTAAGTCGTTAATGGCAATTCTCCACTGGAATGGAGAAAGCTAACAGCTTAAATGTGACAAAAATGTCACAAACTATTTTTCAGGTTTTTTTTTTTAATACACAACTTTTCTAATAATGTTAAACTCTTATTTTACAAGACAACTCAATCTTTATGCTTATCCCTCAGTCTCAGATAATCCATCGTGGCTTCATTAAGGAGAAGTATTCAATATTCCAAAAAATTTATAAATCTTTGTACATATGTTCTGGACACAATGTATTGGGAGGCAATTAGAAATAAATACCACAGGGGCGCCTGGGTGGCACAGCGGTTAAGCGTCTGCCTTCAGTTCAGGGCGTGATCCCAGAGTTCTGGGATCGAGCCCCACATCAGGCTCCTCCACTATGAGCCTGCTTCTTCCTCTCCCACTCCCCCTGCTTGTGTTCCCTCTCTCGCTGGCTGTCTCTATCTCTGCCAAATAAATAAATAAAATCTTAAAAAAAAAAAAGAAAGAAATACCACAAAAATCTGAGCAGGTAAATCTAGAAATTATATTTCATGTGTGACAGAGCCATATTTTATTGATATCCCAACTTCATCTCTAGAGTTATTAATGTCAGTTGTTTATGTGTAGTGAAGAAAAACAATACGCCACATTTGCAAATGAGCACCAGGAATAAAGGCAATTATCTGTCTTATCTTAGACTCATTATTGGAAAAAAAATGATCTTTTAAATATCATGTATTCAAATATGATAATGATACAAACAGTAATCACAACAAAAAATACCTACTTATTTAATCTTTACTATTTATAAACACAGTGATGGGTTCTTTCTGGACATTTTATAATCCTTACAGCAACCTATGAGATAAGTAATGTTATTATCCTCATTTCAAGTTGCGGAAAATGCAGCTTACAAAGTTTGTTAATTTTGCCAGCATATGGTAGTGACTAAGGCAGAAATCAAACTCTTATTTATCTTGTTCCAACATGAGGGCACTTCTCAACTATAATTTTTCTTTAACCGGCTAAATTGTTTATAAGATATGTTCTGGGAAGTGGGTTTTATGTAGGTAATAAAATTGGTTGGGAAATAAGAAAAAACTAAATGGGAGAACACAGAATGGGGAAATATTACCAAAAGGTGAAGTGAATAGTAATTAGTTAAAAAAATAATAAACTTATTAAACTAAGATATTGAATCAAATATTGACATTTTCCCCTCTTCCTTATTAAGAATAATTCTTTTTACAGAGTCATGAAACTATTAATTAAGACTACTTATGGTTTAGATCAGTACTTTTTTAATAGTTCAATAGCTAAATTGTTTTATGGAAAAATAAGGGGTAAAGAGATGATTAAAATACATACGTGGTCACTCATACTTTTAATATTTTACATGACGCCTCCTATTCTCAAATACATTTTGCCCATTTGATTGATAGTTTTTGAAGTGGTTGCAGAGTAATGCACTTTATATATCAGTTCCAAAACATAAGTATGTCTGTTTATTCTTCTTTATATTTTCAAAATCTTGATGGCCATACAATTAATGTTTGTTAAGAAGTATGCTCAAGTTTGAAAATTAGAAGCTCATTATAGATACTTTTACATATGTATCTTTATTGGTGAATAACCAAACACTGTTGGGAAAAAAATTACATTCAGTGACCATTTCTCACTTTGGTTAAACAAATATGTATGGCACTATTTCATACTGTCATCTGGAAAAATAGACATATCAACCTAATCTGTCTCAGACATTTTATTTTCCTAAATCATTAAGTTATTAGATTTGGTTTTCTGTATTTATCAGATTAGCAGTGTAATTAACAACTCTCTACTTCATTTTACAGATAAATTTAATGTTGTCTACAAATGTCCAAACATTTTCCACAGGAAAATGGCCAAAAATAGAATTTTTTACATCTGTGTGTTTGTGTGCTTCTTCATTTATGTTAATGTGTGTGTGTATATATAATTTTTGAAGCTTAGTGTAGGGCACTAAGTTTATTTTGGGTTGAAAGAAATATGTCACAGTAAATTGGGGATTGGAAATGTCTGTGTTACTTCTGAGAGATTGAGCTGTTTGTTATCACACTTCACATTTTCATGAGAGAGAAATGGTGGTAGGTATCTCTTAATGTTCCTTAAGGAGTCTGAAAACTAAAATGCATTGAATTTGAACTCCTTTTGTGCTATGCATATTCCTTAGATGCTACAAAGAGATCTTCAACAATCTTTAGGTATGAATACCAATATCTTTGTAATCATTTTCTATTTCAATCACTTCACATGATTCAATGTTTAAAAAAATAAGGCGTTTTTTTTTTTTTTTATGTTACCCTAAATTATTCAGGAGTAAAGGAAGGACAACACCACTCAATCAACAAGTAAAACTTAAATTAAAATCTTCATGTACTAACACCTGCTGATATAGCCAGCAACATGATTGATATGCCCCTGCCTGCATAAGGATCACATAGCTATGCATATAACTTCAATTATTTTAACTTCATTCTAGGTCTAAGCAGTTGCATACAAGTAGATTTTCAACAATTCCAGCCATCTTTTGTAAAATCTGTCAATCACTTTAGTTTTGTATTATTTGAGCACTTCTTATTGCTGAAAATAAATCATCTCATTAAATATTTGACTAGCCTTTCCATAATCTGGATTTCGGTGGTAAAGGGAGAAGGAGAAGTAAACCAACGCTTATTAAACATCTAGTATAAAGTTAGTGAATCAAATAAGTTATCGCAATAATTGCTATAAAAATTCCAGAACACAAACACTGCTATTCATTTTATAGATTAGCGAACTTGTAATGAGGTTAAGTAAATTGCCAAAAAATACAGTTATTAAGGATATGAGCTAGGGCTTATTTCTAGTCTCTCTCATTCCAATCTAGCCCACACTATATTATTTGAAAGTACTCTTGAGTAATTGTATTAATTTTGATGTTACTTGCACTGCAAAAATGGAAAATCCCATTTAAAATGAACAAATGAGGGCCAACTGTTTTTATTCACTTTATTATTCACATACTTAGTCCAAACCAGCATCTGATGAAACTTGACTTTTCTCTTTTGAGAAGTTTATGTTTATATAATATCACACACACAAAAATATATTAATCTAATTTAACTTAAAATTGTAATTATCAACAAAATAATTTCATACCAATCTTAGCTGTAAAAAAAAAAAAGTGGCTGTGTAATTCTCTTTAGTTTCACCAAGTGTGGTATGGTACTTTAAAAGATCTGACAAATCACTCCAGGGAGCCCACTCTCAATAGAATTCAAAAAAAGCTGACTTAGCCAGCTCATTCTAGACAAGTTTTGATCATTGGACAAATTGAATATTTTTAGTAATCTCACTTTTACATTATTTATCTAAGAACTGACATTCCTCTGATCTACTTCCACTTTTCCTTCAATAATCAGACATACATTCCTTTCTACCTCTTTTCTCCAATGTTGTACTAACTCAGAACAAAGCTGAGACCAATACCAAAATGCCTTAATTTTCTTTTCTGTTTCAAAATAATTTTATAATCCATCTTCCTATGCCACAGCTACTCAAAAATTCCATGTATTTTATACCTTTGTACTTTGTATTTTCACTTAAAACTCACACAAAAAAATTAAAATGTCATCATACAAAGTATTTCCCTATATTTAGAAATGGCAGCATATAGGTCAAGAATTTGCACTCATTTATATATTAAATAATGGATACGCTCAATGTTTCGTCTTAAAGATGAGATGATATAGAGGCCAGTACTTTTGAATACTTTGAATCTTCTATGTCTAGTCTTCATTGTTTTTCAAATTTCAGTGTTTTTTTTTTAAGATTTTATTTATTTACTTGAAAGAGAGAGAGATTATGAGCAGGAGGGAAGGGTAGAGGGAGAAGCAGGCTCCCTGCAGGGAGCCTGATGCAATGCTGGGCTCCATCAGAGGACCCTGGGATCATGACCCGAGCCGAGCTGAAGGCAGATGCTTAACTGACTGAGTCACCCCAGTATCCCGCCTTATATTCTTTTAAGTTCATCCATGTGTATGAATTCTTTATACTTCTTACTGGAGACTGCTCCCATTTTCCCCACTTCCAGCTCTCTCTGTGAATACCATAGCTTTACCAGGTTATGGCTGGTCATAAAACCTAGCAACTTTGTCCTCAGAAGTGGAGGAATTAAGAAGAGGTAGGATAACCCATGGCTTTGGTGGCTCAACGGGGAAGAATCAGCTCAGAACTCATGGCTCTGTGTCTCAGCTCATGACAAGCAGAAAAATGACTAGAAATTAAAGTAGAGAGCTTAGAAGTGAGAGGACTGTAGAAATTCTGAAATGAACCCTGCATATAACAACAGGTTACTTTAAATTATATATATACAAGGAAGAACTGAAATATTCTGGTAAAAAATGAGAGCCAATGGAGACTTGAGAACTGGCTACAGCTTTCAATAAATTCCTCAATGTATATACAGTTGAATTGACAGAATATAAGAGCCTTAGACGCATGATACTATGAGCTGTGTCTCTCCCATTTTCATATGTTGAAGCTCTAATCTCCATGTGATAGTATTTGGAGTTGGAAGCATTGAAAGATAATTAGGTTTAGAGATGAGGTCATCAGGGTGGAGCCTTCATAATGGAATTACCACCAATGCTCTCTTTCTCCACCTTGTGAGGATACATCAAGAATGTTTCCAGTCCCTAGAACCATGAGAAATAAATTTTTGCCATTTAAGCCATCCAGTTTGTGGTATTTGCTATAGCAGCCTGAGCTAAGACACATGAGATGTCTTATCAAAATCTTTCTAAACTACTGGTTCACCACTAAACACACAGACACAGGCCTCACCCTCTGGGGAGTAGTACTGAAAATAAAAGCATAAACATTAGAACAGCTAAGCAGAGATATCAATGATAGAATATTGTGAGGGAGATGAATTTTATAGTTTAGATCAAGGCAAAAAAACAACTACATTCAGAAAAATAAAATCCCAAGCTGTTGCAATATATTATTTAAAACAACTAATTGTTAATCAAAAATTATTAAAAATGCAAAAGAACCCCAAAATATAGCACATTATTGGATTTAGATGAAACACATATGTTATAGTAATAGCACAGAGAAATAAGTACGAAATAGAGATATGCGGGATTTATTGCTATAAGTCACCAGACTTAAGAGAGTATCAATCTAAAATAAACTATATGTAAATCAAAGATGCATATTGTAATCCTAAATCAACCCCCCCAAAATACTCAGCTGTAGGTAAAAAGTCAACAGAGGAAATAATGCTATAATAAAAATATCTGACACAAAGAAAGCAGCAAAAAGAGTAAAAGAATAGGAATAAAAAAGATATGAGACATAGAAGAAATAAATTAAAAATGGCAAACCTTATTGCAAAAATTATAATTACCTTGAATGTATGTGTACTAAATACTCCAAATAAAAGGCTAAGATTGTCAGGTTGAATAAAAAGTTAAAGAAAAGCTCTAGGCCATTCAACAGAGAAGCAAATTAATTTCAGTCACAAATAGGTTGAAAGTAGAGGCAAAGAAAAGATATAGGATACACTCAGTAGCCATAAGAACTGGGATGGATGCATTAATATCAGACAATATAGAATTTAAGACAAAAAAAAATTCCACATAAAAATGGCAACTAGATAAAGAGCCACAAAATAATGTAGTAAATATTACAGAATTTTAAAATAAAATATCAATAAGAAGATGGGAAACTTAAACAACACTATTAACTAAGTTGACTCAATTGACCCATACTGTAAGCTTCAAATAACAATAGAAAGCACATTCTTTTCAAGTACCTCTAGAACATTCTCCAGGATAGACCATATGATAAGCCTTCATAAAAACTTTCAATAATTTTCTAAAGTTAAAATTAAACACAGTATGTTCTCTGCGTACAACTTGGAATTAAGTTAGAAATCAGTAACAAACAAATATGGAAATTTTAAAAAGTGAAAATTAAGCAGCATACTTCTAAATATCCATGTGTTAAAGAAGAAACAGGAAAGGGAAATTTTTTTAAAAGCTTGGAAAAAAAGTTAAAATGCATTCGAAACACATGGAATACAGTTAAAGCAACATTCACAGGGGATCTTATAGCTTAACGCTTGTACTCAGAAAGAAAATATTAAAATTAAACTTAAGAAGCTAAAAAATTATTAATTAAACATGAAAAGCAGAAACTGGTAAGTAATATTGGTCAGACAGAAAAATCAGTGAAAACAAAAAGAAATAGAAAAGTTGGTAGATCCACAAATTGGTACACATTTAGTAAAAAAAAAGTATAAAGACTGAAAAAGTAAATTAAAAAAATCAGAAATCACTGAGAGAGGAGATATCATATTGATTCTACAGGAATATAAAGAACCTTAAGGAAAAATTATAAACAGCTTTATGACAACGAATACAATAAATTATATGAAGTGGATGAATCTTAAAGGTAAAAAAAATGACTCAAGACAAAAGCAAGAGGTAAACAGACATTTAGAATCTAGCAGAATTAGGAAATAGTTAAAAGTCTTACTACAAAGTCAGAGTCCTGGCACTTAAGACTTCACTGACTTAAGGAAGAAATAATACCATTCATATGCATAATTTTTTCAGAAAATATAGAATAGAGAAAGCTTCCTAACTCCTTCTAATTTCTTTGGCAATATTACCCTGATATCAAAGCCTGATAAAATATTACAAGAAAACTCAAAAACAAATTACCTCATAAACATAGATGCAAGAAACCCTACACAAAATACTGGATAATACCATCTAGTTATATATATAGAAAAGATTACACATCACAAGTAAATATGATTTATCTCAGGAATGCAATTTGAGTTAGCATTCATAAATAAATGAATAAAATACATTTCATTAAAACACAAAGACAAAAAACATATGATAATCCTGATAGATGCAGAAAAAGTATTTTAGAAAACTTAACATCCATTCTTGATAAAAGCTGTCAGCAATAAGAAATAAAAGCAAACTTTCCCTTCTGGATAAAGGGGCTCAATTTAAAAAAATGAATAGCTAATATCTTAGGTAATCATAAAAGATGTAATGTTTGGAGATTGGAATAAGGCGGAGATTGGAATAAGGCAGATATATATATTTTCATTACTTTTATCATCATTGCGGTAAGAACCACAGTCTATGCAATAAAGACAAAAAAAAATTAAACATAAACTGAAAAAGAGGAATTCAATCATTATTGGAAAATGACAAGACCTTCTTTGTGGATAATCCTAAGGGTTACACACACACACACACACACACACACACACACACTACTACAACTACAAAGCAAATTTAGCAACATAAGTGAATATAGAAGCAATATACTGTAACAAATTGTAGTATTGTATAGAATAAACAATCTGAAAATGAAATTTTAAAAAACCCTGCATTCACAATAGTATAAAAAAAAGATAGATGTAGAAATATATTTTACAAAATAAGTGTAAGACCTAAATACTTATAACAACAAAATATTGTCAGGGAAAATAAAGAAGACTCAAATAAATACAGGCACATAGCAGAGATATTGCAGGTTTGGCTCCAGACCATGGCAATAAAGTGAATATTGCAATACTGTGAGTCAAATGAATCTTTTTGTTTCCTGCTGTATATAAAAGTTATGTTTACACTATCTGGTATCTATTTAGTGTGCATTAGCTTTGTATCTAAAAATTGTACACGCTTCAATTAAAAAAAATGCTTTATTGCTAAAAAATGCTAACCATCATCTGAGCTCTCTGCAAGCCACAGTCTTTTTCCTAGTGGAGGGTATCACTTCAATGTTGATGGCTGCTGACAGATCAGGGTGGTTGCTGAAGGCTGGGTGGTTGTAGCAATCTTAAAATAAGACAATAGTGAAGTTTGACCCTTAACTCACTCTTCCTTTCACAAACAATTTCTCTGTGCCAGTCAATGCTCTTTGATAGCATTTTAATTATAGAACTACTTTCAAAATTGGATTCAATCCTCTCAAACCCTGCTGCTGCTTAATCAACTGAGTTTATGTAGTATTCTAAATCCTTTGTTGTCCTTTCAACAATCTTCCCAGCATCTTCATCAGAAGTAGTTTCCATTTCAAGAAACCACTTTCTCTGCTCATCCATAGGAAGCAACTCCTCATCCACTCAAGTTTTATCACGAGATTGCAGCAATTCAGGCTCCACCTCTAATTCTAGTTCACTTTCTGTTCCTACCACACCTGCAGTTACTTCCTCCCCTGAAGTCCTGAACCCATGAAGGTCATTCATGAGGGCTGGAGTCAACTTCTTCCAATCTCCTGTTAAGGACAACATTTTGACCTTTTCCCATGAATCACCTGTGCTCTTAATGGCACCTAGAATGATGAATCCTTCCGAGAGGTCTTTAATTTACTTTGCCCAGATCCATCGGAGGAATCATTATAGCAGCTATAGCCTTACAAGATGTATTTCTTAAATAATAAGACTTGGAGGTCAAAATGAGTCCTCAATCCATGGATGTGTTAGCAAGCATGAAAACAACATTAATCTCATTGTACATCTCCACTATGGAGCCCCTCGTTGGGCTCCGCACTTAGTGGGGAGTCTGCTTGAGGATTCTCTCCCTTTCCCTCAACCCTTCCCCAACCCACTTCTCTCTAATAAATAAATCTTAAAAAAAAAAAAAAGGTGGACATTGTTCAACAAATGGGTAAATGAATTGGTACTTCATGAAAGAAAATACGTGGATGGCAAAGAAGCACATGAAAAGATCCATACTCTCATTCATTTCTAGGGTAATACAAATGGAACCACAATGAGATAACAGTACACTTAGCCTAGAATAGGTAGCATAAAACAAATAAACAATATGGAGTATTGGTTAGGATCTGGAACAAGTGGAATCATCGTATGTGTCTGATAGGAATTTTAAAATAGTACAGCCATTTTGTAAAACACTTGGAATATCTTAGTGACTTAAACATACACTTCATACACTGCCAAATATTCACTTCTGGATAGTTACCCTATAAAAATGAATTCATATCTCCACAAAAACCTTATACACAAATGTTAATAGAAGCAGTATCCATAATAGCTTCAAACTGGAAATTATTCAAATATTCATTCAGTGCCAAACATAAACAAAAAAATATGACACATTCTTGCAATACAATACTACTGAACATAAAGAAGAAACAAACTATTGATACATATACTAACATGACTTAGAAAAATTTATGGTAATTTAAAGAAGGAAGAGACAAATGCCTCCTTATTTTAGAATGTCATGTATATTAAATTTCTAGAAAAAGAAACACTACAGCAACAAAAAAAATCAGTGCTTACTGTAGCTGGTGATGGGAGTGAAGATTGACTGTAAAGGTTATTGGGAGGACACTTTTTGGGGGTGACTTAATTATTTTAAAACTGGATTGCAATTATAGCTGTACAACCTTATGAATTTACTGAAACTCACTGGATTTTAGTGAACTTAAGATTGGTGATGTTTTTACTTGAACGTAAATCATACTTCAATTACCCTGAAAAAAAAATTAAAGGGATATGGAACAATTGCTGTTAGGTTTTTTACATACACTATTTGGAATAATCATTTGATTTTACCATTCACCTAAGAAGATATAAAACTAATAAAAATGATGGTATTTGGATGAGCTAATTTAGATTCTCTCTTACCTCACATGCACACTTATGTTGACAGGAAAGATCAGCTCAATTAAGTAAAAGTGCTTTACATACAAAATAGATCCAGAAGCTTAGTCATTACTGTTTCCAAGTTACATTTCTTTCTGTTTCTTTTTTTCCATTACAGCTGCAATTCAAACTAAAAATAGAGATTAAGCTGAATTCTATTCTCTAACGCCTTCTTTGGTTATTGCATCTGCCTCCAGTAAAAATTAATCTGAATCATACACCAAGAACAAACATTTTGGAGTGCCTGAAAGAAAAATAAAGATATTTTCCTAGAATCTATATCTTTTTTTTTTTAATTAAGATTTAAAACATTCTTTGTAGGAACCAAATTAACCCAAAACTGAACCTTCCAAAACGGAAGTTATTTTTAATAGGAAAAAGAATGAGTACTAAATAAAAATTCTCATTATCAAAGATTGCTTCTTTATACTAAGTCTAAAAAGAAATTTTAAGGTGTATGTTCATGTAATACGATTATACAACTTTCTGATCCGTTTTCTCGATAAAAAAGTGAATGTGTTTAAATCCAGCTTAACAGAATCTTGCTTGCCAAAGTTAGATCATTTGTGTTTCAACACTGCAACCCTATTGTGCCATATGCAGTTGTGTTCTAAATTCCTATACTCCCATTTACTAAAAGAAAGGATGATTTACCTTAATATGTGAATTATTATTTTTCCAGTGTCTATATTCAGCAAATAATAGAATAGTCACAAAAACTCCATCTATAATAACAACATATTTATTCAATAGTTATAGGCTAAGCCCCATATACAGTATTACATTTAATTCTCAAATACTCACATAAATTCTTTGAGGTGATAGGAATGCCCCAGTGAGTTCTCTTAGTGGAGTGAAGGGATAATCTTAAGATCATAAGTAGTGAAAGATAAATGAAGATGATTTTCTCTTGGCAAATAATTAATAAAGGAAATAAATCAGCTCTGTATTTCTCCATATTTATAGCAATTGATTCTGATATTTGTACTCCAAATCAAGCACCAAATTATGTATGGCAGGAGTACAAAGAAGAAAACAAAAAGAACCCTTCAAATATGCACCGGACAAAAATAACGGGTAGCACCTCTGACAACTTGCAATTCATCTGAGGGATAGGGACCCTGTCACATACCCAGAAAACAAAGTGGCTGGTTGGGACATTGTGCATCTTGACAGCATGCAGTGCACCCAGCACTAATCCCTGCCAAGAATCATCACTATTGTTTTCCACACTCCCACAACCCCATGCAATTTTCAGAGGCAGAGCTCTTCTAAACAGAAACTAACATTCACTGCAAGAGACAAAAGATGCTTATTTTGGCTAAGGAAATACACTACAGTTACAGATGATCTTCATTTTAGATCTTCAAAAAGAAACACTAACAGAAAATCAAAGACCATCCATATTTAAGATAATCCCCCACCATAAAATGATTAAATGCCGAAGAACTAATAGAAGACATTGAAGACCATTTAAAACAATATAGAAGGCATATTTACATAGATCACATTCCCCCCAAAATGCTGTTACACAAGAAGGAAATAATAACAAGTGCTGGAAATTAAATATATAATTGCCAAAATTTAGGGGGAAAAAAAAAAGATGGCCACACAATAAGTTCCACACATGGAACTCATGCCTCTAAGATTAGTGAGCACAAGGATCTAGCTGAGGAATTCTCCAGAAATCAGTACATATAAACAAAGACATAGGATTCATTAAAGAACTTTTTTAGGAGCTTGAAGACAGATTTATGAGCTCCTTAACCTACCAGCAATTCTATACAGACAACAGAAGGAAGGAGAAAAAAGCATTTGAAAATAAGTGATAAATGAAATTCACTACAAATCAAGACAATTTATGCAAGATTGAAGACTTTATCTCAGCTACAAACAATTCAAAGTGTGTGATGTTCACAGATACACACACACACTTTCATATGTTAAAATTCTCTAAGGGCATTCTTCCTGATCTGCAACTGAGGCTTTCTGTGCTCTATTGTAGAACCCTCATTTTTCACTCTCTAAAGAGTTGCTCCCACGTCTCTACTACCTCAGCAGGTGTCATGGTGTTGGAAAGTTTGAAACATCAAGATATTTAAATCTAGAAAACTGGCTAGGTGGGTGGTTAATCTCGGCTGACTGATAATTAGGTGCCTCTTATAAATTTGTTTACTGTTCATTGAGAGCAACTGAGGAAAAACTGGTCTTAATGCTAAAATAGAACATAATTTTTATGCTCAAAATACTGGATATTTAGCATGCATTTGCCATTTAAGTTTTATGAACTATATAATTTTCTTAAGGAGTATATTAGGATATTATTTCATTTTTTAATTAAAAAGAGCCATTTTTCATTCACACCAAAATGTATGAGACTTCTAATTGCTTCCTTGCCAAAACTTTGTTTTGTCTGTTTGTTAAATTTGTCTTGTTTTAAAATTTAGCCATTCTAGAAGTAGGTATTAGTCATATTTAATTACGATATTAATTTACAATTTTAAAATGATTAATGATGTTGGGCATCTTTTCATGTGCTTATACGCGATCTGTGTATTTTTGGTCACTTAACTATGTGCAACTATTGCCTATTTTTATTCAGTTGTTTGCTATTTATTGAGTTTTGAGGGTTCTCTATGTATTCTGGATACAAATCCTTTATCAGAAATATGACTTTAGGGGCACCTGGGTGTCTCAGTTGGTTAAGCGTCTGACTCTTGATCTCAGCTCCGGTCTTGACCTCAGGGTGGTGAGTTCAAGCCCCATGCTGGGAGTGTGTGTGTGTATGATTTTAAAATATTTCTCCCAACTTTTGATTTTGCTTTTGTTTCTCTTAATAATGTCTTTTGAAGAGCAGTAAGTTCTTAATTTTGATGAAGGATGATTTATAATTTTTGGTGGATCATACTTTTGGTGCTGTATCTAAAAAAATCTTTGCTTAACCAAGATCATAATTTTTTTCTCCTGTTTTCTTCTAGAAGTTTTAAGATTTTAGATATTACATTTGTTATCCAATCCATTTATTAAAGTTTTCATGGAAAAAAATAAAGTTTTCATGGGATACAATGTAAAACATCAATATTTCGATAAAAATGTAACCTTTTCCCAGTAAATAACATTAGTCCATATATGGTCAATTGTAAAATTTTAGCTGGCAGTGATGGTCAGTTGTAGATTTCAAGTGATTGACGACTGTACTGAGGCAGAGTACAGCCACACTTTGCAGCTTGCACTGGTGCATGGCAAGGTATTCTTTAGAGATAAGTAGTCAATAACTAAGACTACTTCTTATTTTTATTCTGTCTATCACTGAGGGAAGGGTCAATCATTTAACAGTTCTTTTTTTAATAGTCTCTACATCCAACGTGGGGGGGGGGCTTGAACTCACGATCCCTGAGATCAAGAGTCGTATACTCTACTAAGCCAGCCAGGCACCCCTTAGCCGTTCTTTTTTTAGTGTAAAACCTATGTATTGAATCTAAAATGCGAGTGATGAGAAAAAAATTAAGATTAATGATTGTGAGAGGTAAACATAGTACTATAGCAATAAATGTGGCATTTAAGGATTTTTCCCCCCATATTGCAACAATAATACATTCTCAAATAGATTTAATAGTAGTAATTTGAAGATAATTTACTGAGAAGAATAGAGACAGTCCTTAGCAAACAATACTACTACCCCTGCAATTTGTTTTGTCAGTTGGATTAGTTTATTTTTTTATACGATGAACAAATCTTTGTTTAAATTTAACTTTGCTAAATTAACTTAAATTACAAATGTAATCAACATCCTTGAATTACAATAGAATAACCATAATTATTGCTTTTGTATCAACACTTAATCATGCAATAACTGAAAGCTAGTGAGGAAAAGTGTTTCAATGGTTTTCTTATTCAGATCTGCAAGTTTAAGTCAGAGATAAAATATCTAAATGAAAACTTCCCTGATTCTTTATAACTTATAGGATTTATTTCCTAATCAACCATGTGCAACATGGAAGAAAAAAAATAATTGTGTGCCATTTGCCAGTTAGAAGTCTGGACATTTTTTAATATTGGAAGCATATGCCTAACAAGGGGAGATAAAACATATAATAGGCTGCATTTGTCTGATATTTTTGATGATTTTTTTCCTCTGAAATAACTTTTTTCAGGTTTTTATGTATTTGATATGTTTGCTATGTTTCTATTTAAAACTCTGATTAAATAAAACTAATCTGTTTTTTAAATAAACATGAACTACTGTATAACTTAGATAAGGTTTATGACTTACTGTCTTAATCTTTTATAGTATTTTTTTTCTTTTTCGTCTGAAATTAAATACTTCACACTCTCATTTCTCACCTTTCTGGGGTTTTTTGTTATTATTGTACTATAGTACACACACACACATGCACCTCTTCTTTTCCACTTTGCTTCACAACCAATTGTAAAACTACGTCAACACACGAAATCGAAAATATCTCCCCCTCCCGCAGGCTAGCAATTTTACTTAATTATGTACATTTGAGCTTCTTTATATTAAACCCATGATTTAGGCACATTTACCCACCCAGTCACTGATGACACCAGATTGCCTCTCCATTGGGGCAGATTGCTTTAAAACTTCTGGCAAATTTGTCTTTACACCATATGGAAGGGGCTGGGATCAACTTGGGCAGAGGTTTGCTGTTGTTGTTGTTGTTGTTGTTTGTTTTTTTATTTTTCCTTCTAAACTTACCATTAGAATAGGTGTCTCCTCCTCCTTCAGGAGGACTGAAAGAGGGAAAGGAGGAATGCCAGAACTGGATACACTAATGGGCTAACTTGACTTAGAAGTCAACATCAAATGTGGGGAAAAATCCTCTTAGATTTCCCACCTAAACAATGGGAAATACAACCCCAAGCAGAAAATATTTGACATTTGGACATTATTCAGAAGATTGTTGAACCACAATCAATAAGTGGAGGCTAATAACAGGACTCCTGCCATTCAGACAAATGTTTCAAGGGTTAGGTGTAAGCACATGTAGAGGTTTTCATTAGTCATCAAGAAAATGCAGATTAAAGAGCCAGGGCTAGGATGTGGTGAGGCATTCCTCCAGAACAAAATTTAAGGGAGTTATAAAAACATAGTGATCAAGATAAATGACATTTTAATGCAGCTTAAAAAAATCAAAATCAATGCAAAAATTCATGATGAATAATTTATATCAAAACTTTAAGTTAAGATAAGATCTGTTGGCTGGGCCACAATGAGATATGCAGTAAAATGTATAAAACTTAAATACTGGCAATACCAAGTGCTGTCAAGAATGTGAAGCAACTAGAACTTTCTTACGTTGCTGGTGGGAATCTTAAAATTTACAATCATTTTAGAAAACCTTCTAACAGTTTCTTATAAGGTTAAACCTACACTTATCCTATAACCCAGGAATCTCAGATTCGCCCTGGTACATCCTGAGAGAAACATATTTCTACAAAAAGATTCATACAAGATGCTCATAGCAGTTTTATTCGTAAGCCAAAGACTGCAAACAACTTGAATGTTTCTCAGCAAAAGAAAGGATAACGGATCACGTCATATTCATAACATACAGTTTTCACAGAAATACCATGGAGAAAAGAAGTAACAAAAGATTAGATATTATATGATTCTATTTACATAAAACTCAAGAGGAAAAATTAACCTATAGTGAAGGAAATTAAACAAACACAGAAATACAAACATATGCCTCTGGAAAGTGGCTGACAGAAATTGTTAGGCATGATGAAAAATTATTTTTTTCTTGATTTGGGTGTGTGCATTTGACAAAAGCATTTAACTCCATGGTTAAGGTTAGTTAACTGTATTACATGTAAAATGTATTTCAAATTCAAAAGGAGGTGGGAGGAAGGAAGACCAGAGCAGCATTTCTAACCTTTTTTAAAATTATCAGTTCTATATAGGTAGCATTTTTAGACATTTTTTCCTGATTGCCCCAGTTAAATTTTAATGCCACAAATGTATCTATTTATATGTTTTCCATGTATCTGTGCTTTATACATAAGAACAGGTAGATTATTAAATTTCCTCACCAATAACTCATTTTTACTTGCTTAGAGACAATATTGCCCCCATTGAGAATGTAGCCTAGAATTAAGTGCGTTTCACAGGTTATCCGAACTATCAAGGTGATCATTAAAAATTAATCATAACTTCCCTATTCCAAGCACCCAAATGAAAAATTGGCCCAATAATAAAGTATTTAGTGAGGAGTAAAATAACTTCCTTGAAAAGTTGAGGGAAGAAAACTGTGCATTTATTTAAAGTATCATTTAAAATTTTAGAACAATATTAAATATAAAAAATGCATAAACTTTTTGTAGACAAAAAAGATAATTGATTTTATTCATCAAAGCCATCTGTTTTAAACATTTTGATTTCTTTTAACTGACAGTTTATTCTACATTAGAAATGATATCTCAAGCAAAGGGAAGATCATAATCTTGACAGAAAATTTTTTCTTTAATTTGCTTCAACAGGTTTCATTGTACCCTTAATGCTTTTTCTCTTTTCTCCACTGGAAATCTTGCTTGAAAAAAGTAATTCTAAATGAAAAAAAGTTCTTCCTACTTACACACTGCTTAGAGCTGGATATACTCCAGCAATATAAATGAAGTTTTTCTTTTACCACTTGTTTACAATAAATAGCTTCAGCAACTCAGTGATCATCAGTTATAACTGAATATTTATTCCACATTTTTCTTTTATTATTTGAATTTTACGTGACTGGCAAAGCTATATTTTACAGTTGTAAGCTACATTATGCTGGCTTACCAGGCAAATGAGTGTTTGATGGGGTGTGCTAATGCGATCTAAAAATAAAATCCCATCTGTTCACCTTTCAAACTACACTGCATCAGTACCCTGTATAGTGCATACAACATAATTTAATGAAAAAAAAATAAAAATTTATTTATTTTTATCTATATCTAACAGTAAAAGCAGGCTACTTTTAAGAGGGGACAACTCCTGTATGATTCCCTGGAATGCAATTAATTTGTGTATTTGTCAAGATAAACTGAACATAAATAAAAGTAAACAGTTACAGGGACTGGTTTAGGTCCAAGAAAAATAAAATCCTTAAAAATGTATCCTATAAAATTTTGATCATTTCTGCAAAGTGTTTGAATAACATAATGCATTTCAAAGTAAGTATATGCCCATATATTTTTCACATATAGAAAAATTTATCAACTGGAATATATATATCCATTGCTTATGAATTACATATCCTGCCCTATGAATTATTATGCTACCTGGCAAAGTAAACCCTATGGCTTCATTTTTTTACTTTTACAATCAGTCTTCATATCACAACTGTTCCTAAATTTTCTATGCCACGAATATTTCTGTTTTGCTTTACTGAGTAAACCAGCCTGATGATAAAAAAATGGTCTTGCAATCCCATGTTTTTTAATGTAATCCAACAATGCACTTTGTTAAAAGCATTCTAAAATCAATATTCAATATTTAATATTTGCTGGATATTTTATTATTCCATGATCAGGAGACAAATTTAAACTCAGATAGTCATAGCTCTTTCACCTATTTATCATAATCTGTTCTGACAGCTTTTATTAAATACAGAGATCACAAAGATTTAATTATTTAAAAATGAGAGTGAGAGAGAGAGAGAGAGCACACATACGCACAGGGTGAGGGGGGCGGGGCAGAAGGAGAAGGAAAGAGAAACTATACCTGAGAGAGAAACTTTAGCCTACTCCACACTAAGCCTGCTGCAAGAGGCTGAGCTCCACCCCAGGATCCTGAGATCTGAGCTGAAACCAAGAGTCTGGCGCTTAACCCTCTGTGACACCCAGGTGCTCCCCAAGACCACAACTATTACTTGAAGTGTTCCATTTTGAGATATAACACTATTCAGTGTGTGTGTAGGATAGTAATTTCTGCTTTATACCTAATATTCTACTTGACAGATATATATATCTATATATAGACATATATATATATATATATATATATATATATATGTATAGTCTCTTGAGGCAGAATTATTTTCTTTTGCTGTGATGACTGTATTCCTTTTTTTAACAGAATAGATATAATATTTTCTAGATTCTTTCCCTTAGGTGTGCCTACTCATTCATACACAGGTACTTTAATCAAAACCAAAATAATTTGAGGTGAAAATGTACAAAATATTGTTGGAAATACCTACTCTCTAGTAATAGAAAGAATCGGAAGCATCTACTCTTAGCCTCTGTTCCTGTATGATTCCTTTTTCCTCACAACACATCGTTTGACTATGTAATTTTATTTTTATTTTCTTAACTAACCCATTTGTTGGGTGGCTCAGTTTGACAATTTGGTTTGACAAGTACCCATATAATTTATTATGCAAACAATGAAGGAAATGGAGCAGACATTAACTGAAAATGAGGTATACATCAGGACTGCCTCAGAAAAACTTGGATGAATGGTCAATTCAAACTATGATCGCATTAGGACAGGATTTCTGGTGTCTGTCCTTTATCCCCATACAGGGATGGCATCTGTACACTGGTACTTCTCTTAACCCAAGGAAGGACTGAATAATACACCTTTAATTTTATGAGGCCATCAGGAAAGATGGATAGGATGTCTCTCAAATTATCACTTATTTACCACTTTTCTACTCTGCCTTAGAACTTCTGGTCCATTTCCCCTCTAAATAGGTCATGTCTTCAGTGTTGATTTAGACTCTTCTGCAAGCTCTCAGCTATGCTCAAAACTCTAGAACTTATCTCTTCATCTCTGGAAATTTTAAGGAACCAGTAGATGAATCCCTATATATGCTATACTTAAAAGATTCTCAACGTGTAGTGCAAAAGATTTTTTTCCGAAGCAAATTTTATAATTTTATATTAAAGAAAAAATATTTATATAACAAAGGAGGTATAATTAATGAAAAATCATTTATTTCAAAAGAGTACCATGGAATTTAGATATTTTTAAGTTTTTAAGTAAAATATAATCAAGTCGTAAACAAACCAAGATGGAATTGATTGAGCATCTGAATGGACAATCTCTTTGAGGGCAATTCTTGGCAAAAGCTGGTAAGCATTTAGCAAGAATTCCTACTCTTGTGGTAACAGCAGCAATTTTTTAAGGCAATAAGTTTTGAAATTAAAGCCATAAAACTAAATAATTTTGAGTCTAATGCTTTATGAAACAGAATACAAACAACCAAGCCTTTATAATCAAAGAAGAGTGGGGATTTAGGCAAATTTTTCTGACTGGATAGACTATATTATTACGTAATTATAGCACTCAGGAAAATATAGTCAAATGAACAATAATATCTTAGTGGATAATCTAAATATTTTCTTGATATTAAAACTAAATTGAGAAGATGTGCATGTGAATTAAAAAAATTCTTTTAAAAGGATCATAACTTATAAAAAAATTCAGCATTCAATTTACAAGTTAGCATGTTTTTAGGAACACAGCACAGCACTTAAACTTTTTTTAAAGGATGTATATTACCTTTTCACTTAGAGTGGAATATACTACATATTTACAGCCTGTGTATAAGACTTTTATTTTTCTTAATTATTTATTTCTGTGAACTCTATACCCAACATGGGGCTTGTAATCAAGACCCCAAGATCAAGAGTCACATACTCTCTAGACTGAGTTGGTCAGTTGCCCCAAGACTTTTAAACATAAGAATCATTTATTTTTCATTCCTTGTTTGCTCTACAGGTAGCCAGATATATCAGGGCCACAAAGCTATTTAATAAGTGGTGCTTAATGATGGTCTAAATGCCACAGCCAGTGCCATCTTGTGACGGTATCTTTCAAGTAAGAGAGTTAACTAACCTGTATTTTTTTTCTGTTTACTAAAAATTCAGGTTTGTTGGTTTTTTTTTCTGAAAGTAGTAGAATTTCAGTGATGATTGAGGTTATTTGAGATGTTGCTCTTTGAAGTGAATCTACCTCTTTATCACTACCCTATTAGGCTCGGCCTTTCTTCTGTCTTACTGTGTGCATCTTATTTTATTTGGTAAACCTATATCTTCTTTCAAATTTCTGCACCCTTTTTCTTCAATCCATCAAGTGTCTACTACCCTGGACAACCCAGACAATTTATGGTAATTTGAGAACTGTTACTTTGTATCATCTTCTTCTTTCACTATTTTGACAAGAACAATTAGAATCGGTGGCCAGATTATTCTACTAAAGAGTTGTTTATGAGCACTTTCTTTTTTTACAAGTTTCATTGTATAGGACAGAATAGTCTGATTAAAATGATTACTTGTATCAGCTACAGATTTCAATCAGCACAATAGATAAAATCGCGTTGTTGGAAATAATTCATTAGCTAAACAAGATCTGACAGTAACAACTGGACAGTCCTTTTACCACACAGGGGCTATTTCCCATTAAACAACACATTAAGAGGAAAAGCTTTCACTGAAAAATGTATATGAATGGAAAGATTCTGCTGTGTTAAGACATAATTTAACAAACCAATACATGCATATATACATTCTCATCTCATCTAATTAAACAGAATTTGTTATGCCACTAAAGTTTTTATGTTTTGTTTGCTTCTTCCTGAAAACCCTAAATTGCCACTTCCTATCTTAATGAATGTAGTGAGTAGTAAAAATCAAAGTCTAATGATACATGCTTATTTTTCAGTTGGATAACCGGCTTTCGATGTTATGGCTTCCTAACCAACATAAAATGATGGATTACTTCAGTAGAATTGAAGTAATGCTGTGTTATTCCTGGATGTGGATTCTAGCAAACGTGCTAGTATCAAAATCCAGGAAATTAGACATTTTGTATATTCAAATTGAAGGGAAATGACCTTTTATACTGTCAAGCACCTACCAGCATTTTAGTAAAACTATGCTTTGGGACATTGTTTAGCAAAACATTTAGTTTATTAGTGAATATCACAGATTATTGCATATTATTTTAACAGCCCTGAATATTTAGTCCAAATGTGTGCATGTTGCATGTTTGATGTGACTATAACCATATAAAGACAACTGAACATATATGCATGTTTTTGCATGTGTGCATGAATATGCATGGATTTGCTAAAGTTGCATTTTATGACCCTGGTACAGAATACACTATGAGATAAAAGGATCCATCTTTGATCCTATTAAGAATCCATCTAATAATACATATTCTGTACTTAGTGCATGATAGTAAATATGATTTTTAGATTGAGAAGTAGAGATGTGAACTATCTGAACTCTTTACTCAATTTTTAGAACACACTCTATGACAGTTGATGAGTCATTAAACTACTACATGCCTTACTTTATATGTATAGTAAAAGTACAAAAAAATGATTTCCCTAGTTTTGAATTTTTATGATTTTCTATAGCAAAAAGAAATTCTTCAATTTCTCCACTGTAATTGAATTTCTTCTAGGGTTGAATTAGAAAATGATCCTCTGTGGTCATCAGAATAGAAAATAAAATTAGAAATTTCCATGAGGGAACATTGAAAAAGATGGTTCAACAAAACAAAACAAAACAAAACAAAACAAAACACCAAAGTTCAACTACCAGCATTATCATCTCCTTTTTTGAGCAAAAATTTCACTGAACATTTCTAACTTTAAGGTAATGCAATATGTTGGCAGAGTGAAAAGCATTAAAAAAAAAAAAAAAAAGTCCAGCGTCTGTCAATGTTTAAATGTAAATTAAGTTGATACTCTGAATTGTACTTGAGTCTACTCTTTAAACAGTAGGGGCAATGATAACATTTACTTGAGTGTGTATCATGTGACAATTATTGTGCTAGGCATTGTAGCAAGGTCAGTTGACTTAATCCTCAGAACAAATCTATGAAACTGATTGTATTATAGTAATCTGGAGACAGACTTCAACTCTAAAAAAGTGGTACTTCTTATACAAAAAAAATTTTAATCTCATAAATCATACATCTAGAAAGTCTCTATCAATTTCTCTGCCTGTAGGCTTGACTCTACATAAAACATCCTGGAAAAATTATAATGTATCACCTTTCTAAAAACCTTAAGGGAAAGCAATTAACTTTTCCTCCCTCAAGCAAGTTTTACTATCAGCAAATTATTTTTTCTATCTTGTCTTGGTCCTTTTTTATCCTATTCTAATACTATTTTAAATTCCATGGAAATTATAAAATACCCATTAACATATTTCAGTTGCTAAATTTCCCACATATGAAGACAATTTCTAAACACTGATGCAGAGTGTTAATTGTGATAATTTGGCAACACTGCCTTAATTTAAGCTAGTGGCAAAAATACCCACTAATGAGTGTTAGGTCAGAGAACGTAAAATCGTGGTGAAGAGTTATAAATACTTTTAACTGGTTGTTGTAATGAAAATGGAGAAGGTAATAATCATGACATATGGTTTGGCTAACAAATGACCTGAAGAGAAGGCAGAGGTGGGAGGCTAAGGGAGAGGCCTAGGTCCAGATGACAGTGTGCAGACTGGCAATATGAAATCCACCGTGAAGGGTGTCCCTCAAGGCAACAGTCCAATCTCCTTACTTGTCTCTCCCCATCACTGTCTCAGATTTGTTGTTTTTTGGATTTTTATTTTTATTTTTTGGTTTTATCTATTTGACTATTTTTAGGAAGCCTCGATTGTTCCATCCTATCCCTCTCCTTCCTTGTCTTACAATTTCTTTCTTTTTTTTTTTTTTAAAGATTTTTTATTTATTTATTTGACAGAGATAGAGACAGCCAGCAACAGAGGGAACACAAGCAGGGGGAGTGGGAGAGGAAGAAGTAGGCTCATAGCGGAGGAGCCTGATGTGGGGCTCGATCCCATAACGCCAGGATCACGCCCTGAGCCGAAGGCAGACGCTTAACCGCTGTGCCACCCAGGCGCCCCTTGTCTTACAATTTCTGAAAAGAAACTAGTTTCTAAAGCTACGCATGAACAGGAAGAGAAATATTTATTTATTTATTTATTTAATATTTATTTAAAAATTTCCCTTATATGTTTTACCTAAAGTCAAGATTAAGTAATATTATATAAATACACACATTTATATCAGTTAACATTTTACTGATGCATTTTACAATAAATACCTTATTGATAATTGAGCCGTAGTTTTCTAATATAAAAGTAAGAGCAAAATGATAAAAATAAAAACTAAAAATTAAGAGAATACTTACAAGTGATCCTTGTGCTAAAGTGAGAAAAGAACCCTGCAATTTTAAAGTATAAAGGAATTAACACAAAAGAGAGACTATTCAATGTCAAAACCAAATGCTATAACAATAAAATTGTATCTGGGTAATATTTTACAGAGTTGCTTTTATTTATTTATTTTTTTTAAAGATTTTATTTATTTATTCGACAGAGACAGACAGCGAGAGAGGGAACACAAGCAGGAGGAGTGGGAGAAGA
Organism: Ursus maritimus; assembly: GCF_017311325.1. Lineage (NCBI taxonomy): Eukaryota > Metazoa > Chordata > Mammalia > Carnivora > Ursidae > Ursus > Ursus maritimus. The sequence continues at coordinate 48,125,507 of NW_024423343.1, forward strand.
AGAAGCAGGCTCATAGCAGAGGAGCCTGATGTGGGGCTCGATCCCAGAACGCCGGGATCACGCCCTGAGCCGAAGGCAGACACTTAACCGCTGTGCCACCTAGGCGCCCCTACAGAGTTGCTTTTAATATCTACAACAGGAAGAATGAAAATGATTGACCTAAGTATAAAACTTAACTTGGAAGAACAATAAAATAAGTCAAAAGAAAATGGGAGGATGGAATTATTAAAACTGAAATTAACGAAACAGAAGGAAAAAAAACAGGGGCGTCTTTGTAGAATTTAGCAAATACTCACTAGTAAAAACCAGAGAACCTTCACTGACTTCTAATGGAGCAGAGGTCTTAATGCCACTTCTTATTTTGGGAGACCAAGAGTTTCTTAGGGATTGTTGTTGTGTGTTAGAAGGCCTGCTTTTCTTTTCTTTTCTTTTTTTTAACCTCTTTTATTTTTTATTTTTTAAATATTTTTTATTATATTATATTAGTCACCACACAGTACATACCTAGTTTTTGATGTAAAATTCCATGATTCATTACTTGCGTATAACACCCAGTGCACCATGCAATAGAAGGCCTGCTTTTCTTATTTTCATTGGCTTGACATTGCTTTTTCAAAAGGTTCTCTTCAGAGCATAGCCTTTTCAAAGGTATTAATCCTATCCCACACGAGAACAGAATGCTACATGATTTTGTTTCTCTGTTAACATAGGTACTGGCTAAATCCAGTATCAAGCAAGTCCTACCAGAAACTCAATACTTTGGTCAAAACTACTTGAGACATTTTTTCAGGTCAGTCAATCACGCAAGCAGTAAGTTTAAATGAGCATGCACAGGGTATGCACCTTTCTTTTATCCTGCCTTGTTCTTGGCTCTAAATCTTGTCCTCCCATCAACAGTTTCTTATAACCTATTACAAAGAGACGTGTATCAAGTTCCATCCTAAGAGATTGCACATTCCTGTTGCAGGAGCAAATCCCTGTATCCCTGTATAGCAACAAAATTATTCTGCACGCTCTCACTTTTCATAATGCCACGGCTAGTGTTACAGGCAAGAGGTAGTGTATGTATATGAGTCTGAGTCGAGGCCACTGCCCCAAATTACCGGTGCAAGCTGCTGTTCCCAGAACCTAGTTAAGGGCAACAGATGTGGGTGAAAAGCCCAGGACCTACACAGAGTTGCTAGGGACAGCACAAGGAAAAATAAAAATAATTTAAAATGTAGTATGCATGTTTCTTATGTATACAAGAAACTCTTCTGGTGTCCCATTTAGTATTTTTGAATGGCTAGTCTCTAATGACATAGGGTTTAAATACAAGCTGATTTTCTAACATGAAGAGACAAAAGAGCTTCTGTGAGAATTCTCTACCTTTAAGTTTACAATAACAAATAAATAACAAGACAGGACCGGGAAAGCGTTACAATCCACCACAGCTTTCCCAAAAAGAAGACACGACACTCTGCCACTTAACGAGGAAATAACCATCCATTCTTATCTTTGTTGAAAATTGTGTGTGGTCAAGTTCTGCTGTGTTTAAGAAGCCTTTATAATGTACCAACCATAACTTCTGAAAGACCCCTAGAAGGGAGAGGATACATTTCAATGTTAACCAAATGATGTTTCTCCTCATTTAAAATGAAAAGTTGAAGCCATGTTTTTTGGAATAAATCTTGAGAGACAATGTGGATTTAACTTAATACTGATTGGACTTTAAATATCTTATTAATGATTAAAAAAAAAAGGGTAAAGCATTATTTTGCTCCCTTCCACAACCATAAACTGCTGTTACCCACTTTGGTGGCATATGGATTAGATACAGGAATTCTTAAAAACATTATAAAAATAAAACTTACATTTCTAACTTTTCCCATTATTATCCTGTGCATAGTCATATACAGCACAGAAAAGACAGATCAAATGTATATGATTAATTTAGGATTGCTTGTTCATGACAGGAAATCAATCTACCTCTTATGTTTTTGTCTTACTTGTTGGGGTGTTGGTAGACATACCATTCAATATGAAGACTAACAGAAGTAGTTCAATTACAAAGGAAATTTTATAAGATGTTTTAAAGAAGTTCAAAAGTATTCTAGTGGAGGTTGAATTCTCTTGACTAACACCCTTCAGTATTATAAAAGTTGTAAAGTTTATAACACATTTTTTAATGTCAAAAATCACCCTCCCAATGGTTTTCAAAGCAAATGTTTCATGTTATGGCAGAGAACATTTATTTAATCTTAAAGGTTATATGGGGTTTAGTTATTTATATTACATTTGTGTATGTCTTAATAAATACAAGGTGCACATAATCAAGTTCAACACTTTCAAGAGTTTTTCTTTATGACCTCATAAAGAACATGAAAAAGTTATAAATTTAAAGCTTTAGTTAACATATAATATCAACAAAACAATGAAGATTAGGTTATAAATGAGCCATTGTACATGCCAGAAAAATAAAAGAAAGGGTTTTGTATCATGTCCTTCCCTACAGGAAAGTTTTGTGTCTACCTGAAACCAAATAATGAGATATGTTTGATTTTTATCATAAAATGGAGATGATTTTGTTCTCACCTTTATTTTTGTTATTCCTTATGAATTATACCTCATAAAGAATATTACAGTTATATATATTACACAGAATAATAAATATCACATAGTCACAAATACCAACCATCTAGGCAAGTTAACTATTTTAACCAGCTTAACTTAAAAAAATAGTGTCCAATTTTTTTTTTTTTTTTTTTTTTTTAAGAAAGAGCATGGGGTAGAGGTCAGGGGGAAGGGGCAGAGGCAGAGGGAGAGAGAGAATCTTAAGCAGGCTCCAAGCCTAACATGCAGCTCAATTTCACAACCCTGAGATCATGACCTGAGCTGAGATCTAGAGTTGGATGCCTAATTGACTGAATCACCCAGGCACTCTCCACCCATTTTTAAGTAGAATCATAGAAGCCTTTTAACTTTTACAACTTTTCATTGTCTTAGCTTGGGATAGGAAATAATCTTTAGAATCCATACCAATCACAAATGAATTCACTGGGGCCTGCTGCATTTATTGAGGAGTTTGAGCCCAAGTATTGGGCCCTGAAAAACAGTGTCAAGAACAATAGCAAAATCATCCAGGTACACCTGTGTAGAAGATGCTACTGGAATCTCAGATGCTCTTTACCAGTTGGGACACCCACCCCTCAGCTGCTATACATATTCGCAGCTAAGGACTCAACTTTGCCCCCTTCTCAGATTTGTTCTCCACCAAATAGGAGAAGCTTCATGCTCCCTCTCTAAGACTTCAGTCAATGAACTGTTGGTACAAGGCTAGATACTCAATGTGAACTACATTCTGGTGTTGTTTGATCTCCAATAATTTTTCCATGGGATCATACTACAGCTTGTCTCCAGCTGAATCTGGGTTCTCACCGAGCCTTTTTGTCCTGTCCTTCCTTGCTTCCCTCTCATTCCCTTTCTCCTGACAGCTCACTGTACTCTAGTTTATGATGCTTCCCATGGTGGTATGACTTAACAATTATGAAGCCACTATACATATATACTGGAACTGAACAATTACATAAATTAATAGCAGGTGGTAGGAGCCAAGGTCTCACTGTTTGAGAGGTTACAGAGAAGCAAGGGGAGAAGTCTAGAATGACCTATGTGGTAACAGATTAGACTTGGAGACATTATCATGGACTCATGATTAGGTTAATATGATTATAATGATTACATATAGAAATATTTATAGATACATGTATATTCACACTCTAGTATGCACACAAATATCTTTCCCTGCTGTGTCAGTTGAGGGGACCTAGAAGTAGCAAAACATCAGTAGCAACAAACACATCTGGCACCCGGATTTTGAGGAGGTTTTTTTTGTTTGGTTTTGTTTTTCCAGATCTTGTTTTTTTTTAATACTATTGTCCAACAGAAGGAAGCAGGATTACTTGGAGAAATGTCTGATTCTACTACTGTGGCAAAAAAAAATATACAAGATGGGACATGACCATCTATCAGTCCCATAATATAAGGAAGCGCTCAAACATGTGTGTATCATACATGTGTGCATCTGCACATCTGTGCACACACACAAATAACTGGAGCATGTCAAAGGAGCACAGAAACCATCTGAAAGAGCTAACAGTGGCCAAAGCTGGAACAATTTGTGTAACAAAACTAAGTAGTATTAGATTATAACCCAGTGTATAAGGTAAACTCATGAGCCCATACTGATACAATGAAATGATTGAATAAATTAATAAACTGGGGAGAAGAGATGAAACTCCCATGTGAAAGAATTCTGAATAGTTTTACATAAATATCCCACCCTCAAAAAGGTGGAACTTAACTGCCCACTCCTTAAGTGGGCTGTGCATAGTGACTTCCTTCTGAAGATTACAGCATGGAAAGGGGGAGAAAATAACTTTACCCAGAGAAACCTGACAAACACTACCTCAGCCAGGTGATCAAGAATAACATTAACAGTGATAAGTCATAGTACATATCCTTGATAAGATGTGACAGGCACTTTATCTCCATGGTATTTCACTCCTAGCACAGCCACTGACTACGCTAATCACGAGAAAAACATTAGACAACCCCAACGGAGGTACAGTCTACAAAATACCTGATCAATAGTCCTGAACACTGTCAGGGTCATCAAAAACAAGGAAAGCCTGAGAAATTGTCACAATCAAAAGAAGCCTAAGGATACATGACGACTAAATATAACGTGGTGTCCTCAACGGGATTTTAGAAGGGAAAAAAGAGCATCAAGTAAAAACGAAGGCAATCTGAATAAAGAATGGACTTTTGTTATTAATAGGCATCAACATTGATGCATTAACTGACAAATCTTTATAAGTGTTATGTAAATCTAAAGATATTCTAAAATAAAAAATTAAAAAATACTACTTAAAAGGAATCAACATTGCCATATATATAAACACACACACAGTGTTGGTCCCTGAACGTAGCGGGGGTCAGGGGACCAATCGCCTGCACAGTTGAAAATCTGCACATTACTTTTGACTCCCCATAACTTTACTAATAGCCTACTGCTGACTGGAAGCCTTACTGATAGCATAAGCAGTTAATGCATACTCTGATGTTACATGGATTATACATTGTATTTGTACAATAAAATAAGCTGGAGAAGGGAAAATGTTATGAAGCAAATCATAAGGAAGAGAAATAATTACAGTTCTGTACTATTAAAAAAAATCCACATATAAGTGGACCCATGCAGTTTAAACCAGTTGTTCAAGGGCCAACTGTATGTATATGTATATCCCTCTCTTTTTGTGGTTTGAAGCACTCTAAAAGCAAAACAGTATCACAAAACAGGGAACATGACTGTATCTGAACAGAAGGTTCACTTTCTTTTTTTTTTCTTAACCTTTGGTACTTAGTTTGCTTCTGATCTTTATTTCAAAACATTTTGCATTGTTTTGGTATTTTATAATATACACTTAAGTTTTGCAAAAGTTTAACAACTGTTTTGTTATACAAACTGTTTTCTGTGTTCTACAATCTTAATATTTTTGGATTTGTGAACACAAGAACTAATAAAATTATTCCAGGGGAGTATAATTACATGCACAGAAGAATTTCCTTTCAAAACAACCCCAGAAACCAGAACACTTTTAAATCTCTTCAGCTCTAGGCTGAGATTTCAGTAACTTGCAGGCTTCCTTTTCCTCGCCATCTCTGATTCTACAGGCTCTGTGTGCGGTCAGGATTCCTAGCACAGCCACTGACGAGCTGTATTCAACATCCGGTCTGTTTACAGCAAAGCCAGTACACACACCCAGCATGCACAGCTTCTGTCCTAACCTACTTCTGATGCTCAGGAACAAGAAACACTTCAGTCTCAAAAGAACCAATTGAAAACATCTGAATATGTTTGTTAAATTCACATGACACTTAAAAATGATCTTAAGACTAGTATTATATATGATAAACATAATTATATATGATAAACCCGGATTTGGGGCTTGAAGTCCATTTTGAACTTAAAATCCATAACGCATAATAGGTTCTTCCCATGTACGTGTATATGGCTGTGCATGTTCTATATTCCTACATAATTTAATGTTGCTTCTTATATAGCATATATCTACATCTATATATAACCTATATAAGTAAATGCCACATCTAACAGAAAAACATGTTAAAAGGAAGAACTTATTTTTCCTTAGCAACTATGATCTAACTAGATTCTAGTTACTCCCACCTATTAGTAAATAAAACATACTTACATTGCATAAGCATGTTTTCCTTTCACTAACTTTGCATATCATGCCCTAGAGCCCACACAAACAACACATGAGTGTGTTTACATTTTCCTAGAGAAATAATTTGTCTATAAAAAATTATTATTTTTATTTCATTTTTTAAAAAAGCTATTATTATTTTTGAGCCAGCCTCTGTGGTTTGGCTAAAAACTTATTGCAATGTACAATAAAATTCATTTGATCTTCATTCGTAAGAATACAATCGTTTCCAAACAGTTAGTGCTAGTGGTACTTACTTTCTTAGTTAAAATGCTTAAAATGTTTCAACGTCTAATTTATATTAACCTCATTTAAGTAATAATTTAATTCATGATGTGCTTTCCTTTAGTACATGATAAATATATAAAATATACACAGGTATGCCTACACAAATGTTTCTATATGTGTGCATATATACAGTTTGTTTGTACTCACATGCAAGGCTATAAAGTAAACATACCTGAACAAATTTCACTTGACAATTTTGTTTTCATTAAATTACGTACAAACTCTATATTTTATTCATCAGAGCCATCCCATAACATGAAAAAACAGTAACTTGTATGTATACTTCTACATATGCCTTTATTTTTATTTGCAAATGTTAATCACTGTAAATATTGAAAAATTTTAAGTAGTTGCAAGAGAAATATGAAGGTTATTAATCTTATATCCATATAACAGGTGAGTTTATTTAGAAGCTGAGGATGAGAAAAGGAGGATATATAAAATCCTGAAAAATAATGATTATATCTAATAATTTAACTATTAAATTACCAAATGTAGAGCTCATATTCTATACTTGTCCAAGCATCTAGTCCCACTCCCCTACTTTAAATAAATAAATAAGTAAATACATGAAGTAGCAATGAAAACAACAGCAGCAGCAGCAGTTTCTCTGGAACTCTCTTTCTTCCAAAAAGTTTATCTGGATATAAAAGCTAATATTTTGTGTAGATGATATGGCATGGAGATTTGTTTTTTGTTTGTTTTTAAAGATTTTATTTATCTATTTATTTGAGAGTGAGAGAGAGAGCACAAGCAGGGAGGGGGGCAGAAGGAGAGGGAGAAGCAAACTCCCCGCTGAGCAGGAAGCCCGTGAGGCTCGATCCCAGGACCCCAACGTTGAGACTCGATCCCAGGACCCCAAGATCATGACCTGAGCTGAAGGTAGACGCTTAACCGACTGAGCTAACCAGGCACCCTGGGATGGAGATTTGACTCCTTAAATTGAGTACTTTATTATATATTCATGTGAGTACGTATGATGTCTATGATATTCAAATACTTATTACTGTCATTGCATTTGACCATTGTATCAAAAAACAAAAATAAAAACAAAAAAATGGGGTCAAATGATTTTAAATACATGTAAATGATACATACTCCTAGGACTCTGCTCTAAACTAATATAGAAACTCTGTTATATATAATTCTCAAATCATAGAGCAATTATAAGAGATAGGTGGAAGATACTACTTTTTTGTTTGTATGTAGTATTTGAGAGATTCAGTATTCATGTCTACTATACTAAGACTAATAAAATTAAATTATGCAGAGCATTACATACTCAAGACTTCTTAATTTAACTATTTCTTTTTTTTAAAGATTTTATTTATTTATTTGACAGAGAGAGGGAACGCAGCAGGGGGAGTGGGAGAGGAAGAAGCAGGCTCCCGACGCAGGGCTCGATCCCAGAACCCTGGGATCACGCCCTGAGCAGAAGGCAGACGCTTAATGACTGAGCTTAATGACCACCCAGGCGCCCCTAATTTAACTATTTCTAAAGCATAAGACAACGTATAAACCTGTACTACTGAGAAACTGAAAGTGATTCTATAAGGAGTCAAACGAAGGAAAACACTTTAATGGCTAGATATTTTCTTGTATTTCAAAGTAGTTTGTTGGCATAGAAACAAACTATGAAAACATACTACTGTATTTACAAAGTTACATTTAATTTTCATAAATCTAATTCAAGACCAAAGACTTATAGTGCTGAAAAGAGGACTGTTTTACCAACGTTGTCCGCATTTTTTTTCACATTTTTTTCTACCCTCCTAGTCCAAAGGATAACACAGGTCACAAACACAAAGGAGTTTTTAGATTTAAACACCTGCTTTTATACTTCTTGAATGTCTAATACATGAATGCAATAGTATTTACAGAATTTTCAGGTAAAATAGACATTGTGATTATAGCCCACTTTCAGAAAACCTAGAGCAGTTAACCAAGTTGTTTGGTTTTAAAATCTCATTCACAAACTTGTCAAGATGATGCTTGAGAATTTCAACATATATATTTTAATATGGGAATAATTATTTATTTAAAGAGAAGGCTACAGCTACATTGAAGTTTTAAATATTTAAAACTAGCCAATTCTCAAGTCTTCATAAATTCATTTATTTTCTAAAGTAAATAGATAATCAACGATTTTCAAATACCACAAATGATTCCATCCAAATGTTAAAATGGTGACATGAACATCCCTAAAAGAACTTAAGGAAGCCCCTTTCCGAGGAAAGAGAGATATGAATTATTTGCAGGAGAATGTTATCTTCTCCATAAATCAGCCTCTGAACTCTCCGAAGTTATGGTCATTGCCAGAAAGACCCGACCCAGTGTCTGGATCAACTCAGGGATCACAAATTTTTATAGAAAACAAAGATGATTCCTTAAGACCATAAGGTGACATTTGACTAACAGTAATAGGAGCCACATATGTAATTTTAAATTTTCTAGTGGCACATTTGTAAAGGTAAAAGGAAAGAAGTGAAATTAATTTTAATATTTGAAATCTGTTCATATATAATCAACTTAAAAATTATGGAGGCATTTCATATTTTTCATTGGTACTGTTTTGAATCTATAGTGAATTTTTCACATACGCATTATCTAAATTTGTATTGGACCTGGAGCACAAAGACGCATCAAAACAACCGCAGTACCAAGAAGCTAACGGATGCATCTGAAATTCTCTGATCTGCGAGAATGGAGGCCTCTGCCCCTTTGTCTGACCTGTTGCTTCTTTGTTTAACACTCTAGATCATGCTTTTTATTTGGATTTCCCTGTTCCAACAAACTAGACAATTTTTGTCCTTCCTAGCCTCAGAGAGTCCAGAGGAACCATCAATAACTCAGATCTAGTTTAATTTCCTTATTGACCCACATTGGATTCTGCATGCTCTTCACTAGCACTCTGGACACTGTTTTCCAAGCTAGTTCCCTAAAGCCTAAGCACCACTGCTAAATTCTCCAAACATCAGAAATATTAAGCCACAGTAAACATTCTGCTGTCTAAAATACGCCACTTCCAATGGGAGTTTTTCCTTACAGTGAAAGCAAAAATTAGGTACTACAGAAAAATGGAGAGAAAAATTCTGAGTTTTTGACTCCGAAAATAATTATGTAGAATTGAAAACTGTCAGTGCTGGAAGAAAGAATTCAGCTGCCACGAACTACAAATGGAATACGGCATGTGAACATTAAAATGCATGTAATATATAAGATAAGCGTATATTGCAAACGCCTAGCAATAGAGATTCCATTTGTCAATTTTGACTGGCTGAAATTTTTTATTTATCCTGCACACCAAAATATTGCCCTGTAATTAAAATTTCATTGTGCTGGTCTTAACTGTTAGAATGATTTCCAAGTTTGTTTCTGTGCTACTAGGATATAAGATGTCCTGACAGTCTGAAAACAATCCTTTAAATATAATTTTCTATTTAAAAGGTTTTATTCACTGTAGCATTTCTTAAACATTACAGATAATCAAAGAGGTTAAAAAACATGCCCTTCCATTTGTCACTGTTTGGCTTTTGCAATATGAAAAGCATGTTTAACCTTTCATTTCCTAGAGCAGAAACTATATAAAGGTATGTGAGTTGTGTAATAACTATACTGTAAGTGAGCTCTTTATGCCTCCAGGAAAGCACTCTGACATTCACTATTTAATGCTTTAAATCTGTGCTCTTGTAAAGGTCATAGAGAAAAGAAAATTTTCAAGGCACTAAGTATGCTAAATGTAGAGAAAAACTTTGTGATTTCTAGAATGACTCTTATAAAAGAAACTAATATTTCCTAGAAGAGTTGAACCATTAAGAGCGTACGTGATTTTTTAACATCATAATATAAATATCTTTCAAGAAGGGTTGATCCATAAGCTATCTATGTAATGTGTAAACCTACAATCAAAATTTTAATTACAGAGAAAATATTAGGCATCTCTTAAAAGCCTGTATAACTATTTCTGGGATCACAATGTCAATTCCCAATACAACTGAAGTATTAATGTATTTTCCATTATTAACCTGGTATTTGCTCACAATGAAGAAAAAGCCAGTATTTCCAACAACTTCTATTAGTATTTTTAAAACCATTTTCTCTTAGTAATTACAATCTATTTTAGGCTTCCAAACAAATGAACCACTGAGAAAAAAGTAGAAAAATATTTTCAGATTCTTTATGAACATATGGTGCTGATCCTTCAGGGAAAAACTCTATTAAGTAGTTGTACTTTTTTTTTCTCCAAAACATGCTCTCAGATGAACTATATGACAAAATATTCCTTTTTCTTATAATAAGGAAGATTTTCATATTATACTTCTAATGAGAAAGAAAAACCATATAACTTTTTTTATCTTTAGCAGTGATATTCACCTAAATGATTCGAACTGCACAGAATATTTTTTCCAGAAGAAATATACATACCTTGGAAGGCTCCATTTTTGCCTGTGAAAGAATGTAGCTCTTATGTTTGAAGGCTGATCTCTTTATTTCTATTCTCTGGTCTCTCAAATGCATACACAAACTTAATATAGAATAAATAAGAGTGGTACCATTTTCAAGTAGTACCATTATTCTCTCAGTATCACTAACATCAAATTATGATGATTTTTAAAAGTTTTCTCTAAATCTTATCACATCGAAATTTTCATGAAGAGTAGTTGATTTTTCCAATAAAGTCCCTAACAGTTGTTTTTTCCTCCATCCTTCCATTAGCAGATAGTTGATAAACTCACCACACTATTTTATTTTCCTTGCTCCACCTTTCTATTCCATATAGTTTCTCCAAGTTACTCTTACTAAAATAGTACTTTCCTTGTTAGTTCTCTACACCCCAGCCCTGGGACTGTAAAATTCTTGATGGCAATCCAGTAGCCAAAGGATATGGTAAGAGCTCTTTACTCTGGCACTAACGATCATTCACACTGATTATCAACCCCTCTGTGTTTGTCTTGCGCTACTCCCTCCATTCACCTCTCATCTAGTCTATCTACTCACTTTATTTCCCCTGAAACCTCTTCTGCGTCTCCATCCACCCTTTCCACTTTTGTCCTTTACTCCTTCTGCTGGAATGCTCTTCTACTCATTTCCAATTATCTAGTTTCAGATGTCCCTTCAAGATACAGTCCTTTTCACATCCCTCTGTGACACTACTATGACACTACCCCCTTTCTGAACAGTTTACATGCTGTCATTTTTCACATTTTAAAAATGTATAGTCTTGTATTTTCTACCTAAGTTTAAAGCTACTTGAGTACAGGAACAATCTCGTATTCACTCTGCAAGCCCTGGGATTCTAGTGTAAAACCTGACACACACTAGAAGCCAAGCAACGTGTGATAACCAAATCCAATATCCTGATATTGTTTGGCAGTATGTCATTTAAAAACTGGGACACCTGGGTGGCTCAGTCAGTTAAGCGTCTGCCTTTGGCTCAGGTCATGATCCCAGGGTCCTGGGATCGAGTCCGCATTGGGCTCCTTCTTCAGCCGGGAGCCTGCTTCTCCCTCTGCCTGCCACTCCCCCTGCTTGTGCTCTCTTTCTCTCTGACAAATAAAATCTTTAAAAAAAAAAACTATTTACACTTCAGGTTGAAAAGAACTTCAGCTTTCTGGCTAATAACCTCCCTAGTTCCACTTAGAAAGACTACTCATAATAGCCACTGCTAGTAGCTTTCATTCCTTCCCCAAATCAACAAAAAGTCATCAACTCACCTGTGAGTTCTTGTTCACCTTTCCTTTAATGATATCAGAAGTTTTAGAGGTGAACAGAATCGTAAATCCAATATATGCCTGTATGCGGTTTACTACAAAATCATCCACTCAACACTAATTCTGCAGAATGTAAAAGTATTCTATTACCGAAATATGCACTGTATGATAAAATGCATTTGTAAAACATTTAACTGACAGGGTAGTAAATGGTGTTCAGTATCGGAAAATTCCAGTTAAATCATAATGAGACACCAAATACACACTCACCATATTGGCTAAATTTTAAAAGTCTCAAAGCAACAGATGTTAATGGAGATGTAGAGCAATGGGGACTCTCCTGCCATGCCTACGAAGGTTTAAATTAGTACATTTTGGAAAGTAATTTGTCATTATCAAGTAATGTTAGCTAACTATACAGCCTATAAAGCAGCACTTCCACTCCTAAGTATAACTCAAAGTATAATGAGTATAACGAGAATAACTCATTTCTACATCAGGATGCATGTATAGTAATGCTAATTGCATAATGATAGAAAATAGCCCAAACTCAAAGCAACTAAAATATAAATCTGCAGTAAACCGCACAAATAAGCTATGGTATATCAATTCAACCAAATGCTATATGACAATGATGAAAATAAAGCAATAAGTAACAAATGGTTGGGGCTCAAAATGTAATGTTTAATGAATGAATGAAGAAATGAAAGAAGAAGGGGAAAGAAAGAAGGAAGGAAAATGGTTCAGTTTTTGAAATGTGGATGGCTACATTCTTTTTTTTTTTTTTTTAAGATTTTATTTATTTATTTGACAGGGAGACAGCCAGCAAGAGAGGGAACACAAGCAGGGGGAGTGGAAGAAACAGGCTCCCAGTGCAGCAGGGAGCCCGAAGCAGGGCTCAATCCCAGGACTCTGGGATCACGCCCTGAGTCGATGGCAGACGCTTAATGACTGAGCCACCCAGGCGCCCCGGATGGTCACATTCTTACTGGGACCTTTCCTTGGTGCATGTATGTGGAGAAAGAGAGATCTCTATTATAGAGTTCAGCTTTTTGAAAATTAAAAAAAATTATATATAAACACAGAAAGAAGGTAAAATATAAAGAAAAGCCAGAAAGTTATAATTTAAAGAGTTCAGCCACTTAAAGGGCAGGCTGTGATCCTGGCATTATTCTATTTTTCAAACTAAAAGTTTGCTGCATTATTACCCATTATGCTATCATTTCTTTTTGTGCATTTTTTAACATGTGTGTAATATTTGTCAATAAAAAGAATTTAAACATTCATGTTCTTTGCAACAGAAAAAAAAACATCAAATAGGAGAGGAAAAATATCAGACTGTCCTCAGACTTCTCTAGGACAGAGTTCAATGCAAAAAAGAGTAGAGATACTTTCAGAGTTCAGAAAAATAAAGTGAACTTAATAATTATATTTCCTACATTTAGAAAGAAAATAGATATGCCCCAAAAACAAACAACACAACGTCGAATATTATTTTTTAAAAGAGTATGATTTGATAATGAATTAACATAAGATCAAAATGACTGAAAAAGAGAGGTGATAAATAAAATAAATGCAATTGGACAGCTGAAATCTAAGAGAACTAACTGCTGGCATAGATCAGATGATGCACATCATTACATCACCTGGTTAGGTAACACCATAATAACACATGGTGCAATATCTCAATGGCTTAGCACAACAAGGAGTGTTTAATTCTACCATTACATACACACAGACACAGGTCAGACATAGGGCCCTGTGGTAGTCCCTCAGAGAACCAGACAGGAAAGGCTTCATCTCAATGGAAACTTCCACTCTCAAGGCAGCAGTAGAAATGGAACCTGGCAAAGTTTTAAAAGTTCCACTTACACATATTTGGCCAGAGAAGTCATATGGCTATACTGAATTTAAAAGGGGATTTCTATGGACCAAATTGTGTCTTGCCAAATTCATACATGGAGTCCCAACGCCCAATGTGATATCTTTGGAGCTAGGGCTTTCAGGAAGTAATTAAGATTAAATGAGGTCATAAGGGTGAGGGTCGGTGGCCTTATCAGAAGAGCAAGAGAGAGATGGAGGGATCATGCGCACACACCTAGGAAAGGCCCTATGAGGACGTAACATGAAGACAGTGAGGAGTCCTTACCAAGAAGCCCACAGTGCTGGCACTCTGATCTCAGATTTCCAGCCTCCAGAAGTGCGAGAAAATAAATTTCTCCTGTTTAAGGCACCAGTCTATGATATATTTTTATGGCAGCCCGAGCAGACTAAGACAGGGATAGAACACAAATTCTACCATATGCTTGGAAAGCAGAGAGCCAGAAATATTTATGAACAGCACTAATGTATACCATAATTATAAATATTTAAAATGTAAAATTAAAAATACGAATAACAAAATTTGGCAGAACAACAAGGAGATGGAAGTAAAGCAAAAGTCTGTTGTTAATTTGCTCATTTTTCATAGCAGAAAAACAGTAGATACTATAAAATTGGAAAAAATACTAGTTAAAAACAAAAACAAACTGAAACTAATTTTTTTTCACAGTCTTAAGTTCAGAAGAATTCTGTTAAAGGGTAATAGTTCTTGTGAAGGAACTTAATTTTAACTTCCATAATTTCTTTAGTTTCAGATTTTATTCTAATAAAAGTATACAATTTATTTTTATAAATTAACATGTTTCGTGTAATTTCACTTTTGTGTATTATTTTTATTTTTCTCTATCAATCTTTTATTCATTCTTTGTAAGCGTATAACACATTGAATGCCTCAAGTGATTTTTAGATTATCACAAAAATCAAAGATAATTATAAGGCACTAAATAAGTTAAATTAAAATATCACTAATACAACCAGTGTAACTATATATTTTATCATTTTGATTACTTAAAAAAAATATGTTCTTTTAAATTCTTCAAGGAAGTTCACCTATGCAGAGCCTTATATATTGTGAGGGCTAGCTTTCAAATTAACCATGACTTCTTCAACTTGATCTACTTTTAGTGACTTTTTTCCTAATTGTTATAGGAACCCCAATCTTCCTCTACATTATAAGGCAACTAGAAAATATGTACTGTTGTAACTGTTGATGCTGAGCAACACCTTTCTATAGTTAAAAAAAAATCATGCAATGCTGTAAACATGAGTTAATTTTCTACTCGCAAACCTGTTGTCTGCTATCTGGTAATGATTTTCCTTATTGGGAAATCCTGTGCACATGGTAGATAGAGACAAAGGCTTGAAATCACAAATGAATGTCTTTGATTTAATCTCTTTGTAGTTTTTTATCATAATTAATTTTGATTACCAAATGTGTTTCCCAATATTTCTCTGTATTACCAGAAGCACCAGAGCCATTTTTGGTCATTTTAGGACCAACTTTTGTAAGTATTTGCACAAATGTTTTATTATTTAAAGGAAAAAATCTTACACGTATAATGATTAACACAAAATAAAGGAAGAATTCAGCGGGTGATTCTACGCAATGGTCCTACAATCATGTTTTCAAGAAAACAATCTTCAAGAAGAGACACCTTAAAGTAAAATTCATTAAGAAGTTCTGGAAGCTCAATCACATTTAAAATATCAAGTCTGAGATTCTACCTTTGCCAATTTGCTGCAGCTTTAGCAATCAATGAAGACTATCATATCCTTAATAAACTTTTCCTCAAAACTGAGTTCTTAAACCAGTTAAGACAGAAGAACAATAAAAATTAAAATTAAATGTGTATTTGAGAAGATCTATAGAAGGACATAGTTTTTAAATTATCTTCTCTCTGTAGGAGATACCCACATTTATATGTCTACCTTTTGTCAGCTGTGATAATGCAATATTTAAATTTATGCAGCATGTGATTTGAATTATCTGAATTAGATGATGTATGTGTCCTGGAAAACTATCATATGTTGGTACAAATTTGACTTTTTATTTTGATATAGGGTATACTCATTTAGGGAAAAGATCAGTTTATTTTAAGTAGCATACATGAAGTTGAGTGAATAATATAAAATTTCTTGTTTATTAACTATTTTTGGTCCTCACTATTGGCATTTATATCATCAATTTACCTTTTCTGATTTTCTGTAATTTTGAGCATGGCTTTTTTATTAACATTATAAAATGATGGATATTTTTCAATTATATGGCAATAATTAAATATTAATATTTAATATATTAAATATTTTTAATATACCACCAAAAATCTTTTCAGTACTTTAATCTATACTTCAATGAAAATATGCTGACACAGTAATTTATAGTTTAAGAGGCAATATAATGTTTGAAAAGCATTTTTTTAAAAGTCATAATTGACAGTAATACTTCCCTAAACAAAAAACTATTCAAACAAGTTTAAAATTTAAGAAGTTTCAGAAATTTCTCAGTAATTATTTCCAAAATGTTTCTTCTCTCATACACATGCTCACACCCCATCACAAAGTACTGTATATCATTTTATAGATCCTATTGTTCTGTCCCAATCACTAACTTTGCTAAATAGAGTATTCAGAATGCGTATGTGTATATATACATGCATATAACTGCCGTGTGCATATATATATATTTTTTCTCCGCAACTCTAAGAGCCATTACAACGAAAACTATAAGGGCCACTATCTTATTGTGATTGTATGTATGTCTATTCACATAGTTTATAAGTCCTTAATAAGTAATTAAGAAATACTTTCTATATTCTCATGAAAAAAACAGAAAGAATGATATTCCATGAAGCCTGTGTTCATTCATAGCAATCTGCTATTTCTTTTTTGCTCTTGGGACACTCTCTCCTCCTGGATGCAACAAAATACAGGGCAGAAGTGCACATTAGGTCGGAAAGACATGGAAGATGCTTGAATGATGTGTTTAAATTCTCCTAGTTTAAGAAATGCAAAGGAAAGAAATCTCTTGCTACCATGCAGAGCTTTGGAGTAGGAGAATATTCTGAGGTGGGGGTGGGGAGGGAAGCCATGTATCTAAACCCAAGGAATTATAAACATGGTAGTGGAATGTTGGCAATCAAAGAAAATAACCCAAGGAAGAGAGATGAAGCTCTGACAGCAAATGGTATGATAACTACAATTTTACTTATCCAAATTATTACCACCACTAATAATAATTTAAGTATACCTTAAATTTGATGAGTATTTGAATTTAACAGAGAAATGTTCCCCAAGTGAGAGTAATTTGTAGGTGCAGCATCAGCTCACAGGAAGACTTCCCATTTCCTGACACATTGTTTCACCTCACTCTAAACCCTACTCCCTGGCCCAGAGGTCAATGTGAACCATTTTAAAAAGACTGACCATTTTATCCAGACTGATAATAAAATCACTCTTTACAGTCTTACTCTCAGTTGCATATTGATCTCCCGTGAGTATTCGCCGCCCAGTCATATGGGAGACAGAGTAGAGAGAAAGGCCAGACGCCGGAACCTAGCCAGTGTCTGCTTGCCTGCTGTCTAAATTTCTTAATGTTTGTTCTAAGTGTCTATGTTCTTAGGTGTTAGCAGATATGTTTAATAGCATCTATTCTATTCTTGGCCATCTATTACTTGGAATATACATTATCAACTTTCATTCACTTTAACTTAAGGATGCTCTCAGAAGCTGAGAGTTTTCGAAAATCTTTTTAAAACTTGGTCTTTTCAGGGGACTGAAAACACGAAGACAATTTCCAACACAAAACGTGGAAAGTGCCATTAAAATCTGGTCACTGAAGGACAAAAAGATCTTAAGCAACCTAACATGATGGAAAGTGACAATGCATTTCAATCTTTAATATTGCAAAATAACACTGTTTTGGAAGATCAGACTGTGCAATGTTCTTAGCAGCAAGATTGCCTCAGGATTGATTGAAGAGCCCTGCTAAATACATTCACAGCATCCACTCGAGGGTGAATGCTGCAGTTTTGCCAAACACAATAGCGTCATCCCACCTTGGAGCCTGCACTGTGGCTCTTCAGTAGCTTTCTAGTCTTTTAAAAACAAGGTCTCAGTCTGTGTTCATCAGTTTTGGTAGATCATTGATTCTCTGTCTCCCACTGCATTCTATCTTGCTCCTAACATGTGACCAGTTTTCACAAGGTGCTGTGTGCAATAGCAGTTTCAATTGTGCCAAAAATTAAAGCTTATCTTAAAGGAATCTTGTATAACTGTATGCCATAGGAGCCCAAAAAAAAAAAAAAAAAAAAAAAAAGGCTCATGCCCAACATGGAGATTAAGAGTCACATGTTCTACCAACTAAGCCAGCCAGGTGCCCCCTGTTAATGTTTTATTAAAGGCAATTTCTTCCTTGAAATTATCCAAGAAGTAACATTTTGAAAATTCGTTTAGAGCTTATCATTAGCAGGTTAGCCATTTTTATAGTGAATAATACCTGTCTTCTAAAAGAATTTTATTCTTATTCTCCAATTATACCTTGAGCTAAAAATAAGTAAACAATTCTTCAGTATGAAAAAAAAAAAGATTCTTAGTAAGGTCTCGGAGTAATTTAGAAAACTTCCTCAGGTTACAAGGAATGATCAAAATTGTTAATTCCTGCCCATAGTAAATGTTTAATAGATTATAAGACAAATTGTAAGATGTACAATAAAGAAAAAAATTATTTGAGCCAGGGATAGCCAGAATTGAAATAGAATATTTCCTTCTTGCTATCTTCCATACATGTACATGGTTTTTTTGTTGTTGTTGTTACTGGTTTTTAAATGCACTTTCACATGTTGGTTAAAAAGGAGAATGTTCAATGAAATCAGGTAATCTATTTGTCCTGCATTTTGCTGCTGTTTTTAGCAAATGGTTGTTTGAAACAACATGACTTCAATCTTCATTACCCACTCAGATCATCATAGAGCCACCGTTTTAGAAATGTTACTCTAAGTGAGGCTATAATGGGAATATGTTAAATATTAACATGGGAAGAAAAAGAGGAATGCAATCAGAAATTTATAGTTTCTCACTAAAATTGTTTGAAATATATATTAGTATAAAATTATATTCTGTGATAATTTGTTACAAATGCCCATCACTGCATTGCTCCAAGTTTTTAAATCAATGCACTCATCACAAATAAATGCTGAAATTATTTATTGCAACTGACCCTATCAATAAAAGGTATCAAGCCATCTTTAAATTATTTAAGGAGAATTAATATTTACCATGAATGTTCAGTTGGTGAAACAGCCATATCCTGTAAGTGAAAATTGCATTTTTGTTGAACAAAACAATTGTCTAAACTTTACCATGACATTTCCTGCACAGCTTTCAAATAAATTACACAAAGTACATTTTTTGTTCTTTTCATAAACTGTTGACCTATTAGACTCAAAAAATATTTCTTAAAATTCTCTCTTAGATACTGAAAATAGGGAGAGCTTAAAGTGAAAATGTCACCAAATAAGTGTTGAACTTTGACAACACATATAATATTTGTCAAAGGAACAAAAGCAAATGAAATAGTTCAGGAAAGAAAAAGCATTAGGTGAAGTCACATCATTAAATACAAGAACAAAGTCATTTTATTGAGTATACAAAACTATTGAAAAGAATGTGTGGGGATATTTTTCTCCCTAGATTTTTAAAATATCTAACATTAATATTGAAAACAAGCAATTGGTATAGTTTACTATGCCATTTTCTCACAGAGCTGGAGAAAATAATTAATAGAAGTAACATTTTCTGAAATCAGTCAAACTAGACAAGTCCAGAGGCACCATTTAGAAATGAGAGAGTTTTCCTTGTTAACAGCTATGGGTGAAGGTAGGCAAAAGATGAATTTCACTTTTGCATAATGGAAAATGAATTCCAATGTTAATGCAACACAGACATTTCAATCATTACTAATGAGATATTAAATATCCTTTTGAGGAGATCATATTTTAAATACATGAGAGCAAGGCTGGTTAACAAAAATAAAGAATCAACTAAGTGCATAAATATATCTTTAAAAATCAAATTATTATAAAAAGCATTTTTAAATCTGAAGAACATTCAAAGAAAACCATATCACCTAATTTTAAAGAGTCTAAGCTTGGGAGCAGAGAGACCTGAATTTGCATCTCAGTTCTGAAGGATGACTCAGTGTTACCTTAATGAATTTAAATAATTTCTACAAACCTTTCTGTCTTTACTTGAAAGAGGTGTAATAATTATCAGAAAGAGCTTAGAATAGTTTTTCATATTTAGTAAATTCAGGTGAGCAATCAGTAAGTGGTGGATAATATTATCTTTATTATTGAGGAAGTAAGGCATGATTTTATTCTCTTATATTTAGATAACTTTTAATACTTAATGCAGGTGGTTGTAAATATATAAACAGCATTATATCTGAGTATCATGCTGAATTTCTAACTTTATCACTTGAGTTTTCAAATGTGATAAAAACTTTAATTTCAGGTTAAAAGAGAATAAAACACCCTTGCATAATACTACCTTTTTTTTTTTTTTAATTCTGGGTTAGTTTAGGATAAGACCAAAGGTCAATCTATCCAATCACTTAACAAATTCTTACTCATTTTGCTCTAAAACCTCGCCTCTTCTATGTTCTGCATATCCACTGGTCTAAATCTAAAGCTTTATAATTTCTTCCTGGACCACCACAATTGTGTCCTACTTGCCTTCCTTTTAACCAGCTCCCCTCCACTACAGGACATCTTCCAAATAACTAATTATGTTGCTAAAACAACTGTCAATCTCAGTCCCCTATTTTGCTACATCCTTGTGTCTTCTAATTCTAGTTATAAATTGAACTGTGAGCTCCTCAAAAATCAAGTCCCAATCTATATTTCCGAGAACCCCTCATTTCAGCCATCAGTAAATACCCAGCATTTCCTCATTGGCCACAACCTTTCAGGTGCTTTGCATATCTCTATCCTTTGCTTGGAATTCATTCTCCCACCTGCCCATTTTATCTCCTTTAAAGACCCAGTTCAAGACGGACTTTTTCTCGCCTTCTCTAATTTATTCACAGGAAACCATGTGCCCTTCCTCTGTACTACTACGAAACTGTCTTCAAAATGCTCTATATTTCTTAAGGCACAAAACAGCTTATTTGTTCATGTTTGTCTCCCTTACAGATCTTCTTTCACTGATTTTTTTTTCCTGTTATAAGACACCTAACTTTCCTTTAAGTTATAAGACAACAGAAAAGATGTAGCTTAACTTTTTTCCTAATTGTTACAAGATACCTAATTTTCTCTAACTTATAAGAGGAAAATATGTAGCATTTGAACTACTGATCCTGTGTAACACATTTCTGTTATTGTTTAAAATGTCAGGCAATGCTTTGAACATGAGTTGATTTTGTACACTCAACTCTATTGAGATAATGTCCGTATCCAGGCAGGGTGCTGTCTGATAATGGCTTTCCTTATTAGTAAATCCTATGTACACAAAATATAAATCCAACGGCATTTGAAATCATAAATAAATGTCTTTCTTTTAATCTCCTTGTTATTTTCTTATAATTAATTTTGATTACACAATGTGTTTTAATACATTTAAATTTTAAAAATTTAAAAATGTCTTCCATGTTGTAATAGGTGATCTTTAAGAATAGGAGCTATGTGCTATTCATTTTGTACTATTATATATCACAGTGTCTAGCATATAGGAAAGACATTTGATAAATGCTTGTGGGAAGAAGGAAGGAAGAGGAAAAGAGACTTGTATTAATCTCTTATGCCTACTTAATATTTATAAAGCTACTTACTATCTCCAATTTTGCATTCTTATGGCCGCTGTACTTCTGGTAAACCTGTATTTATCCCCCAAATCATACATATTTGTTAGTTATATACCCTAAACATCAAATTGGTATTTGGGGTATTTCAGTTTAGGTCATAAGCATGGAGACAGGAAACCTGGTTAGAGTTGTACTAATTGTATTCTACTCTGCTCAGTATTTCTTCCACCTTCTTCAGGCATCTTCCTAATTGATGTTCCTGAGTATAAGACAAAGAAAGACTGCAAGATGATATGCAATATAGAGGGCATAGATTACAGAGAACAAGATGTATTAAATACAGAGTATAAGGTGTGAGAGGGTAGTTGAAAGCTCTTGGAATTAGCCTTCTTGGATTACATTGTGTCATCACTATATCAGTTTAGTGGCTTTGGGCAAGTTACTTTATCTCTCTGTCTCAGTTTCCTTTACAAGTATGATAATAGCATTAAATGCCACAGGGGATTTCTGTGATGATAAAAAAAAAGAAAAGAAAAGAAAAGAAAAAAGTAATTTGTGTAAAGTACTTAGAACAATGCCTAGCACATAGTAAGTTTTCATCAAATATTAGTTGCTATTTTAATTATGTGGAATGTATCTTAATTTTGACTTTGGTAGTCTTGCTATATATTCTCAAATTGTACTTTTCTTTTTTGTGTGTGTCATTCATCATTACACCTTTGTGCTTAGATTGCGTGTGCGTGTGTGCGTGTGTGTGTGTGTGTGTGTTTGTGTGTGTGTGCTTAGATTTTTAGAGCACAGTTTGAGGAATAAATGAAAAACAAAGTATTTTCAAGCATCCATATGAATAAGAGATATTTTCTCTTTATTCAGATATTTTGGCATCTTGTAAATACCATCTCCAAAAGCGGACAAAGTTAAGTGCTACCATGAGGCAAATAATATAATTCAGACAATGACCAGACATATAGGAGAAATGAATTTATACTTATACGCTCATATTAATTGGCAGAATTACTGAGGAGGAAATTTAACACTCTTGTTTGGAATAGAAGAATGCAAAGATATTCTAAATTCTGTAATTATCCTTTTTATTTGTTTACTCCGAAAATTTGAGTTTGATATTTTTGATGAATACTTCTTATTCTCTATTCATTGCAAATTTAACTCAATTAGTTGCCTAAAAATGCATTTTCTTCTTTGAATTTATCGTTTGTGAGTGTTTTGAAATATTTATAATGTTTAGATCAATTAGGTAAATACGCTGGCTGAAATGATGTTCATGGCACTAACAGGTATATGCACGATGTTTAAAACTAATTTGAATTATATGTTTAAAATTTCTGGAAATAACTCATTGCAACTATATTCCTTTTGAAATTTTCTATAAACTTATAAAATTGTTTTATTCTCATAAAATATTTAAATCTTTGTAGCATTGTGGTCAACTTTGAGCTCATCATAAACATGCTACTGAAATTTTATGATAAGCAGGTATAACAGTTGTCGTTTTGACTTTAGACAGAATATGTCAGAATAAAAGGGCTGATCCAATACTTTACATCTTAATACATTTCTTAGCATTTACCAATAAAAGCTATCAACCTTAAAAACTGTTATTAAATATATCAAACACATTTTAAAATACCTTAGTAATTAAAGGTGATGAAATATTGATAAAGAGAAGATTTTTTATTGGAATTAGATTCTACCATAATATTATCAGGAAAGATTTTAGCACTTCCAACTTCTGGGATATATTGTGGAGGGAATTTCTGCATTCACCATGTATTTTTGAGATAGTATATATGTTAGATAGACCCAAAGAAAGAAATCCTCTGAGGTTTCAGTTTCAAGGAAGCCAAGTAAGTTACCACTTGCAGCAAAGCTATTTTCTACTCACACTTTGTGATTCTGAAAGTTTCTAGCATACTCAATATAACAACAATGCAGAAAAGGACACAGACTTAAATTTTTTTATGGCATTAAGTAATTTAAAAGCACCATTTATGGAGGCTTCGATGTTCAGACCCAAACTAGTTTTACTGCAATCACATCATATCCAGATGAAAATCTGAGATTTTAATGAATACTTTCAAAATGCTTTGAGAGGCTTTAAATACGTCTTATTACTTTACCCCACCCAATAGCAAAGAATGCATTTTTACAGGAAGAAATAACTTTAGATTAGATTTGATCTTTTAGTTATTATTGAAAAAAATACATATTTTTAATACAAATTTTATTTATTTTGAAAAGCTACATTGTTTCTGATATTTGGGAAACAATTCAGTAAGAAAAAATAATTTAATATGAAAATCACTTTTCTTTACGATCTGATTCTTCTGTTAGCAATGAAAACTCTTCAAATGAAAATGTGATGTTACTCTAGGATCTAAAACAATGATGATCCAGCAAGAAATCACGTTGTAGGTATTTACCTAAATGAGTTGACAACTTATGTCCCACAAAACCTGCACATGGATGTTTGTAGCAGCTTTATTCAAAACTGTCAATATTAGGTCAATGAATAAACAGATTGTGGTAGATATCCATACAAGAGAATGTTATTTAGCCATATAATAAAATGAAAAGACATGGAAGCACCTTAAAAGTATATTGCTAAATAAAAGAAGCCAGTCTGAAAGGGCCATAAACTGTACAATTGCAATTACATGACATTCTGGAAAAGGCAAAATACAGAGAGAGTGAAAAGAACAGTGGGAGCTAGGGGTTGGGGAGCTTGTTGTGGTGGGGAAGAAAGGGGGATGTATGAATGTATATTTAGAGCAGTGAAACTAAACTATTTTGTATGATGCTGTTAGAGTAGATACGTGACATCATATATTTGTGTTTGTAAAACTCAAGTATAACTCATATACTTGTAGGACACAAAAAGTAAACCTTAATGCAAACTGGAGACTTTAGTCAATAATGTATCAGCACTGGTTCAAAAACTGTAACAAATGTAACACTATAAGGCAAGACGTTAGTAATTGAAATGGTGGGAGGGAGAGGATATGGCACTGTTTGTACTTTCTGTTCAATTGTTTTGTAAACCCCGAACTTCTGTAGAAATAATCTATTAATTTAAAAATAAAAAATCAATGTATGAGGTTATGATAGCTTGAGTTTTTAAGAGTTTGGAAACACTGTAATGTGTTTCTTTGACATAAATCTGCATTCTTCTCAAGTTTAAGGACATGGTAGGTCGGACCCTGGTTGTTTTTAAAAAGAATCAATTTAATTTAGCAGTAATCAAAATATTTTCAAATTCATATTGATAGAAATACAAACACATACATGAAAGACAAGTATTAATGTTGGCCAACTTTACACAATTAAAACAATGAAACAATAATTTTAAACAACTTCATAACTGCTATTTGAATGGTCAGCCATTCATCTATGCTTGCTATAGAAAAATGTTCTTAAAAACATGAACTGTAATTTTCTTCTTTAACCAATATTGGAAAAAGAGAGTGAGAAATTTTCATAGGCCAGGAATAGTCATTCTTTGATTTATCTGAAAAATGTGACTTTGTTTTATAATATGCAAATACTCCTGCAGACTAATTGCCATTTCTACTGCATTATATTCTGTATCTTCAATAAATTCCCCTTTAACTTGTAAGGTATACTGTTAAGAGGCTATCAGAAGAATCCTTTCCATAGCTTTCTCTGATTTAATCTGGCTTGGCTTTATAAGAGCATAGTGCACACCTGGTGAGGTGGTTTTTATAAATCAAAAAAGAAAGCTTACAATGTGATTCATATTTTAAAAACATTTCATCACTGAGTGGTTTTTTTCCTACTTGGAAAAAATGTCAGCACCTTTGCAAGTATATTATCTCCCGATTTTCTAATCAAAACAATCCAGGCTAGGAGACAGTAGGAGCTACTTAAAACAATGAATATCAATGTAATGCATTTTAGTTGAATCATTGGCTAGATGCAGAAAACAAAAAAAGGTCATTTTAGTGAAATCTGAACTCATGTAACAGACATGCATATTTATATTCCACACACTTTGTTAATCATTGACTGAACAACATCGTGCCTGGAGCCAACTGACAGGAATTTTAACCTGATTAAATGTCCCAGTGTGCCTTAATACCTTTAAATGGAATTTTTATGGCCTGTTCTGCATGCGTATTATTAATACAGTGCTATCAAGAAAACCACAGACACACATAATAGCTCATCAATTTGTAACTAAGCACTTTTGACCTTGAAAAATCAGCTGTCTTTCAGATTAATGTAGTTACATTTTAGGCAGAAAAAGAAGCCATAAAATTATCATGCTTATTTTTGTAACATGTCAGGATGAGAATTAGGAATAAGGGCTATGCTGATGGCTTCTTATTGATATTGCTGCCAACCTCTGACATCTGAATTAGAAACTCTGAGACCTCATCCTAATAAAAACCCACTTAAACATTAACATTTCAGCTAAAGAGATACACATAACATACTGCTGATAAATTGAAGGATAGAGTATAAACTACCATCTCTACTAATGTTCAGATTTCTTAGAAAACTGAAAAAGAAAAAAGTTTCTAGATTTTTCTCTTTCAAACACACACACACTCATATAATAATAAAAATGATTAAAAGATAAGCTCACCATGAACATTGCAAGGTCATATCAGTCAATGATCAAAAATGAGTAAGAAATGAAAAAGGATGCCAAATGGACATAGAAGCAAATTGAAAAATAGTGGAAAATGATATTTTATTCAAGAAAAAAAGACAAATCTGGAGATAGATATGCAATATTAAATGGATTTGGTAATTTTTCTGAAGAGTAATTTTTACAGCTAACGCCAATTTAATCATTGAAGAAAGATGGGTTGAAGCTACAAAATGAAATTTTATGTCCTACCATCTAAAACTGGGCACCAAAAAAACTGGACTATCTGACCATAAAGACGCTATTTATTTTAGCATTTATGATTTAAAATCAAGAAAAAAATTAAACCTTTGCAAGAAGTTACTAAGAATGAAGAGAATCCCTAGAAGCATACAAGGCCAGTGCTAGAATAGACCATCTGCTTCCTATGGTTCACTCAGTCAGAGGGAACCACTCCTAACATAAAAGCCAATGCTATCTGTTGACTTACAATCAGTTTCTGCCTTCTATCTTTTTGATATCCTTAGCACAGTTTCATTCCATACAATATTCTGTTAATTTACCAGCCAGTTAAAGTGCTTTGGGTTTGAGTTTTTCTTTGGTTTTTTTGTTTGTTTGTTTTTGTTGGTTTGTTTGTTTTGTATGATTTTGGAAGTAGTTAATCAATGTCTTTGGTTTTTTGTTTGTTTGTTTTCCAATGAAGAAATATGAGACCTTCCATGGTACAATGTGGAGGAATTATATACAGCTTGTATCTAATTGCTTTTTATTTGAAAACAACATATTTAAAGACTACAAAAGAATCAAGATGGTTCTCAAAGTTTGATTTCCACACCTTCTCTCAACATCTACCTAAAAGAAACCAACAATTATAATAGTAAAAATTCTATATCTCACTGGAAACTAGAAGAGGGTCACATTCTTGCTGAAGATGGAACATTAAGCCATTTCCTGAGGAATTGCCACAAATGAAGGTGAAGTGACAAGTAAGGCTACTGCTAAGTAGAGTTTCTCTCCTACAACGTCACTAATGATGTAGAAAATGGTTGGGGTTCGGGCCCCATGGACAATAAAGAATTCTAGAGACATCTTTGGTGCAAAAACATGGTTTTATTAAAGCATGGGGACAGGACCCATGGGCAGAAAGAGCTGCAAGGCAGTCATGAGGAGTAGTTGATTATATATTTTCAAGTTGGGAGGGGGTTAGGAATAGTGTAAGTCTCTAAGGAATTTTGGAAGCAAGGTTTCCAGGACCTTGAGAGGGCTAGCTGTTGTTAGGAAAAGGTTATTTATTACTGTCTAAGAAAACCCTAGTCATGAGACCCTTCAGATGTGTATCGGTGGACCATATGCTTGGGGGATGATTGCCAACATATATCTTGGGGATTAGAGATAAAGGAAGTTTCCACAGGAATTTTTCTATATTAAAGTAAAATTACAGGGGGCACCTGGGTGGCTTAGTCATTTGAACGTCTGACTCTTGGTTTCAGCTCAGGTCATGATCTCGTGGGTCATGGGATCAAGCCCCACTTGGGGCTCCATGCTCAGAAGGGGGTCTCCTTGAGAATCTTTCTCCTTCTCCCTCTACTCCTTCCCCAGCTTATAAGTGCATGTGCTCTCTCTCTCTCAAACAAATAAATAAAATCTAAATAAGTAAGTAAGTAAGTAAGTAAATAAATAAATAAATAAATAAATAAAGTAGACTTACAGGATCTTGGGGGATTAGGATAATGTTAAACTAACACCGTCTTTTGTCCTTAGCAAAGTATTAACATTGAGGCAACTGAGCTCTCAGTGGAAGGTCATTCCACCTATTTCAAAGACTTGTCAATGGGCTGTAAGGAGTAAGGAAATTTGATTTTTTTCCTTTGCCTTTGTTTCCCACATCAACTAACATCTTCATTGTGCAAGGAATGCAGATGAGGACAAGTGAACAAGCAGCACTGACACAAAGAAGTATCTGATAGTGCTTATCACAGCCCTCAGGCTTAAGACTGCTTCAGAGGATGACTTTGAAGGGATAAATTAAGATCATTGACTTAAGAAGAGACAGACAAGTTGAAATTATTCTTGTAAAAATTTTAAAGAACTACCTAAGATGGTCTGGATACAGATGGTTTAGTGGAAAATTTAAGAAGAAAGCAGCAAAAAATTAGGTCTATGTAATAAACAGTATTATTTTGGAAATGTAATGATGGATCAATAGTGGATTGCCTATTAATAAAATTCATCCTATTAATTCAATTACAGGTTAAAGTAAACAATCACAACCTCAATACTTACCAAAAATTTTTTTTCCAATTCCCATATTTCTGTTCTAAAGTTTGTTCATTTTGTAAACAAGTGTTACAAAGACATTTATTTAATGTAACAAGAGGGACCTATCTGAACTTATCAAATATTATTTTTAACAATGAAATATTAAAGCAAGTCTCTTAATATTGGTTTATTGGAGAACATGAGATCCAATATTTATGTACTTTTTTTTTTTTTTAAAGATTTTATTTATTTATTTGACAGAGACAGAGACAGCCAGCGAGAGAGGGAACACAAGCAGGGGGAGTGGGAGAGGAAGAAGCAGGCTCATAGCGGAGGAGCCTGACGTGGGGCTCGATCCCATAACGTCGGGATCACGCCCTGAGCCGAAGGCAGGCGCTTAACCGCTGTGCCACCCAGGCGCCCCAATGTACTTTTTTTTTTTTAAGGGAGAAAGTCCAAAGGGAGAAAGTCCATAGTTATCAGATTTAGTTCATTAAACCAAAGAAAATCTGAAAATCATTGTACTATAGGCATGATGCTAAACAATAACACCAGCTACAAATTTTAATGAGAGAAAAAAAGAGATATACCTATTGGAAAAGAAAAATTATACGCACTTATAGATAATATGACTATATCTAAAAAGCCCTAAAAAAGAATATAAAGAACTCTTCTAATATACTGTTATTAAATTCAGTCATTTTTTCCTAAGATACATGTTTCTTTTTATACTAGTATTTGAATGTATTGGAAAAATATGTTATTGAAAATAGCAAAAATAAATATTCAATTAATACAATAACCTGAAAACTATAATTATTACATTCCTAAAAAAGACAATATTTTATTGAGGGGGAAACATGTACATTTGAATAAATATAGAGAAGCCATATTATTGATGTAGAATATCAGATATTAAAATTTGTTCTATTGACACTTATCAAAAAAATTAATATTGGCATATAAAACCTTTAAGGTATGTATTTTCTTTTTTTTTGGTTGTTGTAAATCCAACAACTGATGTAATCATTGTACATATACACAATATGTAATTAAGAGGTAACATAGCTAAATAAAACAGAGTAGTTATAAAGGATTGTTTGTAGTGGATAGTAAAACATATAAACTATGATAATTAAAACACAGTGGTACTAACATAAAAATAGATGGGATATCATCCCATCATCTACAGATGTAGATTCCATTGTACAAAGTAGCTAACAAGTAAAAGTACAATTAGATGCCTATTTCCAATCTTAAATTCACGTCAGCATTATTAAAGATTAACTTCCTTAAAAAAAAAAAAAGGGAAAATATAAATATTTTTAAATAAGAATCTTGGAGTGGAGATGTCTTCCTAATTCTGAAAACCTCCGTTCCTCCTATGTTGCCTATTTTTGGATTTGGTATCCTCTAACACCTAATGTCAAAAAATAAATATTTCAAAAATGTTTTGTACTGTAGTTACACTATATCTGCAGCCCAGTTTTGCAATTTCATAGTGTTTGATTTTATTAAAAAAGAAATAAAAAAAACCCTAGTGATTCTTGCTGATACATATGAGGGCATAGATTCAGTTTCATAACAAATGAGCTTCCTCCACATATGTGAAATTTACTGTGCTGGAAGGTTTAAACATGCAGATTATAAAGATCTTGCCTGTTGTAAATCCCAGCTAGATTTCCTTGCTAATTCTTTCCTAATGAAAAGGGATTTGCATTCTAGATTCAGGGCAGCCTTATTTTCCTTGAAATGAAAATTTATACTTAAGCACAAGGGCAACTATTCTATGAACATGAATTCTTCCATTGACTTCCCAAACCCACACTTGCTTCTATTCTATATTCTCATCATCATCTCAAGACACTAGTGGGAAATAGTAGAACTTTCTCTAGCTCTTATTTTGTACAGGTTTCCTCATCTAACTTCATATTATTCTGATCTCATTAGCTTGATATTCTCAAGAAATTCTTCAATATTCTAGTAGGTAGTTGAGGCTTTTCTTGATTTTA
Organism: Ursus maritimus; assembly: GCF_017311325.1. Classification (NCBI taxonomy): domain Eukaryota; kingdom Metazoa; phylum Chordata; class Mammalia; order Carnivora; family Ursidae; genus Ursus; species Ursus maritimus. The sequence goes on from NW_024423343.1 coordinate 48,156,358, forward strand.
GAGTATTGTAATATGTATGTTCTTTTATATTGTCTGGCATTTCAAATAAATTTTTAAAGATTAGGTAACACACATATATTCCAACATCGATCTTGAACAGAAAATCAGGAAGCAAAGATCTTTCTATACCTAACAGCAATATTCAAAATTCTTTTAAAAACATACTAATACTTGATCACATAAACAATAAAAAATTTCTTGTAACAAAAATTAATGGCAAAAACATCACAAATACCTTAAACAAAGACAAATGACTAGAAAATAAAAATTACAGAGAAGGAACAGATCAATAATTTAAGACCCTTCATATACAAATGAAATTCAAAAATAATTAAGAAAAAGAAAAACCTACAATTGAAAAATAGGCAAAGTATATTTACTTATGATGAAGTGCAGTGACCCATAAATATACGAAAGCTATTCAGCATAAGCAGTGTCAAAGCAATGCAAATTAAGATAATGGAGGGGATCTCCCTTATTAATTAATTACCTAAAAGCATGAGAAAGATTTAAAAAGAAATATAAATACTGAAACAAAAAAGGTAGAGAGAAACTGACATTCTCCACTAGCAGTGAGGGTGAAAATGGTGGGAACTTTCATTCTTTCTTTTTAAAAAAAAAAAATATATTTATTTATTTATTTATTTGAGAGAGAAAGAGAGCACGAGCAGGGTGGGGGGCAGAGGGAGAGGGAGAGAGAATCTCAAGCAGACTCCACATTAATAATTAATAATAATAATATTATTATTATTAATGATATGGAGCTCTACCCCATGACCCTGAGATCATGACCTGAGCCAAAACCAAAAGTCTAACACTTAACCAACTGTACCACCCAAGTGCCCCCGTGGGAACTTTCTTAAAGTCAATTTAAAATGTGTATCAAAATAAATGCAAAAAATACATAAATAAATATGGCCACCTTACAATATCCTTTTTGAAGAAAAATATATGGAATCAAATAAGATATAAATGCAAGGACATTTATTATAGTATTTATTACCAAATAGAGAAAAAGATTACAAATAAATAAAAGATTACAAACATTTGGGAATGGATTCACATATTAGGGCACATACGTATGACCAAATGAAAAGATCTTTGACCATTTATTGACTGGGAAAATGATGCATTAAGCTGAAAAGTACATTACAGAACAGCACTGTTGGTATGATTATCTTGATGTACAAATCATACATACACACACACACTACACACACAAAGATGTGTGCATGTGTGCATATGCACATAGAACAATGATATGGATGTTTATAAATCAAAACATTAATAATGGTTACCTCTTGGAATAAGATTACATTTATTGTTTTTATATTTTACTTCATTTTTGGAATTTTTGCAATAACTAAATATATTAATTTTATAATTCTACAACTAGATAACTAATTTTTGGAAAATGGGGAAGTAGGAAAATCATTTCAGTTATGAATAAAATTATTTCTATTACAGGGTGCCTGGTGGCTCAGTCAGTTAAATGTCTAACTCTTGATTTTGGCTCAGGTTATGATCTCAGGGTGAGACAGAGCTCCATACTAGGTGTGAAGCCTGCTTAAGATTCTCTCTCTCCTCTCCCTCGGACCCCCACCCGTGCTTGCACACTCTCTCACTCGCTCTCGAAAAGAAAAGAAAAGAAAAGAAAAGAAAAGAAAAGAAAAGAAAAGAAAAGAAAAGAAAAGAAAAGAAAAGAAAAGAAAGGCTAATAAAGTAAGATTATATATGAAGGACACAGCTTTGCAAGCTCTTTTTCTGTTTTAGGCTGAAGTAGAGCTATTCTTTTCATCCTAAATTCTTACTACAAATGTTTGTTTTGCTTTGTTTTTCATTCCATCAGGTAAAACCGCCTTTCTCTGACCCCTTTCAACCAGCCCCAGAAAAAAGGCAGTGATTTCCTTCTCTTATTCTTTGCATTTTCAGCTTAATCGAATAGTCAGATATAATTTAGGCAGTATGATATAAAACTGGGTTTTGGAAATCTTGGCTGCTATAATCAATAGGTACATTTTATTTTACTATTCTTTCTCCTTATTTAGTGTACTTTATTTAATATGCTCAATTAGCTTAACTTTTTCATAGCGGTGATCCTTATTAAAATTGTGTTCAAGGGGACAGATTATTTTCATTTATTTATTTATTTATTTATTTATTTATTTATTTAAGAGAGAGAGACAGAAATAGAGCACGAGTGGGGAGGAGAAGGAAAAGCATGCTCACCACTGGGCAGGGAGCCAGATGTGGGGCTCGATCCCAAGACCCTGAGATCATGACCTGAGCCAAAGGCAGATGTTTAACTGACTGAGCCACCCAGGTGAAGGGGCCAGATTCCTAACTGAAATGACATAATTTACAAAATAACAATTTTAGCTTTACCAATACTTTCTAATACTACACAACAATGAAATAGGTATTCTATCAAATTAAGAAAGTGGATTATAGGGGGGCCTGGGTGGCAGTCCGTTAAGCATCTGCCTTCAGCTCAGGTCATAATCCCAAAGGCCTGGGATCCAGCCGTGCATCAGACTTCCTGCTCAGTGGGGAGCCTGCTTCTCCCTCTGCCTGCTGCTCTCCCTGCTTGTGCTCTCTCTCTCACTGTCAAATAAATAAATTTTTTAAAAATCTTTAAATTATCATTTGCAAATTATCACAATCACTCATACTTAACTTTTAGCTGAAAGAATCACTGTAGTATTTTCTGTGTATGGATTTTTTTGTCTATTCGAAAGAATATTTTAACATTCTTCATAGAACTATAAGTAATTTGGAACCATTTATAAATTTTATTAGTTTCAAGAATACAATATTGTTTTAGCGAGTCCTGGTACACGATTTCCAAAGCTAAAGCAAATACTCGATTACGTAAATAAAATTTGGACATTTGTTATCCTCTCACATTCTTTCTGTAATTAAATAGGAACTGTGAATTACAAATGTCTATTCTTTGGCTCTCTTCCTTTCTCCTTTTCTCCCCCTGCCCCCAATATGCTTCTTTTGGTTTGACTTGGAGGATTAAAACATCACAGATAAACTCAGAAGATGTCATCTGTTATGTTTATTATGGCTGATCTTTGGAGATGTGTATATGCATAGATATTACGGTGTGCCACCCATATCTCCTAGTTCTTTAGACGTCTGAAATGTTGGCTGCTGACAGCTCAATTCTAATTCCTAGTGACCTCATTACATTTTATGTTCCCTTCATGGGCACTTTGTCTTCAATGACTGGTTATAAGACGGTATGAAATCTGGTTCCCTTCCTTCAGTTGGGGATATCTTTGAAAGGCCATGCCAGTTTAAGAACACCCAGTACAATTATAGTATCTTTATAGCAGCGAAGGCCTTCACACAAATGCATTACACATGCTTCTTTTTCTACCCATCATTGTGCCTCTGTTTTCTTAGTTTTTTTTTTTTTTTTTTGCAGATAACACACTCCAATAAACTTCCTATAAGCATTGTATGGTCTGTTTCCCGAGGAACTTCACCTAGAATAGTCTGTGATTTTTAAAAATATTTCTTAGAAAGTACTTAACTTAAATTTTGCCTCCTCATAGCATATTTTTAAAAGTCTCTTCATACTGGGTTACATGAAAAGCTACCCTGAGTTTTCTGTTGTGAAGGAACCACCTATTTCACACAGAAGGAACTGGGTGGATCGAGGAAGGAAGTTGCGTGGAGCCTTATGAGTGACTGGATATAGCATATATCTACTCATCTTAATGGCTATCACCAAATGGACCCATTCCATTGCTGATAAAATGGGAAGAATGGTCTATGTACATCTATCCCTATTATCATGTGTACAGCCAGATGAGCTATGATTCTATTCGTTCCCAGAACTCATTAAGGTCATGTCAGGTTACCTTTCAGCAAGAAAGTATAATGGAAAATCATGCTGCTACAGCAGTATTAATGATTCATTAGGTGACATTGTACCCTCTGGATGTTCTTGAAATGATCTAAATCCAAAGTGTCATAGCAGTTACACCAAAGCCATGACACAATAAAAGAACTGTTATGCTAAGTCACTAGTGGACAATTCAGCCTAATATACTATGTATTTTTTTCATCAGTGATATCGAAGATGAACCTAATGTTTTTGACAATTGAAATTGCATTTAATAGTTCACTATGAATCTGGTTGTCACAAACTAACCTAATTTTTTTTTATTTGGTTTATATGTCCAGTCTGTAGTCATAAAACTGACTATACTTCTTATGAGGAAATACTTTATTTTATCCAGCCCCAAGCTCTTCCTCCCCACAACAGTGGTTCTACACTTCTGTGTGTGTATGTATGTGTATATATATGATGAATATAAATATATATATATACATATATATTTCATCCTAATAGGAATAGCTATTTTATAATAGTTACAATAGTAAACCTTTATATAGTGTGTACAATATGCCAGACACTAGTTTAAGTTCTTTATATGTCTGAACTCATTATTATCATAACTTCACACTCATGGAAACTGAGGCTAAGAATGCTCAGGGACTTGCTAAAGCTACACAGCTAGTTTCTGTCAAAGCTGGGATTTTATAATGGATATTCTGGCTCCACACTTTATTACTGGGGACCAATTATGTGCATTACACTAAAATAAGCCTAGAGTGATAGATCTAAAACTAAACTTAAGGGCTCAAAATAATCTGGTCTAAAGTTTAAATAAATCCATAATTAGGTTCATGATGCAGATACACATTGGATGCTGAAAGATCTTTGGGGTCAGGAGAGCTAGGAGAAGATGAATTTTGACCTCAATATTAGAGGAAGATATGAGATGAAGACGAAAGCTGGAAGGGGATACAATACAGACGAATCTCTTGTGCAAAGTTATAGATGCATGTTAGATTATGACATTTGGGGAAATACTTGTACTTTGGTATGGCTGGAATAAAGGGACTTGTGCTGCAGTATCAGAGGTCAGAATGAGAAAAAAAACAATTATATTAACAAGAGCTTTTCATGCCATGTGGTAGGCTGTGGTCAAATCTACCACATGGAAAATTTCTATGATTTACTGAAAGCCCCAGTTGAAAAGCTCTAAAGTCTCTAGGCCTCCAGCATATGGAGAAATTCCATATTAGAACAGTGTTATTTCACTGGGTGTTAAGTTCTATTAACTTGGAGTCCTACTAAGACTAGATGGTGAAGCAGGCCCTACTATTGCAACTCAGGAGGCAACAAAGTACAGGAATGACGCCACCATGACTTGTACCTTCCCACCATTGTCAAGTTCAGGGGAAGACATATACCAGCCCACCCATTCATCTCCCTTCCAGCCTCCTGAACCTCTTCTTGGGAGCTGACTAGCCAGAAAGATCAGACACACAGGATTAATGCTAACTTTCTTAGTTTCAATAGACACCTATAGAGTTCTTCAGTTCCTTTTACTTGGGTTTTCAGCACTAGTTATGACAAAACAATATAACCTAGAAAAGAGAACCTGAATTCTCAGTGATTTCCAGCTGTAAAAAAAGGTCTCAGCAGCTCTTTTTCTCTGAAGAGGCTGATATTTGGTAACTGGTGGTGGAAGAAAAGGGAACCATGTTCAGTCACTGAATAATTCTTCACTTATTGATTGACTTTTTGATTATTTGTTTTATTAACTAAGAAATCGGATTATCTATCTGTTATTGATGCCATTTCCCAACACATTTATTTTCCTAAATATAATTCTTCTTAATGAAATATCATACTATTTTCTTTCATGCCCATATTTAAGGTCTGATAAAGGATAATAATACATGCAATGGTGTAGGTTATATAAACTTTATGTCTTCACTATTTTGAAACAGGGAGAGAATATTAGTCCCAATGGTTAAGTATCAGTTTCTTTATCTGTAAACAGAGTTAATATATCCTGTAGAGTTATGGGGTATGCTGGAGATGATGAATATAAAATAGGAAGATGATTAATATAGAGCAAGACCAGGCTCAGATCTGGCTCTCAACAAATGCTGACTGCTCTCTAACATTATTTAATATTAGCATATACCATAATAAAATGAGGGAATTTCAATTCTACATATTCATGGCAACAGTAAAAGTGGGAGTATAATATTTAACTGATTCACAAATATTACTGATTGATGACTACGTATCAGGCATTATGTCATATTCGGTAAACAATACAGGATTTTAGTTCTCAAGAGTTTGATCTTTATGTTGAAACACATGGATTTCTAATTTAGAAGCATCTGCATTATTACTTACAGAATAATAATAGCTAATACTTATAGAGTTTTTATGCACCAGATACAGTTCTAATCACTATATGTGTGTCAACATATGTGTATATATATGTATACAACAATCTTAAATAATAAGTACATTATTACCTATACTTTACAAATGAACAGACTGAGGTATAGAAACACTATCGCTTACCCAAGGTCCAACCTGAGCAAGTCTGGGTTTTGAACTCAGATATCCGACTCCACAGATCACGCTCTTAACCGTTTTATACAGCCTTGTGAAAATAGAATACATACGTACACACAAAACACTTCACCAGATGCAGGAACTAAGTCACAGGGAGTTAAACAGTAACTAGCTGGGTCACATTTGGCAATTCGCTGGTCATGATTGATGAAGGCAATCATTCAATATCAGATTCACCGTGTTTTGGGGTGATAATCTGACTTAGCTGAATACTCTACTTACATCCTTGTCCACAGTGTAAAGCAGAGACTTTACGTGGATATTCTGGGATCATATTTAATCCTTGAGGATCAACATAGAGATGATCCACTTGTTGATATCATCAAAAATAAAGGTTGTTTTTTGCTTTGTTTTGGTTTTGCACTGAAAATATTTCTAATAAGGTCCCTAAAGAACTTATCTCAAGGCATGAGCAGTATCCATTTGTAGAGAATGCTGATACAAAATAGCAGTTCTAAATAATGATCTAATTGCCACTTTTCAGCCACCTTATGATAGAGATACATTCGCAAACCTCTCTGTGCTTATTCAATGAATTTACTACCCTTCATCTGGGGCATTAATATTGAAAACCATTAAATTAAAACATGCCATTGCTAACTGTATGAAAAAAATGAATTTTAATACAATTTTATAATGTAACTTCCTTTTTTTAAAAAAGCTGTATTGGTGAAGCTTAAACTGCTATAGATTATTTCTGTATATGGTTTGCTTAAAATAGGCCTCTAATTTTTAGATTAAAAAAAAAAAAAGGTTTACAAATACAAAGAGGTTTTCTTAGTTCCATAGTCTCCATACAGCTAACTGAAGACAGTTTCTATCATATCTATTTCCCATAACAAGTACATTTATTCTGTGTAGTGTGTCTGTGTGTGTCTGTGTGCGTGAAACAATGATCTGGAAAGAATGTGGAGATTTCCAAATACACCGACAAAGGATAGCTGCATATCTCTTCCCTAGAAGGAATATTTCAAAGATCTGAGTCAGTTGGAAGTCAGTCTGAGTTGGCTTCATAGTCATCACAAGATCCAGTATTCACTAAAAAAGTATTAAGGGGGATACTCTTCTTCAGTGTAGATCCAATATCTGCCATTCCTTCCAGGTTGAGAATTGAATAGAGGACTAATATTAATTATTAATTATTATTAATTATTACTATTACTATTAATATTCTCTCTTTTTAGAATAGGGAGGGCATAAAGTTTATTATGCTCTTGACTCAGTGATTTCAGATAAAACCAAACATTTCTGAGACCAGAGCAAGAACTAGAGGTCGCAAAGAAGCTTAACTGTTGTATGTGAACCCAATGTGCTGCCCTTCATAAATAAAGATGATAGTGCCAATACACCAACAGCAGCCATGGGGAGTGATTTTCCCCTAGTAACAGTGACAGATTTGTACTAATGCACTCATATTACCTTTTCAGGGTCCTCTTTCGACCAGTAATATACTATTTGTCAGACTCCTAGTGGGGCAGATTGCTGTCTCTGGATGTGAATCAGAGCAGAGCCAAGAGCTCCCATGTGGGAAATCAGCCTTGACTCAGTACAATGCACTAATTAGCCAAGATCATCAGCTACAGAGTCATAGGCTATATAATCAGACAACTGGACAAAAGAGGACATGTCAGCTTAGAACAATTTCAGAAAATTTGTGTCAGGGAAGTGTTAATCTACTGTCTTAGATTGCTGAAAAATACATAACTTAAAGTGAAATCATTATGGAAATTGACATAAGCCATATCAACATCAGTCTATTACAAATCATCTTGTATGATGAACTAAAATTCATTAATGTCATTGGTAGGAAAGTAAAGAGAAATTCTAAAATAGCAGCACCTAACTAAAGGAAAATTCATGGTTAACTAATGGAATATATACTTCTAGTGAATTCCTCTAGAATTTTAAGAAAGTGATATAATAATGCCATGTCCTTCCTTGTCTCTTTTTACATGAATGTACTATACATAGATATCTAGACATGATTCCAAACATATAAGGCCAGTTATGAGGAGATGAGAAGTATACTATAACAGAAGACCACTTAAAGGAATTCTGAATTCATTAATTTTAAATTTGAGCTTTACTCCTTCCACTTTTTTATTCTTTTCCTTGATCCTAATATTTGAGTTACTTATTTAACAACAGTGATCACTTAAATAGAATTGACTATTTTTCAGGTTCTAGCCTAACAACCCTATAAGTTTCTATTATTATCACCATTTTACAGATATAGAAGCTGAAGCATAAAGAAGAAATTAATCTGTCCATGCTCACAAAGCTAGATAATTGGTGAAGTTGAGATTTAAACCAAAGCAGTTTGCTTTTATAGTTGTGTTTTTAACCATTAAGCTATGGTTTATTGTTTAAGAAAACTGTGATGAATAATTTATTTTATGCCTAAAGGAGAGTAAAATGTGTATTTATTAAGTGAAAATAAGATTTGTGTTTCCTGATATTGCTATCTCACACCCTGGTTAGATGTCCCTGCTTTTTCCTTTAATAAAACTGCTTATAAGACTGTCTTATAGCTTTTGCTACATGGTATCACCATCACTGTTGTGGTATGATCCCTTGATGGCAGGATACTTGAACCAAATCTTGTGATTTATAACTAGCACTAAACCTAGTGCAGAATTGGGAGACCATATGGGTGGAATGAATGAATAAGAATGTTCATCTACTTAAATGTCTACTTTAATCACCATGATTTTCATTTTATTTCATGACCGAAGAACACTAAGATTTCTTTGGAAAATTTTAATTTCATACTCAGTTTCAGAGGGGTAAAGCTATTTGTTGTTTTGTTTTGTTTTAGTTTCAGAGATAAAATTTAGTGACTCATCAGTTGCATCCAACACCCAAGTGCTCACTATATCAAGTGCCCTCCTTAATGCCCATCATCCAATTATCCCTTCCCTATACCTACCTCCCCTCCAGCAACCCTCAGTTTGTTTCTTAGAGTTCAGCGTCTTTTATGGTTTGCCTCCCTCTCAATTTTCACCTTATTTTTCTTTCCCTTCCCCTATGTTCATCTGTTTTGTTTTTTTGAATTCCACATGTGAGTGAAAACGTATGGTATTTGTCTTTCTCTGACTGACCTACTTTACTTAGCATGATACCCTCTAGTTCCATCCACGTCATTGCAAATGGCAAATTTCAATTTTTGGTGGCTGAGTAATATTCCATTGTGTGTGTGTGTGTGTGTGTGTGTGTGTGTGTGTGTGTGT
>NW_024423343.1:48166063-48284920 GCF_017311325.1 Ursus maritimus
TGTGTGTGTGTGTGTGTGTGTGTGTGTGTGTGTGTGTGTGTATGTATATATACACACACATATATACACACCACATCTCTTTATCCATTCATCTGTCAATAACATCTGGGCTTTACCCAGATGGGTAAAGCTATTGAAAGCACAGGACTTTTGGGAAAGCTGGTAGATAATTTCCACTCCCTGATTTGAAAGTTTTAAAAGCAAGAGCTCAGTTTTAGACATGTTAAATTTGAGAAAATAAATAAATAAATAAATAAATAAATAAATAAATAAATAAATAAATAAGAAAGCAGTCGGGTTGGGCCTAGAAGAGAGAAATAGAAATGTACAAACAAAAGATACTCAAAGATTTAAAAAAAGAGTTTCCCATGTAATTCTAGGACCAAAGAAAAACTAATAATTATATCACTAGGAGAAAAAAATTACCTATAGTAAGTAGCTAAAATAGTTATAGATAAGTATATGTGGATGTTAAAACTTTTAGTATAATAAAGAATTTAAAAAATAAGCATGCAATTTAAAAAGACTATCAAAAGCAAGAACAGAATAAAATGCTAGATGAAAAACTAAATAAAAGTAATGTATTAAAAAATAGAATAAAAAGTCACGACACAATAATGAGATGTCAAAAATATAATAATTTTTAAAAAGATAAAATATACGTTCATAATTTTAGTAGTTGGAAAGGAATATACTCATAACAAAGGACCTAAAAATAAAGAATACTTACTATTTGTAATCCCATACCAACAAATGTGACAATTAGTTGTAAAAGATGATTTGTTAAGAAATAGGAAGATCGGTAGGAGAAGGAAGGGAAGAATGAAGGGGGGGTAAACAGAAGGGGGAATGAACCATGAGAGACTGTGGACTCTGGGAAACAAACTGAAGGCTTCAGAGGGGAGGGGGTGGAGGATTGGGACAGGCCGGTGATGGGTATTAAGGAGGGCACATACTGCATGGTACACTGGGTGTTATATGCAAATAATGAATCATGGAACATTGCATCAAAAACTGGGGATGTACTGTATGGTGAGTAATATAACAAAATAAAAATTATTTTTAAAAAAAGAAAAAAAATAAGAATTAGCACCTCTTTCTGCTATTTTTTGCTACATAGCAACTCACCCCAAAACTTAGTGGCTTGAAACAGCTTTCTCAAAATTTTCTGACATACTAATTTTGGGCTCATGGTGTCATTGGGGTACATCTTTGCAGCCTCGGTTATCTGGAAGCTTCAGTGGGACTGGGGAGTGTAATCTGACCTCACTACCATTTCTGGGGCCTTAATGGGGATGGCTGAGAAGCTGGGGTCGCTCTCTACTACTGGCCCTTCAACATTCAGTGTGCCCAGCCAATCTTCTTCACATGGCTAGCCCTATATGCAAGTATTTGCCAAGTATCTCCTTGTATTACATTTTCTGGCATCCTTTTGACCAAAGGAAGTTACATGGCCAAGCCCAGTGACAATGTGGTAGTGGACTTCAAATCCACTTCTTAAAGGGAGGAAAGGCACAGAACCCTAGACCATTTTTAATCTACTGACAGCCCATCCTCTGCCTGCCACTATTTATATTCTCCTACGTGTAAAATACACTCATCCCTTTCCATCAAAAAGTCTCATCCTATTACAATACCAGGCTTAATTTTGAAGTTTAGGATCTAATCATCTAAACCATATCCAGGTATCAACGGCACACCTCATGTAGTTCCATGGGTGGAACGCCTTGGGTGAAAGTAATCAAGCACAGACTTGCAAATTAAAAAGACAAGTCATCTGTACCCCACCCCACACATGTATCCAGCATAAGACTGTTATATAGGGACAAGATAATTTCCACTTTTTAGAAAATAGAAAACTGGAACTACATAGTAGTGACAGGCGTATAATTACTTGAAATTTGACCAAGCACCTCTCCTCAGTTTCAGTACACTTGCGGCAAGGAATGTTCCCTGGTAAGAGTCTGGTTCTGCTCCCTGGAGTGATTACCTAATCAATTCAACTCTTCTGCTTCTTGCTTTCCCATCCGGTTTCTTGGCTATGACTTCTGTAACAAAATTCCTTTACGATAAAAGTGGCCAGACTTTGATTCTATTTTTTGACTGGAGATATCCTGACCTTCTTTGGAAGGCTTATCTTCCATATTGTTTTAGTGTGGGTAAAACTACTACAAACATAGAATTTTGGAGTAAGATGCCAAATAGTTCCCACAGCCTGATTAGAAACTGTGTCCTGCCTGTGGCCCAGAAGGCTCAGTTTGGACTCTGTTTTTTAGTCCATGCTAATGTAAGTCCTTGGTATTTTTTCTATGAATGTGAATGGGGATTCATTCCTGACCTCAAAAGCCATATTCGCAATTTTTTTCTGTCATAGGCTTCCTTTTACTTTGGGCCACATGTAAGTTTACTGTGGGACCACGCCCTTAAAATTTTTAGAAACTCTTTATTTAGCTGAGAGTCTACTAAACATTTCAGAGTTCCCAATAACGGATATTTCAGTTAAAACCTGGATTTTATTTTTATATTTTTTATTGTGAGAATCTTTTGCCTTCTGGCGTAACTGAAAACAAGAAACAATTTAATACTCTAACTCATTAAATTCTTCTCGCAAACTGAACATTTCATCCTTTGTCTCATTTCTCTCTTGCAATGTCCCATAATGCCACTAAAGAAAACCAACTGGTGCTCTTTCCTTTGTTCATCAAATAGTAAAAGATGCTAACTATTTTCATTTATATGGGAGTTCTACTGGATTAAGGCTTTGTTAAATTATTTAAATTTACTTTGCTTTGTCTTGAGGGCCAATTCTACACTGTGTATATTATAGAACACTCCAGCCAACAGAGTTTTTGTATCTAAGTATTACAGTGCTATAAAGATCTCAATCCCTCTCTCCCTCTCTCTCTCACTTGGGGAGGTCATTGAGAAGATATGACCACCAGTTGATGCGTGAGCTGGACCTTGGCAATGAGAGGCTCCTTACCTGTCCTTGGAATGTGAATTCCATTGGTTTCTTCCCCACTCCCAGAAGCTGCCTCAAGGACAGAGCTTTGAGATAGAGATATGGTGTTAAGACCACCTGGATGATACCCATGACTGAACTTAGTTAGGACCTCTATATAAATTTTAAGGTTTGGCAGATTGGTATATATATCTACCAGTCTTCCAGCTGCTCAATACAAGCCTTGCAATAAGTTCCACAGCTTATTAAGCCTGCCCCCTAACGATATGGAATGGCCTGCCTGTTTCTTTGGTCTCTCCCCAACTTCCATATATGGGGGCCAATTTCACATTACACCCAAGAAGGTATCAAGGATGTTTCAAACCATTGTTCATTCTCTCTCTCTCCTCCCTTTCCTCCATCCTTTGTAGAACAGAGTCCCCTCTCCCCCCACCCCACTCCAGTCTCCCATTCTAACACCACTGCATTCAGCAAAATTCAGATGGAAAGTCTTGGCAGGAAAATAAACAGCTCCCCTTTGAACTAAAACTTCTACTGGGTTATGTTCTAAACAGTACTGCAGTCTATTTGATATCTGATGTATCAACTCTCAGCATTCTCTCATTTGGCTCTAATTTCAAGATTATTTTTAAATGTACAGTTTCAACACAGAAGTTGCTTCTTTTTTATATTTTGTTCTTTTTAGTAGTTGTGAGAAAAAAAATGCTTATACTCTAACAGCTTTTCCTGAAAATATGAACAACCATATTTGTAGTTTTTTATAACTTTCTTGCATTGCTTCATTTGTATTTGTCATTTTGGCCCTCAACAGGTTATATTCTTCATTAGCACAAGTTATTTTTTAGTCATGAAAATAACTGACAGCCCCAGACTATCTAAAATTGTGTCACTGAAGTGTTTCTCCTAAAATAGTACTGATAAAACTTTTAGCGATTAGGGGCGCCTGGGTGGCTCAGTCAGTTAAGTGTCTGCCTTTGGGTCCCCATGACCAGCTCCCTGCTCGTGCTTCTCCCTCTCCTTCTGCCCCTGTTCCTGTGCTCACGCTCTCTCTCTCTCTCTCTCTCAAATAAATAAATATCTTTTAAAAATTTCTTTAAAAGATAAAAAAAAACTTTAGTGATGAAAATGTCTATATCCATACTGAAAAATATGGTACCCAAAGTCATAAGAAGTTATTGAAATATAAGAATATTTAATATAGCTAAAGAACTGGATTTTAATGTTAATTTATATTTGATATACATAACTACATGTAACTAGTGACTATCATATTAGTCATTAGCACAAAGATCTAACAACTCAGTCCTTTCTAAAAAGTATATTAGGATTTATATTTGCATTGATTTGTTAATCTGTTATATTGTTTGTCAGAGGCAAGTACTTGCCACCTATGTTCTAACCAAGCCTCACTATAGTTCACATGTTGAGTTTGTCTATTAACTGTCATTTGGCCTAACTTCCCCATTTATAGCATGTTAATTTCCCTGGAGTTAGGCTTGAGCACTATATTGAACACCAATTCAGTGACCTGGAGACAGTCCACTCTGATTTATTCCTTTTGTATCAGTTCACTGGAGGCTGCCTTCTACTCTATGGACCCTCCAGCCTTTTATTGAAATACTACAAATTTATGTCCTGGGCAGGGCCATGGTATTACAGTTAACCTGTTACCAAAATCCTGGTCCCTCCCACCTAAAAGTGTTCCCTGAATATTGACTGGTTTGCCATACTCCTTTAGATAGAGTGCATGGATTATAAACTGACCTATGTATGGATCAGTTACTCCTATGCAGTCCTAATATTATTTTCCTCATTCCAACTACCTCCATTAAACTCAAGGCTCAACATGATTCACTGTGATTTCCTCTTAAGTAACGAGACTAGACACTTGATTAGAATTCAATACAGTAATTCTAATTAGTTGATAGATGTGAAATCAGAGAGAACAAAGGATAAGGTAAACAATCAAGTATTAAAGAGCATTGATGAATGAATGGTTACCTTCAATAGGAAGGGTAAGAGATTACTGAGTTGCCAATATTGAACTGGGAAAAATAAATATTTATTTCACTTATAATTCTTCCTCAATTTTCTCACTTCAGGTTTGAATATTTGATGCCTTTTATTTGCTCTTTTATGAAAAAAGTCACTAATTTAGAGCTTGATGTTAGCTATCTCCACTACCTGCTACTCTGGCTGCATAAATCTGCCTTCTCGAGAGTATAATTCCACTACTGAAGTAACACATGATGTTTAAAGTATCTATTCAGTTAATATTAATTAAGCTTACCTAGAAATTTCACTGGAAAAAAGATTGCTTTATAGACCTTCTGGACTCAGTTCATCTTAAAAATGTAATTACCCTATTAATGGTGGGGTTCTTCTCTTTTGTAAGTGAATAAAATTATAACTGAATTATTTATTGAAAAAGATGATTTATGGAGCTTTAAGGACACACCTGTAATTTTAAGGGATTCCATTTTTCAAAGTCTTTGAAAGATATGCCATTTTAATTCAACATTTAAGATCTGCAATTTTGACACTAAAAGCACAGAGAACTTTATTAATCTCAACAACAGATATCAGTTCCAAAGGAATATGCCATCAGTATGTATGTATGTGTGTGTGTGTGTGTGTGTGTGTATATATATATATATATATATATATATATACTATAAAAGCATATTTGGAATTTTTATTTTTATACAGAATTAAAAAGAACTAATGTATTTATAAATGTCTTACCAAAGATACATTGAATATTTGAACCTAAGTTTAGTTACATACTTGTAGCCACTTCAAATATGAGTTTTTCTAATGCTACTAAACTGAAACAGCATATGGATTATATTTTTAGGCAATCTAAAAATTTTGAGTGAAAAAAAACCCTGCAAATCTAAGTGAAAAGAATAAATAACCTTTTCTGTCAACACAGAAGGTGTTACTCTCTCTTAATTATCATAGTAAGAAATGTAAAGAAACAAAATAAATTCAGAAGAAAACAGAAAAAAATCTACACAGGGAGTGTAATTTGGGGAAATAATTCCTGTCACTTATATGATAGCAACGTTCATACTTTGAGATTTTCATATAATTTTCCTTTTCGCATGAAAGTAAAGTAAATGTTTCATAGTAACCTAGATCATTTTAATTTAAAAACCTTATTACTTCAGTTTGTACACATATTTTTATTTAATGGGTTGGATGTCCAATTCAAAATCTCCACGGCATTAATATGTATAAACACAGAAAGGAAAAAGCAATACATTTATTCAGTGTTAGTGAATGATTTTAGAATGAACATCTGGTTGAGAGAAAAAATGCAGCTCTGAAATCCCTGTGAGTATCCACATTTTAGTGATAAAAAATTAGTGTTAGTATATAAAGGAACACATCTAAAAAGGAAGCAGTTCTCAAAACCACAACCTAAAAACAATAAAATGCAGTTGCTAGTATATAAATTTAGATAGTCTTTTAAAGTACTCACTCTATCTTAAGGAAAAAAGTAAAACTTCTACAGAGAAAGATGTAGTTTTCCCCCATAAGGAAAAGTAAATGAAACATATCAAATACATTATATGAAGATATAAAAATGTGTATGCTGTTTTTCAAAAAATTCTTCAGTAATACTTATTTTTAATATAAATTTTTCTTACAATTATGTATTACATATAAAGCGTTATTAAAGTATTTTAGCAAAACCCATTTATTACTCAAGACTTATAAAATACCAAAGAAATGCTCAGATAATTCCTACATACCACATTCATGTATTTAAGTATCAGAATTGAGTGTCTGCAATAGGCAAATTATTGATGAAGTGGTTTGGGCTCGCCCCTAAATACAACTTTATTTCTATCTTAAGATATTTGCAGTAGGGAAGAAAAATATAAACAGTAAGAGACAGGAGTAAGAGTAAAATAAAAAGTCAAAGTGTGGTAAGAACCAAAGCTGAAGAAGGAAAAGTTAATTCCAATTAGGAAAATATGGAACTAATTCAAATATGGTAGACTTCTGAAAGACAGAAATGAATCTGTGACAAAATCATGGAGGGTAAGAAAACAGAAGAAAGACATCATGGAACAGATACAGTAGGTGAAGAGTCAGGAGATTTTTTCTATAATGGGCCAGTTAGTAAAAACTTTCAGCTCTGCAGGCTACATAGTTCCTGCTGCAATTACTCACGCTGCCATGGTAGAGTGAGAGCAGTCTCAGACGATACGTATATGAATAAGCATGGCTGTGTTCCAATAAAAAGTTGAAACCAGGTTATGAACTGTCATGAATGACATTCATCCACTTACCCATCTAATTAATATCTCTTAAGGGTCAGTAAAAGTTCCAAGATGCTATAAGTCTCTGGAGATAAGATGGTGAATACATAAGCTCTCTGTCTTCAAGAAGCTTGCATCTAAAAGGACTAATCATCTTATTCCAAGCCATTCTATTTTATAGAGGTCTTAAATTTAAAAGTTTAATGGATTCCCACCCCCCAGCCCCCAAGACTTTCTACCCACCCAAGACCACTTGGATTTAAGAGGGGGAGAAAAAGGAAGGACTGGGATAATTAAATATTCTCTCTTAAATTCCTAAATCCTCATTGACCAACTCCTCCTTTTTTGGTTTTGAGGGACTAGTTTGTATTAGCATGATCCTCCTGTAATAAAAAACTCTAAAAGCTAAATTAAGAATTAGTTTTTCTTTTTTACTCCAAATTTCTTCCTGCCACCAGCCCCTGGTGACTTCCAATCTACTTTCTAGCTCTATGAATTGGATTCTTCCAGAGTCTTCCTCTAAATGAAATCATAAAATATTTGTTCTTTTGCAACAACTTATTTTATTTTTTATAATGTTTTCAAGGTTAATCCATGTTATAGAATACATCAAAATTTCACTCATTTTTATGGTTAAATAATATCCCATCATATGTATATACTACATTATGTTTATCCATTCACTCAATATTGTTACTATCTTTTTGCTATTGTGAGTAACACTGCTAGAACATACACTGCAAGGATCTGTTTAATTCCTGTTTTGTGTGTGTGTGTATAATAATATTTCTGGGTCATGTGGTAAGTCTAATAAGCCAGTAGGACTGCAATTTTTTGTAACTTTTTTATTAACTCTTTTCTTATATGACTTATAAGACAAACACATGAAAGAATAATGGTAAATTTATGTTAATTGGCACAATATGTATAAAGATGTCATATGTGCCAATTACAATATAAAAGGGAAGATTAGAGATGTATAGGAGCAGAATGCTTATACACTATTAAAGTTAAGTTGTTAATATTCAAAATACATTTTTATAGTAAGATATCAACTATAATCCCCCAGGAATCCACTAAATCAACTAAAAATATGGAGAAAAGGAAAGAAGAAGGGAATCAAATGATACATTACAAAAAATTAACTAGTTACCCAAAAAAGGCATTAGTGGAGAAATTGAGAAAACAAAAATAGCAAACTGGCAGTAGTAAGTCCTACTTTATCAGTAATTCCTTAAAAAGCAAATAGACTCAACTCTCTAAGTAAGAGGCAGAGATTAGCAGAGTAAATAAAAAACATGATTAATCTGTACTATTTACAAGAGACTCATAAAATACAGAGACACAAGAGGTTAAATTTATTTTTTTAAAGATTTTATTTATTTATTTGACAGAGACAGCCAGCGAGAGAGGGAACACAAGCAGGGGGAGTGGGAGAGGAAGAAGCAGGCTCCTAGCGGAGGAGCCTGATGTGGGGCTCGATCCCAGAACACCGGGATCACGCCCTGAGCCGAAGGCAGATGCTTAATGACTGAGCCACCCAGGTGCCCCAAGAGGTTAAATTTAAATGGAAAAAGATATTCCTTAAACACTGTAGCCAAAAGATACCTGAGCAAATTTATTATTATCAAAAATAGATTTTAAGTCAAAAATTGTTAAAAGAGATGAAAAATGACATTATACACTAACAAAATTTCAATTCAACAAAAGATATAGCAATTATAATCCTGTAGGCACCTTACACCAGGGCCCCAAAATATAGGAAGCAAAAACTGACAGAATTGAAGGAAGAAATATTTCTATAATAAGAGCTGAGACTTAAACACACTTCTTTCAATAATGGATAGAACGATGAGACAACAGGACATAGGGAACTGGAATGATACTATAAACCAATCAGACTTCACAGACATTTACAGAATACTCTATCACAAACAGGAGAACACACATTCTTTTCAAGTGTATATGGAACAATCTCCAGAAGAGACTTTATGTTATCTCACAAAATAAGTCAACTTTGAGATTGAAATCATATAAGGTATCTTTTCCAATCACAAGAAAATGAAACTATGATAAATAACAAGATAAGCTGATGATATTAGTAAGAGTTCATTAGAGAATCAATGAAAGAAGTGTTAAATTAAACCTAAAAAATAAAATTTAAGTTCTTGATAGACAAGATGAATAGTAAATAATGTACAGTAAAAGACAGACTTCATGAGCTTGATGACAGACCAACAGCAAAAGTATCCGATGAAACACAAAATGTAGAAAAGTTTAGAAAATAGAAAAAATAATGTAAGAGTCTGTGCGGTCTCATGAAAATTCTCAATGTATACCCATTGAGAGACCAGTAAACAGTAAAGATAGAAACTAGAACACAAAGAATGACCTCTCTAAATGGCTTTTAAAAAACCTGCGTACGTACATATATTTTTAATCAGAAAAGAATCCTTTTTAAATGAATGTGAAACAAAGATATTCTGGAATCGTATCATCTTCACTGAGACTAAGAAAGAAACCCAATGTTATTAAAACTTTCCTGCTGTCAATCATGACCTGAGAAGAGAGCAACAACTGAGCAAGTTAGTCATAATGGCGTAACCTGTCCAGGTGCTTTCCTTACCTCCTTAATGAACGAGATCTCTGGGCCCTTTTTTATTTGTTTTGTTTTTTTTTTATTTGTTTAGCTGGTGAATTTTTATTAAGTCCATGGAAGTAAAAATCGCACTATGTGGGTTTGGGTGCTGCCTTTTCCTCAGTCACTTGCTGAACTGCATGAAAGTGCAGCCCATTAACCCCTACACACAGAAGTGGATCGGGATCAGGTCCACAGCGTCTTAGTCCTGATCCAGGAAGAAGGTGGAGTTGGTGGCCAGCAGGTACAGAAAACTATAGCACTTACGGCAGAACAGGGCCAGCAAGACACTGCTCACAATTCCACTGAGCAGCCAGCAAGAGCTTGGCAGCTTCTATATAATAGGTTTTCTGTCACATATCTATTTCTCTTAGCCTTTTCATTTCCTGCCTCAGCATTCTTTCAAGGCAATTCTGGAACATGCACATCATTAAAATTTGAGCCTCCCTCAATTTCTGGATTCCCAAAGCCAACCAAGCAGCATAATAGAACTAGGTGGGTTATCAGGTTGAAGTCTTTGAAAGGTAAGTGACTTTGCCTCAGTTTTGCAGGGCAATGCTGAAGGAAGTGTGGGTCACAGCATAGGAGATAAGGGAGCACTAGTATTTATACTCCTGTACCAGTCAGTCATTGGTTAACAGCTTCTATGGAAGCTGTAAAACCTAAAATATTTCCAGCTGTCAGGGGGCAGCTCTCTATGCAGGTTGGTCAAGTAGCTTTTGGCAGCCCGGGGGTAGTCCCCAGACAAGAAGATGCAGGTGCTTGCTTCTGGGAAAGCAAACATACCATAGCAGGCATGTGAAAAGAGTAAATGGTTCTGAGGAGATATGGGTGGGCCTGTGATACTCTCTGCTATGCCATAGTTTATACATATTTTTTCAACTGTCCTTTCAATAAATATACATCCTTATACATGTCACATTTTTCCTGCATAGTTTCAAAATTCGATTTTGTCTGTTTATGTAAATTGGTTATATTCCAATATTATCATTTTCAATAACTTCAACTTTCAAATAAGTCCATATCAGAGGAGGGAACCCAAAGCAATTTTTTCCTTCTTTGTAGTGAAAGCACATTTTAAAAAGGTGGTCTAGATAATCATATCTCACAAACAACAGGCATAAGAAACTATCAATCTCTGTAAGTATCTAAGGGCTTCACGATATTACTGACTCAAATATTTTAGTCAACTGATTTCAAGGTGCTTGAACTCACATGTCCAGTAAAAAAATATTAACAGGGATAAATACGAATTTTTCTATAGAGAACAATCCCACAAGTTGAAAATACTTCATTCATTTAGACTGTCTTCTAAGGCTCTGAGTTATATGTAGAGTGAATATGCTTCAAATGTAGGTTGTTCTGTCCATAATTATGGGTAGTTTTATCTGTAAGTATGATTTTTTCCAAAAGTTGTAGCTTATAATTAAAAAATTTACAAGAATAAGAAAAATATATTGCATTAGTATAAATAAAATGGCTAAAGTACACTTACATATACTCTGGAGTGACCAACAACAATATATAACATAAATGGAAAAAATATTATATAATGATATGATTATATTATATAATTATGAATATGGGGAAATGGAAGTCATTTCTCATAATGCCTTTCAACAATTTAATCAGTATTGATGCATTATATGAAGTCATTTAAAGCTTATGATCCCCAAAATGGTAATTTTGGGGATGACTTTAATGGTTGACTTTAATACGTAAAGATTCCTCCCAAATCAATTATCATTAGTGATAGTGAGTTAGCTAGGTATTATTTCATAGACCTCTAGCTTAATATAAATTGGGCCAAATGAATAATGCAATCATAATCTATACAAGGAACATTTGACCAAATGGAACTGTCACAAACTATTTTGAGAAGATCCAGGTATGAGTGCCTAGTATTTTTAAATAAATTTAAAGAATTACAAATGTAAATAAAATAGACTGATAGGACTACTAATTTTCTAAGAACAGTAAAACAAGAAATCTCAGTAAAAATTAATGCATCGTCATTCCTTTGGAAGATATTTGCAAGACTTTTGCAAAGTCTAGATTTTTCAAATCATCTGAATATCACAAAAGATCAGCAGCTGTGAGTGAACTACTTTCACATTACCCGGAATATTTTCTGAGTTGACATTTAATCAGCAGTTGGGCCGTGATGACAAAGAGAGAACTACTTACACTGTAATTTACAGGAAAGGGTAAACATTATGGAATATCTGGAATTACAAAGTTGTCCTTGCAGCCACCACTTTTACCCTACCATAGAGCTATGGTGATTCAGCTGTCAGGCAATTGTAATTGTTTTCATAAACTGTAAACTGAGTAACAGGGATAAGAAAAAGTAGATAGATCTGGGGCGCCTGGGTGGCGCAGTCGTTAAAAGCGTCTGCCTTCGGCTCAGGGCGTGATCCTGGCGATCCCGGATCGAGTCCCACATCAGGCTCTTCCGCTGTGAGCCTGCTTCTTCCTCTCCCACTCCCCCTGCTGTGTTCCCTCTCTCGCTGGCTGTCTCTCTGTCACATAAATAAATAAAATCTTTAAAAAAAAAAAAAGAAAAAAAAAAAGAAAAAGTAGATAGATCTATAAATCTATCTACCTACCTATCTATCTCACACTCAAGAAATCCTGACAGTAAGTCTCAGATGGATGACAAATGGGAGAATATTTCATAGGAATAATCATTCTATTTCTATCTACAAGGCTGCTTTATGCCATCAAGTAAGTTACTCTTCTTTCTTTAAGTATGGTTTCTCATTTTATATTAAGGTAAAAAGCTCATTAAACTGCATAACCACTGGAGTGCTGGATGTTATTTTGAATGCCAAGATAATACTAAGTAAAACCAACTACCCCAAATATAATAAAGATTGAAAAAAAAATATGAAAAGTAAATAGGTCTGTGATGATTGAATTTAGAACCTGATCATTTTTCATTTACATTGCCATTAATTAAAAATAAAACTGCAAGGACTTAGGCACATAATAGATAATAATTTGCATAAATGTTTATTTCCTGCTTTAATTGCTTAATTAGTGCAGTGACAAAAGTAAAATCACAATTATCTTAAATATGAAAATCAAATGCTGTATCCATTATATCAGACACTGAATTTCAAGTTTGGGAATCCAGTTTGTTAATAAGTTGTGCAGAAAATTGAAAGTGACAGGAGATATGAAAAACGGCATTAATTATTGGATGATGTCACAAAACAGAACAGCTTCCATGGCTAGGTCCTCCTTTTCTGTTCAATTCTTCATGTTAGAAAACCCCCAAATCACCCTAGAATTATAAATGCAGAGTGCTGGCAGCATTAAAGAATTACTTAATCGGAATTTCTAAGAAATAGCCCCATTTAATGTTTAAACTGCAGCAAGGTTGGAAAACACTGCCTTAACAATCATATCGTTTTAAAACCCATGAATAGACATTGTACAAACAGTGATTTGTGGAATGTCCACTAAGTGGCAGGAACTTTTGTAGGCACTAAGAATGTGGCAGTAAACAAAACAGACAAAAGTCCATCCCTCATGGAACTAATATTCTAGATTGAAGGCAAAAGTAGTAAAAAAAAATTTTTTTTTCAATATATGATGTTCCATATAATAACAGCTATAGGTACCAATAAAGTAGATTAAAGAGAAGAGGGAATTCTGGGATGAATCTTTAGTGGGATTGGTCATTTTATAGAAGATGCTCAAGGAGGAACTTTCTGATAAAAAGACAACAAGGAAGTGAAGGAGTAAACCATGCAGAAATGTGAAGAAGAGGAACCAGAAAGACTGTAAAAACTGTGTGATGAGAGCATGCTTTGCCTGTCCAAGGCAGAACAAGGAGGTCCAGATGGTAGAAGCAGGTTGAGCAAGAGGCTCCACAGTGGACAATGACCCTGAGGAAAAAGGAGAGAAATTCTGGGGGGACTGGCGGACCATCCTGAACACTTTGGTTTTACTGTGGAGTTATGTGAAGAAAAGTGACAGACCTAAGTTTAGTTTTGAAAGAGGAATAACCTGGCTACTACTTTAAGAATAGACAACAGTGACAATAGAAGGGCAGGGATAGAAATCAGGGATACCATTTAGGAAATTACTGGAAAATACTACAGGCAAAAAACCATAATAGTTTCAACAAAGGTGGTAGTGGAGTGAGAATTGATAAGATTCTTAATATAAACAGGAGATGAGATTTGAAGATGATTTGGATTTGGGATATGAGAAAGACAGCAGTTAACCCCAAACGCTTGGTCAGAACTATTGAAGAAATAGTGGTGCCCTTTATTGAGGAGGAGAATAGAGTGCATGGAACAAATTTACAATGAAATTAGATATTTGATGTTCAACAAATTATGTTTAAGGTTTTTTTTTTTTTTTTTTAGCTGCCAAAATAAAGATGTTAAGTATACAATATTATGTACACATCAAGAGTTCTGGAAAGAAATCCGTACTTGAGATATAAATCTGTGATTTATAGTATACAGAGGTATTTAAAGACAAGAGATTAGTGTAGATAAACAAGAGAACCTGAGACAAAGACTGTGCCCCAAAATACTCCACATTTAAAAGTGGGAATTAGCAGAAACTACAGGAGGCAGAGGAGTGCCGGTAATTTAGGATACTTTCAAGGCAGTAATGTCCCAGATGCCAAATTTCAATAAAAAGAAAAGATCAGCCATTGCTTGACTTTTATAATCTGGGGGTCTGTGATGACTCCACGTAAGAACGTGTTTTGCTTTTGCAGAACTAATAGTTTCAGCCAAGATGATACCTGGCTAGGTGTTTCACCTGATAGCCCCTTGCTAGGTGCGTCTCACCTAATAGCCTCTTAACATGAGCCAGTTTGAGCCGAACTGGAGCTGAGGACCTGTACAGAAGCCTTCCTGAGTTGTCCTGAAGTCACCTTTAGCTCATTATAATACTAAGATCTCCTCCCATGGGTGGAGTTTTCCACCATTTTTTGAACATTATGTACACACTGGCATGTTGACAAGCTATGCATGTGCAATTGAACCAAAGTGCCTAAAGGAGCTCTCTGCCCTTGCTCCCTAATACAGTGACTAAAAGCTCCCTATACTAACCTCATAGGGAAATAGTGCTTTGAAAGCTATCTCCCTGTCTCCGGACTTATAACAAGTTAAAAAAAAAAAATTTCTTTGCTTTCAACACTTCCTTGGGTTGTGTTCAATGTAGTGCACCCCAAGTGGCCAATTCCTTGGGTTCATTTATAACTTCAACAACAATTTGGTATCCATCTATAGACAAAAGTGACTTTGTGGGAGCTTGGGGATCCAGGTAGAGGACTGTGAAAACTGAGTGCCGTCCAAGACTAAGCGAAATCATTTTGGGAAGATAGGTTTGCCCCCGGTGGTTGGCTCAGCAACTGTTGTCCCAGCTACAGATCCAGAAATAACTCCGTACCACTGAGAACTCAGCTACAGCTCTGTGTGGCCTTGGGTCTGTGACCAGCACCATAGGCCAAGGGGCACAGGAAGAGTTATTCCTACCCACGTTTTGAGTAATAGGTATACAAACTTTGACCCCAGCTGTGGACCCTGAAGTAGCCTGTCAACCGCCAACAGCCCCTCTCAGCCATGATCCAAGAGCCTTTGGAGGTAAGCCTGCCAAACTCTGTCAAACTGTAGATTCTGAAGGGGCCCTAAACTGGACTCTAGCTTATCCAAGCTGCAGTCCATGAACAATACTGCTGGAACTGTGACCAATGAAGAGACAATCCCATCTACACCCCAGGAAATCCTGAAAGGGTCTGTACTCGGCTCAAGTCTTTTCCCAGTTACCGTCCCTGAGCAGTTCTGCTGGCACAGGGATTCAGCAGCAAACACTACTGTCTGTGCTTCCAGAGATCCTGAACAAACCCTATTCTTGGATCCGGCCCTTCCAGCCACAGTCAGGGAGCAGTCCAGGCCACCCAAGGAATTGGCAGGAGACAGTGGAAAAGGACTTCAGCTGCCTCCACTTTGACCTCAAACTTTCTAGTTGGGTTCTTCTTTCCAGCTTCTCTCTTGGCTCAGGGAAAACACCCCCTGATGAGAACTGAAACTACTTCTTCAAGCAATAAGGACTGTCCTGAGCCAGGAAGCCTACCCATGATTAACTCCAAGACAAAGATCTATTTGACCTTCACTGCCTACCCACATGTACACACCATCTTTGCCCCCACATTTACTTATAAAACTGGAAGTATTTTTGGCATTTTGGAGACAGTGTTTGAGATACTCATCTGCTGTCGTCCCAGCGTTGGCCTCACTGAAATAAATTCCTTTCTTGTTTCACCACCACTCGTTTCTCTGCCTTTGGGTTTTGTCAGCAGTGAGTGGCCAAACCTGGGACCTCTTACACTCCTACGCCCCAGCTACAACAGGAGACCACCTTTCTATGCCTCCAGAGCTAGGTCTGCAGACCTGAGTTTTGGCTGTGGAATCTGAAACTTCCCTGAGACTTTGTTCCAGCCCCTCTCAGCCACAGTCCAGGGCCAATCCTGCCACTCAGAGACCCATCCAATGACCAGGCAGGACCCCTACTCGCAACCTAGCAAGAGCTACATTTATCTATGTAATAGGCCTGCTATTTGAGAACCCAACTGTGGACTCCGAAGCAGATACTTGTCCCAGCACCACCCTACTGAACAAAGTACTAGAAGCAGCCCTATCCATCTCTGGACCAGACAAGATCCATACAAGACCCTAACAACTTCACCAAAAAACTGCTGGAACTAATGAACAAATTCAGTAAAACTGAATGATACAAAGTCAATAGCTGAAAGAGAAATAAATAAAACAACCTCATTTACAATAGTATTGAAAACAATAAAAAACTGAGGAATAAATTTAACCAAGATGAAAGATCTGTACACTGAAAACTTTTTTGTAAGACACTGATGAAAGAAACTGAAGACACAAATAAATGGAAAGATACTCTATGTTCATAGATCAGAAGAATAGTTTAAAATGCCCATACTACCCAAAGCTATCTGTACAGATACCATGTAACCTTTATTAAAATCCCAAATGCCTTTTTCATAGAAATAGAAGAAACTATCCTCAAATCTGTTTGCAAACACAAAAAGAACCCAAATATCCAATGCAATCATGAGAAAGAACAAATCTGGAGGCATCACACTTTCTGACCTCAAACTATACTACAAAGCCATCAAGTAGTAACCAGAAGAGTTTGATAGTGGCATAAAAACAGACATATAGACCAGTGGAATAGAATCAAGAGCCCATAAATAAACCCATGCACATACAGCCAACTAGTATTTGACAAGGGAGCCGGTATTACTGAATGGGGAAAAGACAGTCTTTTCAATAAATGGAGCTGGAAAAATTGGATAGGCACATACAGAAGAATGAAATTGAACCCGATGTTACACTACTCACAAAAATTAATTCAAAATTGATTAAAGACTTAAATATAAGGCCTGAAATTGTAAAGCCCCTAGAAGAGAACACAGGGAAAATGCTCCATAATACTGGTCTTGGCAATAATGCTTTTTCTGTTTGCTTTTAATTTTTATTTTGTTTTGTTTTGGGATATGATACCAAAAGTAAAAGCAAAACTAAACAAGGGGGACTATATCAAACTAAAAAGCTTCCCAGAAAAAAAAGAAAACATACAACAAATGAAGAGGCAACTTAGAATGAAGGAAAATATTTGCAAACCATATCAGATAAAGGATTAATGTCCAAAATATGTAAAAAATTCATACGACTTAATAGTAGAAAAACAAATAATCCAATTTTAAAAATGGATAGAGGACCCGAACAGACATTTCTCCAAAAAAAAATGGAGAAATAAATGGCCAATAGGTACATGAAAAGATACCTAACATTGCTAACCATCAGGAAAACGCAAATCAAAACCACAATGCAACATCACCTCATACCTATTAGAATGGCTATTATCAAAAGACAAGTGGTAGCATGTGTTGGCAAGATTCGTAGAAAAGAGAACCCTTTTGCACTGTTGGTGGAAATGTAAACTGGCATAGCAGCTATGGGAAACAGTATGAAGGTTCCTCAAAAAAATTAAGAACAGAACTACCACATGATCTAGCAATCCCATTTTGGGTATATATTGAAGAGATATCTGTACTGCCACATTTAGTGCAGCAATATTTACCACAGCTAAGACGCAGGAACAGCCTAAGTGCCCATGAACAGATGAATGGATAAAGAAAATGTGGTACATACATAGAACAGAATTATTCATCAATTAAAAAAAAAAGGAAATTTTTCTATCTGCTACAACATGGATGGCCCTTAAAAACCTTATGCTAAATAAAGTAAATCAGACAGAGAAAGACAGTATGTATGATCCCACTTACATGTGGAATCTTAAAAAAAAAAAAAAAAAAAAAAAAAAAGCCAAGCTTACAAAAACAGAGAGTAGAATAGCAGTTGCCAAGGGCTGGGGGTGTGGGAAGTGAGGAGATGTTGGTCAAAGGTACAAATCTCCATTTATAAAATGAATAAGTTTTAGGGATCTAATATACAGTTCGGTGACTATAGTCAACACTACAATATCATACAGTATTGTGGTAATCATTTGACAATACATACATGAATCAAATCATCACACTGTACGTTTTAAACTTATACAATTGTATATATCAGTTACATCTTAAAAAAGCTGGAGGAAAAGAAAGAGACAGGATGGAAGAGTAAAAACAGAAGATATAAAAAATAGAAGATGGTGCTAGGAAAATAGAATGCTCGAATCTGAGTCTGCTGAGGGAGTTATAAGATCTAGACAGTGACTAAGCCAATAGGTATCTTGGAGGAGAAGCTCAGGATAGGTTAAGAAACTCTGACGTTAGGGTATGGAAATGATTGTCCATGTGGATATTCTAAATTACAATAATTATGACAAAAATAGCAATGGAGGGGCGCCTGGGTGGCACAGCGGTTAAGCGTCTGCCTTCAGCTCAGGGCGTGATCCCGGCGTTATGGGATCGAGCCCCACATCAGGCTCCTCCGCTATGAGCCTGCTTCTTCCTCTCCCACTCCTCCTGCTTCTGTTCCCTCTCTCACTGGCTGTCTCTATCTTTGCCGAATAAATAAATAAAATCTTTAAAAAAAAATAGCAATGGAGAGAGAGACAGTAAATAGTCTTAAAACCTTCAGGGAAGGGGTGCCTGGGTGGCGCAGTCATTAAGCATCTGCCTTCAGCTCAGGGCGTGATCCCAGCGTTATGGGATCGAGCCCCACATCAGGCTCCTCCACTATGAGCCTGCTTCTTCCTCTCCCACTCCCCCTGCTTGTGTTCCCTCTCTCGCTGGCTGTCTCTCTCTGTCAAATAAATAAATAAAATCTTAAAAAAAAAAAAAAACCTTCAGGGAATGCTTATCTGATAATCTGTAGGGGCTACAATGAGGAGCAGTAGCAGGCAGTATAGCCTAATAGTTTGTGTTCAAAGTTAGGCGTTATTAGGGAGAGAGAGGACTCTGGAAGCCGTGACAAAAGAGGACACCTCCCTCACCCAGACGTACTATATACCTGGAAGGACTTTTCAAGACGCGACTGTCAAATGCTGACAACTCGCCAACTTGCATGTGGAACATCGATTGCTCCTCTGACCTGCATGTTATTATACACAAATGCCTTCTTGGCATTTTCCCGTGGGTTTTGAATGGCTGTCGAAGTCTTTTTTTATGGACAAAAAGAACTCTGGATTATCTTCTCCCACCCCCACAAAAATTCCGGCTTCTCCTATCTTTTCTATCCCAATAAACACCATTTCTATTTACCAAGTTACTCAAGTCAAATAATCCCAAAAGTTACTTTTGATATCTCTCTTTTCATCCCTTAAAACTGATCCATCAACAAGTTCAACTTTGTCTCCAAAATAAATCTAACATTCATTCATATTTTCTATTTCCCATATTAAAATCCTAGTTCAAGCCAAGTTCAACACTACTCTTGTCACCCTTGTTTTCTTACTCTTCCATTACGCATGAGAATTACTTTCATAGACGAGACTTAATACTTCGTGTTTCTTTCATCTGGAATGCTCTCGAGATTGGGTAAAGATATCAACTAAAATATCATCTTTTCAGAAATGCCTTCTTTGACCATTAAATCAAAAATAGTCTTCCTCATTTTGTCTTCGCACTAACTAATCTGATTGGTAGGTTGATTTAGGAATATTTATCCTCATCTGAAATGATGTTATCTATTTACTTTACATTTTATTTACTTTATATATTTATATTTATTTACTTTATATATAACATAAATATATACTTCATAACATAAATATATATATAAAAATGTATAAATACATTTACTTACAATAACAGGTCTGTCTCCCCACTCTAAAGTGTATACTCTAAGAAACCTGTCCTATTTACCTTTGTATATACAATTTCTAGTTCAGTAACTGATAGATGGTTAGTTCCAATTATTATTTGTTGAATAAATGAATTAACTGTAGCTCAACACTCAGCAGTGTAAAAGTGAACTTTGTACAGTTAGAAGAGTTTGTAACCCAGGATTTGGGGAGCATAAATTATATTTTAAGTTCTTTGTTTTATGAATACTGTATTTTATTTCTCTGGATTTCAGTTTCCTCAACCAAAAAATGAGGAACTTAAAATGAATTTATGCCAAATACTTCCTCCTGACCTAAAACTCAATCATTATAAATTATAAATGATTTTGACCGGATTTCAGAATAAGGCATTTGAATGACCTAGAATTTTATCCTAAATTCAAATGGGGGGGTAGTTATTTTACCATTTCATTTACCATCATTATAAATTTCCGATGCCAGTGAGGCTCATAGATAGGCCCTCAAATCTCTGTGTGGCTGCTTGACAAATCCAGCAAATCAGCATTTAGTTGGAAGCACATACGGAGCAACCTTATGCCAGCCTGCCTTTTGCCAAGAGAAGAGGCATAACACTTCTGGGTCATTATATTGCCAATGACTTTGACACATTTTTGCCTACACAGGGCCATGACTAAAACCTGAACACAACTGAAAGCGACAAGATACTGGCTTCTTTCATTGCTGGTGCTTCAGCAAAGAGGAATGGAAGACTCCAGGCCAAGGCTATGATCCATGATGAGAAGACAAGTATCATAGTTGGTATGTGCTTTCCATTATTCTGATCAAGGATCATTTTTCATGTCACATTAAATGTGCCATTTGTTTGTCTAAAGCTTCTGAGTTGCCTGATGCTGTTTGAGGAAACATACATTTTTTACAGCATTAGGATTTTCATGCTAATTTTTTGGCTCTGAATAACTAAGCAGAGGGTACTTTTGATGCTTATTTAAATAACATCTCCACCCTTCTTGTCTCTTTTGGAAAGATAATATTACAAGCTGGCCAGACAAAGCTTATACAGCCCATTTAACGTTAGCAAGAACCAAGCATTTGACTGAGGCCTGTTTTGCTGGCTATAGTATACAGAAGGTCTCAGAACATTAGCCCACACTCTTAATTTGGCATCACTTACAGGCTTAGAAAGACTGCCAGTGAGGATGCTTGTGGTTAGAATTTTCATCCAACAGTAATTCTGTTAGGAAAAAAAAACAACAACAACTTGAACTGGTCTAGTTACTGCAGTCAATTGTTATTTTCATAAACATTCATACTTTCTTCAAAAAAAATAACAGAAAGTTATTTTTCACCTATTTCATTCATTTTGTTTTACATTATTTTATACTTTGGGTGATAACTATAAAGGAGATATGCATGTTACCTAAGATACTTAGCTAAAGCAGTAAAATCCCTGAAAGTGAAACAGAGAATTTTTTTTAATAGCAAGATCATAAAAACAACCCTCACTTTTTCCTACTGTCTCTACAGGAAATAACCTCCACAGAGGAGGAAAAAAAATAAAAAATAAAAATAAAGCTAAGACAAAGCAATGGATCACAGAGGAAGGAAATTTACCAGATATCATCATGACATTGTTCCAGTTGTTAGGTTTCCCTTCTCAGGCTCTCTATGTTTGGTTACTTAAATAAGTTGGTCCATTTAAAATTGCAGGGCATAAAATAGAGCTGCTTTAAATGGGTCACACTCACAATATAACTAAATTTTCTGCTTTTAGACAGGCGTGATTTTGATTTTATTTCTTAGGAAGGAAGAGAGTTTTATATACAGGGTTGAGTGCTTTCAATTTAAAAGGAAATGGAGGAAATGAGCCTAAATTATAAGTCTTAGGAATCTGGGATATTTTTGTTACATGTAGAAGTATCAGGCTTGCTATATTAGAGAAATCTTAAATTCTAACTTAACATGGAGATGTTAGAATTAAAATACTATTCATTGATTGATTACACATATTCTCTGCCTTTTTTTTCCCTCAAAGTTGAAAAGATGTAAAATATTTGTAAGGACATATGACTTAATAGTTCCATGTACATAAAGATGAGTTTTCATTCAAAATACAATTCTTGAGCTCTTCTTTTTACAGGAACAAGTGGAACACATCTGGAGATTCCTATGAGTGCTGATAAAAGGGGCACACGTAATGTAATTATGGACCCACATAAACTCATCAAATGATTTGCCAGTAGTATATAAGTCACCTTATAAATTTCAGTTATGTTCTTCAAAATAAATAATTTGATGCCATCATTAACTATTTCTATTATACAGAATATCATTTCTCTAAAAGTTAGGAGTATTTAGCAAGAATGAGTATAATCAAATCATAAACTTTCTAATAGTTATTTTTTACCCATTTTATCAAAACAATCCATGATAATCATTCAGATTAATTTGGGGGAGGTTATGACAGAATAGCAATAATAATTTTTTGTCTCTTACAGACTATCTGAAATTATAATTGAAGAAAAGTAAAAATTTCACTTTGAAAAAATACAAAAATAAACAATGTTACATTGTATATGCCAACAAAATAAATACAAATACATAAAAAGACCATTCAGAGAACACATCTCCTGGATAAATATGATATTCCCCCAAAAAATAATCGGGAAAAGGAAAAAAGGGAACAAAGAAAGGAAGAATGAAAGGAGGTTGGGAAGGAGGCAAATGGCAAATGGTCTTGGTTATTTTGTTTTTAATTAAAAAGACTGTTTTTAATCAATCTCCAAAATATAATCAAACTTTAAACTGACTGCTGTAAGTTTAACAAGTTAGATTCTTTACATCAGAACTGGATTTTACCACTTATTATTCTGATGCTAGAATAATAATGTAAGACTATTGCTGATATCATATTTTTACCACTATCATATAATTATTTCTATCAAAGCATTATGTAGTATATGAACAATCCTGTATTTAAAATATGTATCATTATAGGGCTCCTGGGTGGCTCAGTCGGTTAAGTGTCTGCCTCTGGCTCAAGTCATGATCCCAGAGTTCTGGGATCACACCCAGAGTAGGGCTCCCTGCTCAGCGGGGAATCTGCTTCTCCCTCTCCCTCTGACTCTTCCCCCTGCTCATGCTCTTGCTCCCTCTCTCTCTTTCAAGTGAATAAATAAAAAAATCTTTAAAAAATATAAAAATAAAATATGTATCATTACATAAAACTTAACAAATGTGTATAAAGTGATGTTTATGTCTCAGAAGAATTAACTATAACATAGTTAAATAAAAACAATCACATTTAATTTTAGAATTATTTTGGTAAGAAATCTATTTCCTGAAAAACTATTTATCTTTCTATTTTCTACACCACCACCACTTTTTATTTTGTACTTAATGTATTCTAACATGCAGCGTTTGCTCCTATGTGCTTTTAATCTTGCAACTCTTTACAAAGATTTCAGAAAAAGGTCTATCTTCATTTTAAAGTCAATAGTGATGACGCAAGTTTAGAAATGAGACTCTTCAGTACATTCTTAGTATAACTGCCATTGCATAAATATTTTTTGTGTAGGTTTATTTTAACCTACGCTTTACCCATTAATAAACTGTTGTGTAGGTAGTAAATAAAATTAGAAAGGCTGCTACTATTGTAATAAATAAGTTTTAAAAGAAACATCAAAATATTAAGATATTTACTTTGACATAGTGGACTGAGGTTTTATAATATGTACCTCATTTATCTATGAAAGGGTTAATGTTTATACTAGTATGCTACCAGTACTTAAAGAAGAGACACTTTTTATATAAATATCAATTACAAAATTTTACTGTGTCATCTATTATAATTTATCCTAGGGGTATGAAGACTATATTTAATGATGGAGAAAGAGTGTTTGGAAAAGAACAAATAGATTATCAGGCCACTTCTGTCCAAAGGATTTCATTTAAAACAGAGGATGCCCAAATGTTCAAAAACACATTCATGTGCTAATTCCTTGAGTAAAATCATAATTTATTATGTAAAATTCATATTTCTCATCACCAATAGCTTTCTTGTCTTGGCTTCCAAGATATTGTACTCTCTAGTTTACCTTCTATGTCCCCAACATTTTCCCCCACTTCAGTCTCCTCTGCTTGTTCCTTCTGTTTCCTACTTCCTTAAGCTTGAGAGCTCCAGAGTGAATTCTTCACTTCCTTTCTAGCATCAATTCCTCTAAGGACCTCATTCAGTTCGATGGCTTTTAAGTGTGCAACTCTGGTAGATGCGCAGGTCCTTGCTTTGGGTTTAATGGTCTGAAGTGTCTATACTGAAATTCTTAATAATTCTATCTTTGAATTTGTGTTTTATAAATGAAGACTGATGAAAACAATAGAGTTTGAGCCACGCACCTGAAGCCATCGCTCATTTGCACTCCACCCTCCCACCACTCCTGCAACAACACAAGAATGAGTTCTTTGCCCTCTGCTTTACAGCACCCACCCAGAAACCACTGCCACCTTTTGTACTCTGAGAGGGACGTGGGTGCAGGGGTGAGGAGGTCTGAGACTGAGCTTGTGCCCTGTGTGCCAAGTTGTAAGGTAGGGCCCCAGGCATCTGTGAGGATCTGCCTTCACTCTATGAGCATCCCACGGTCAAGGGAGTGTGACATTAAAGAGCAAATTAAAAACATTGTGATAGGTTGAAAGCCTGCAGAAAGAAAGAAAAAAAAAATGCCTACTTTTCAAGCAAGATACCCCACATTTTCTTGCTCTGATTCTCACAAATGATCTACCTGGTCCTGTTTTCAAAGATGTCTGCGTTCTTCCAAGTTCCAAGTATCAATCTACAGCTCAGACTTCAAGATTTCAGACCTCGGAACTCAAGATTTCTTTAGCCAACTTACTCTTCAGCATCTCCACTTGGTTGTATAATATAAAAAATTATCAAAATCAAATTGTTAAAACGTAATTGATCTTTTCCCAGAGACTTATTCCTTCAGTTGCTTTCCCCATCTTAGGGGACAGCAATGCCATATACACATAATCAGCCCCAAATTTATTATCATCCTTTATTACTCTCTCATATGCCAAATCCATTCATTCAGGAAATCCATTTTTTTTCCCAAATATATCCACTACATGTGAATCCTCACCATTTTATTATAACCAATTTAAACTTCTGTCTGTATAGCTACAATATTTCCAGTGTGGTCTCCTCACTTCCAGTTCTGTCCATCACCTCTATAGACTTTTCTGAACCAAGCAGGAAAAGTGAGTCATTGAATAAATCTGTTCACATCAGTCCTCTACACAAAACCCTGCCCTGTCTTCCTTGTCATTTTCCTCAGAGTAAAAGCCACAGTTGTCTCAATAATCTGACCCTGCTTTCTGATCTCATTTACTACAGTTCTCAAGTTTGGTGCCTCTGTTCTGGCCACAGTGGACTTACTGCTACTTTCTTTGAACTATGAGATTTGTTGCTGCCTTGAGACTTTGTACTTGATTGTCTTCACCCCATATTTACAAGGACAAAGCCTTCACTACCTTCAAGTTTTGCTCAATGAAGCCTTCCCTGACCATTCTATTACACAATGAAATTTGCACATCTAATATGCTTTATCTTACTCTATATTTTTATTTTTTTCAGGGTCTCTATCATCTTACATACTATCTAATTTGTTTTATTGTACTGACTTGTCTATTGTCTCCCCATGCGAGAATTTTTAATTCTAGAATTCTAAGAAGACAGAGACCTTCATCCCTTTTGACTACCCATGTATTCCAAGGGAGCAGACCAGCACCTGGCACACAGTGGAGGTCAAGCGAACATTGGTGGAATGAAAATTCAAAATAACACATTAAAACATTAATCCTAAAACATGAGTGGCTGTAAATGAATCCATATTGTGATGGCTAAACGATTAATTTTGAAATTAACATTAGGCATTAATAAATTAATAAAGGGAATATCTATGAAATATAAATATGCATGTGTCCAAATGTGAAAATTTTCCCATTGGGCCACATGAACATTGGATAGAACTTATTTTCTAAGTATATTCCTTAGAAATGTGTGCTGGTAAACTAACAATTTTTAAACATCTTTATTTGTTGATTTTTATGATGTAAATATTCTCACCCTGGCCAATTTGAATCTATTAACACGATATCGGTGTAGCTGGAAATTGGGAAACATTCACATAATCAACTCTTGTAAGCAGTAAGAGCTAGATTCAGCATACCTCCGGATGGATGTGTGTGTGTATGTGTGTGTGTGTGTGTGTGTGTGTGTGTGTATGTTTACACATATGTTCTTATTTGCATACACAGTTCTCACTTGCATAGCACTGTGGGACCACTGATTAAAAAAAAAATGCAACTTGAAGCCATACACTCAAACTTAATAATTAATAGGAAACAGTGCAACCATCATGGAAAACAGTATGGTGATTCCTCAAAAAAATTAAAAAATAGAAATACCATACGATCTATCAATCCTAATTCTGGCTATTTATCCAAAAGAATTGAAATCCAGGTCTCAAAGAGATGTTAGCATTCCAATGTTCACTGCAGCATTATTCACAATAGCCAAAAGGCGGAAGCAACCGATACATGCATCTACAAATCCATGGATAAATGAAATGCCGTATCTGTGTACAACAGAATATCGTTCAGCCTTAAAAAGGAAGAAAATCCTGTCACATTTTACAACACTGGATGAATATTCAGGACATTATGCTAAGTGAAATAAGCCAGTCATAAAAAGTAAATACTATATACTCACATACATGAGGTATTTAAAGTTGTCAAATACATAGAGACAGAGTAGAATTGTGGATACCAGTTGTATCCACTATGTATCCATAGTGAGTTGTTTAATGAGCAGAGAGTTTCAGTTTTACAAGATGAAACAGTTCTGGACTTCTGTTGCACAACAGTGTGCACATACTTGACATTACTGAACAGTACACTTAAAAATGGCTAAGATGGCACAAATTGTGTATGTTTTTATCACAATTAAAAACAATTCAAAAATGTGTGAAAAATTACAATTGTTCCATGACTTTAAAAAATTTTTGTCAAGACATTAAAAACTCCCATTTCCATTATAAATGTATAGGAAAATAAAAATGCTAATAAAACTAAGGTTTATTTAGTATATTTTTAAAACATTAGGTACCATATGTTTAAAAAAGAACTATCAAGAGTAGTCTGAATAGTGCTTACACATAAGTGCTCATCATATAATACACAATACGAAGCAAGAATTTTTCTATGCCATGACAAATTGTCAGTGTTCTTTCTAAGTTTGGATCATCTTATGACATTTTATCCTGTGCACTTTTTGACAAAAAATATCTAAGAGATTCTTTAATGTAAAGTGGTTTTTTTTTTTTTGGGGGGGGGGTTGCCAGCATCACTTCTTCTGAGATATTTTGATTATTTTTGCCATAAGGAAGTCAACAAATTTCTGTCATTTATATCAATAACTATATTCACTAAGTACCTGTGGCAGAATATCTAGACTCTCTAAATGGCTGGTGTTTTTCTAACATTACGATTTATGATGAATCC
Source organism: Ursus maritimus (assembly GCF_017311325.1). Lineage (NCBI taxonomy): Eukaryota > Metazoa > Chordata > Mammalia > Carnivora > Ursidae > Ursus > Ursus maritimus. The sequence goes on from NW_024423343.1 coordinate 48,193,809, forward strand.
CTATTTTTGCTCAAGGCATCAGGGTAGGGGTCAGCAGAAGGTAAAGTCCTGGAGTCTGAGTAGCTGAGTCATGCCTGGATACCAAGGCTTGAGTGGGCTTCCCGAGATGCCAACACTTCACACAGATTGTCATATATTATTGCTGGGAAAATTAAGCACATCCAGGTATGACATCATTGGAAGGGGACACCTAGAACCTAGATCCTGGTGTTTCCTGTACTTTGCTTCAATACACCTTTTCCCTTTACTGTTTTGGTCTATATGCATTCATTTTAATAGACATAAATATGAGTACACAAGCGTCGGAGTCCTGTGGGTCCTTCTAGTAAATCATCAAGCCTGAGTGTGGTCTCGGGTACCCCCAATATATTATGCTATAAGATAATGTACAGAAAATAATTATACAGTGCTTGGAACACAGTTAGTGTTCCATAAACATTACACTCTGCCCCCATGTTTTTATAGTAATAGAAAAAGAGAATTGAATGCAAGGGAGGGAGCCCTAAAGACTTGTCTTACTCATTATTATATGATTGCCTTCACAGAGGTTATGTGTTAATTAAATATAAATTATATATGCTGAGCTCTTTGAAAGAAATGTAGAGTGTGTGCCCAATATAGTATTATTATTGACCTTTTAACCAGAGTGACCTAAAAAGAACTTCCTTAGAGACACTGTTTCAAAATATTAAGTATTCTATTGAGAAGGAAAAAAAAGGGGGGAGGATTTAAAATAAAATTAAAAAGAAATTAAATTGTTTTAAAACCTACTTTATGGTTTTTAAATCCAAGTATTTAAAAAAGTTAGACTGTCGAACTGCAATTTTTCTTAATAATCGTATGTTTTAAAACTAACACCTTTGTGGAGCAATTATAACAAGATTATTATTAGAGGTGGGAGACTAGGTCACAAAAATATGCTAGGTTACAGTGATTCACAACAATGTTTAGCTTCACAGTTTCAATGTGAGAATCTGCCATGATTTGTGGTCTAAAGATCATAGCAGTAAATACGGACAGATTTAATAAGCTCAACACAGAAACTCTTTGAAAACAACTTTTTTCTCACTGTGGCAGAATATACGTGCTTAGAATTTTCTATAATTTAGTAAGAAAAGTAAAATAAAATCATCATTAAGCCTACTACCTATACATAGATTTTTTTAAAGTACCAGCTGTACGCATTGCTTTTAAATTTTTTTATTTTAACAAATATATTATAAATATCTCTTATGCAATTAAGTATCAAAACAGAGTCTTTCAATTATGTACTTAAAATAGATCATTGTAGTTACTGATTGCTTTACTTGTGCCACTGAAAATGTAAATCTGGCTCAATATCTAAATCCACGATGAATTTTCTATACCAATCTATTCTCATTGCCCTATTTTCTTCATAAAGATTCTATATTGATACCAAAGTAGATAATTCTACTGGTAATTGTGCCTTCATTAAGAGATGTAAGTTAGTAATTATTACATTTACCCATCTCTTTGAAAATTCTCAAAACCAGGAAAAGGTAGTACTAAAGGATGGTTATGCATTGTCAAACATAACTAATGTTAATAAACACCCAACTTCAGGAAGGCCTGTATTAAGACTTAAAGGGATTGAGATTGTACTCTGCTTGCAAATTATCACGTTAACTGGCCAATTTCATGGAGGCCAGTAGAGACATAAGACTTCTGGATCAGAGACAACAGTTTATTACGAAGAGCAAGAGCAAGACCTTATTATGATTATTGTCATTATTATTATTATTATTAATTATACTAGTCCTCTTTCCCCCAATTCAAACAGGGTAACATGAAGAGGACTGAAGGTCATATACACAGTGGGTTGCATTATAGGAGAACTTCCTAGAATGGCAGTCTTAAATAAAATGCTTGTTTTAGATGCCTATACTTTTCTCTGGAGCAAGACAATATACTGAACTGTACACATGCTGGTTCTCTGTTCTGGAAGCAACTACTATCTCCATCTTGCAAGGCTGTAAACAAACCAGCACTTTGCTCCAGAGGTAAACAGTGTCTCTATCTCCCAAGGCCATGTACTCTATAAATATCCTTGAAAAGACAGTCCAAAACAAAGAGCGATCAGTGTCTCACTGGTGAAACATGCAAATATAAGAGTTCTGCATGAAAAATTGTCCTCCAACGATTTAAAGCTATTATATTTTCTTTGAATTCTTAAGAAATGCTGCTCTGTAGTTATTTTTATATTTTTAACTCAATTGAACTGTTTCAAAACTATCATCACTTATTTCCCCACAAGTTGTTTCCTTTCCTATAGGTTCTTTCCTTCTTTATACAGCAGACAAGCCCAGGTACTATGTCATGCCAGCCACAGTGATTCTGGTAATACCTCTGCCCATTTCCAGTTACACCCATCTTTTCATCCCTAGAAAGAAACCCCTTTTCCTTTTTATTTTACTTATCAAAACAAAGCTTAACTCAACTTGCATTAATTAAACTAATTCATTAGCTAAGTTCACATACAATGACTACCAACGTGTCTAAAACAGAGAAGGTACTCAATGCCAGGAACTGCAGTTAAGTTCTAGAAGACAAAGATGAATTACCCAACATCATTGGCACTGAAGTGCTTCACAGTCAAATTATACAGAAGGACATTTAAAATGCAAAAATTCATATAATATATTATGAACCAAATTCTTCCTGAGGGAAATAGCTCAAATATAAGAGACTAGAGCTTGGTAATTATGGTTTTTTGCATTCGTAATAAGGATATATAACTATACAATGCATCTTCCATTTGAGAAGCAGACTCAAACACGGAGATGGTGATGTGGTAGGACGACTGAGGTGGTAGGAAAGAGACCAGGGAGCAAAGATGGTCTGATTCCTATCTATGTCTCACACTCTTCTATTAGAAAAACTACACAGAGTGGAGAGAGAAGATGGTATATTCACAAGAATAACATACAAGTGCCTTCCTTTGTATTTCAGGTCAGAAAAAACAATCAATTTTTTCAACTAGAACATTTAATTCCCAAATAAGTGCCACTTCATAAAGAAACTATTTCAAAATAGTAACGGATGGTATAGAATTAGCAAAGTGATGAATAAGGAATTATAAATGACTAGCAGAATGATTCTTCTTTTTAAATTTTAATTCCAATCCATTTAGGAGGAGGCACAAGCTCTCACTTTGGCATAGTAACCATCACTGCTTATTACATTTACCTGTCTACACCTTTAGACATTTATGTAGTATTTCTTGCCCATGAAGGGAATATATGCATCTGAGAATAAAGTTAAATAATTATTTGAAATTTAGAACACATCATTGATAGAGTTCATTATACCTATCATTTGATAGTTGTGCAGTTCATATACCATGAAGCTTCTACTTGAGACAAAGTTAAATTCAAATATAGATTTATTTTTTTCAAGAAGCATTCAGTCTGTAGAGTCCCAGTAACAGAGACAATAGACAAATTCTAGCAGCATTTCACATTCATAAACAGGTTGGGAATAAAGAGAATTTAGCCTTTTTAAAATTAGAGTAAGTGCTTCTACCTAATTCCCCTACATTATAATCTCAAAATTATAACATTTAAAGCTATCTGTGTGTCTTTTCTTAAATCGGCTGCTAAAGTTTCTGAAATTTTTGTCTAATCAGAATTAAAAGCATAAAATATAAAAATTAATTTAGCTAGTGAAACCCAATGCTGTTGTGCTGCTGAGAAGCGCATACCCTTTTTAAGAGCATGGGACTATTTTTGTAAACACAAGTACTTACAGGGGAGAAAAATTAATGACCATTTTGAAAAACTGACTTTTAGTAATAAGTCAGCAGCAAATTTACAACAAAATATTAGTTAGAAATATTACATAATTTGAGATCATTCACATTTCCCAATTTTTTCATATATATATATAGAGAGAGAGAGAGAGAGAGATGCACATACACACTGATATTTGAGAATTTTCATTCTTTAATAAGGAATTATGCAAAAATATAACACATGTCTAAACTAATTGGGCTTTGAGTCTCTTAGAAAAAATATTTTCTTCCTTTGGAAATTCTTTAAATCTTTGAAAAATGCCATCTATAACAAAAAACACCAAAATATATTTCCAGCTTTAAAAAGAGAAAAATTTGTGGACTAATCAAAGTTGATATTCACATTATGACTGTTTCAAGTTTCACCTTCATTTTCAAGCAGAAATCTAATGCTGCTCAATGTCGGAGCAATTACACAGAAGGTCTGATAATCTACTCTAAGATACAGCTACGGGGCAGCACCTTCTTTGCCTACTCTTCATAAATTATACGGGTTATAGACTTTAGAAAGAAGAGTGAGACAAGAGTGAGACAGTGTGGATGCAGTGAAAGGATGAAGCCAATGTTATCATCTCTAAAAGCATGAAATAACCAGTACCCATTTAATATAATTTTTTTGTTCTCTATAACACAAATGAATAATTTTCATTCAGAAAATTTCTGATAGCAATAAATCAGTTATATTGTATCAGAAAAAAAAAGAAAGTGTATGGAAATAACATGGAGAGAAAAATGTTTCTTGTTTTTGTATTCAAAAATTCCGGGGGGTGCCTGAGTGGCACAGTCAGTTAAGTGTCAGACTCCTGGTTTCAGCTCAGGTCCCAATCTCAGTGTCATGGATCAAGCCCCATGTTGGGCTTCATGCTCAGTGCAGAGTCTGCTGAAGTTTCTCTCTCCCTCTCTCTCTCTGCCCCACCTCTCTCTCTCTCTCAATAAATATATACATCTTTAAAAAAAATTGTGAGGATTCTGTAAGAAACAAACATGGAAGAAAGAAGTTTGACTAAGTCAAACAAATGTCTGAATAACTACATAATAAGGAATCCGCATATATTCTATAACATATTTAAGACCCACTGGAGGTATCTAGCACATACATGACCCCGTGTACTTGGCTGAGTAACACTATGAAGAAATATAGACCTTTCATTTTCCCACCATCTATTCCTATCAAAGTCTCCAAAATCTAGAATCAACTCCTGGTGCCTTCCAAAATAGGAAAAAGAAAATCATTTTCCTACCTTTTAATAAGAGTCAGAGTGCTACAAAAAACAAACAAAAGAGAAAATCATTTTCCTACCGTTTAATAAGAGTCAGAGTGCTACAGAAAATCCTAAGTATTAGGGGGCGCCTGGGTGGCACAGCGGTTAAGCGTCTGCCTTCAGCTCAGGGCGTGATCCCGGCGTTATGGGATCGAGCCCCACATCGGGCTTCTCCGCTATGAGCCTGCTTCTTCCTCTCCCACTCCCCCTGCTTGTGTTCCCTCTCTCGCTGGCTGTCTCTATCTCTGTCAAATAAATAAATAAAATCTTAAAAAAAAAAAAAAGAAAATCCTAAGTATTAGATTTATATCTATGGGATAACTACACTGTAAACACTTTTCTAGGAATAAGAAACACACATAAATATAAGGTTCTCCATTCCCTGAAACTAACTGATTTTATTTCAGCATGAGAAAGTGTTAAACTAATTATTCCTCCTTAGTGGGCTTAGGGAGTTTTTCCCAAAAAATCAGTCTCTCCTTACTCAAGGATTTTCTCTAGTGGCTCCTTCCCTGCCAGACAGAGGTGCCATTTTCACATCAATACGAGCTCATAGGATTAGATCCTTCAGAGCAAAGACCTTGTTTGCTTGGTTCACTGCTGTTAAAAAACAAAATTCATCCGAGTAACTTTGAAGGTCTAATTGGCTTTATTAAATGATTCATGAATGAGGCAACATTCCATCTAGCAAGTAGAGGGGAGTTCTGAGGACTTGTACAAAATGGAAGGTTTTTATAGGAAGGAGGGTGGGGCAAGAATGTTATTCACGGGGGCGCCTGGGTGGCACAGCGGTTAGGCGTCTGCCTTCGGCTCAGGACGTGATCCCGGCGTTATGGGATCGAGCCCCACATCAGGCTCCTCTGCTATGAGCCTGCTTCTTCCTCTCCCACTCCCACTCCTTGTGTTCCCTCTCTCACTGGCTGTCTCTCTCTCTGTCAAATAAATAAATAAAATCTTTAAAAAAAAAAAGAATATTATTCACAAAGGAAAGATTGTTTCAGGTAAGGTCACTTTCCCACAGAGGGGAGAGCAGAGGATCTATGCAGATTACCTCACCTTCCTCTAGTGGGCAGAAGTGGATGAAGAGGGCCCATGTGATAGATAACCTCTTCGGTGCTAATCATAAAATTCTTGATTGACCAGTTAAGACTTAAATTTCTAGGAGAGGTGGAAACTGCAACAGATTAGGTATTAAACCCCAGTTTGGTCACTCGGCCTAAGTGATGCCTTTTGGAGCTTGTGTTTTCTTTTCTTTTCTCTTCTCTTCTTTCTTTTTTTTAAGAGACAGGGAACGTGTGCCCGCACAAGCAGGGGGAGTGGCAGGCAAAGGGAGAGGGAGAAGTAGGCTCCCTGCCAAGCAGGGAGTCCGATGTGGGACTCAATCCCAGGACCCTGGGATCATGATCCAAGCCAAAGGCAGATGCTTAACTGACTGAGCCACCCAGGTGCCCCTGTGGTTTTCTTTTTAACACTTGTAATCATAGTCTCTAGAATGATAATCTGGCAGAGAGGATGTTCTTAGTATTCATGAATGAGTGAATGTTTAATCTAGATTGCCTAGGTATTGCAGTCATTTCTAGATTATGGTGAGGTTCTTATAAAATAATTGGCTTCATTACCTGCCTGTACCAGAATGAGGCTCATTTTTTCAACAAGCGCTGAGTTTCTCCTGTCTTTTTGAAGAATGCTAAAGGAGCGATGATATAGGAATGGTATAAAGGACAATGATAAAGGAGTGCTGACCTTAAGGTCAGGTCACTGAAGCAAACTTCAAATCACCACCATTCCTGGGCATTCATTACCTAAACGTAAGCTGCTCCTGTCTTTGCCATGTCCACTTCCCCATGCATTCTTCCTCATATTACCTGTGATTCCTTGTCTCCAATCCAATCTCCCACTGCCTGCCACCTTTCCAATCTTTCATCTATGCTCTCTGAAGTCATCTCTTGTTAAAGACATTCTGTAAACCACTCATCTATTCATGTACTATTTCCTCTACTTTTTTCCATTAAGTGAATCTTGGCTGTTGGCTCTTTTCTGATGGATTGCTTTCCTATCTACCTTCTCAACTGGTACCTTTCCAACTCATTCCAAATCCCCATGAACTCTCTGTTTGAGGTGGAGTTATTGTGCCTCTGATTCTTCAGTACCACTCCCACACCGATGATGTTCTCCCAACACTAGATAAAATACCCTCCTTTGAAACTCAGGTCAATCCAATAAATGAGACTCTCCCACTCATTATCAATGAAACTGTCAATTTCCTAGATCCACATTCTTGAAAGTCTTTTCTAACAAATTTGCCATCATTGCAGTGGCCTTTGATAATGTGAACACATACCCAAATTACCAACTACTTATTTCCTTCGCCATCATAATACCAATAACATCAGCTATCCACTCCCATTCTGTCATCTCCCAGAACTTATAAAATCTTGATACTAATATCTACTCTTCCAACTCTCACATTACCTATTTGCTATTTAATTGAATTGAAATCCTCAGCCCCTCTACCCTTTTACATTTTCTCCATTTCTGTCTGGTTTTCTGTCACCTCCTTCCCTAAACAGCTCTGACCGTATTGCTCATTGTTTCAACCAAGCATTCTGTTACCATTACTCTCAAATCTTTGCTCCATTTTCATCTGTAATCCACCAGGGTAAAACCCCTGCCCCTATGGTAATCTATTTAATACTTCAAAAATTGCACGGTTGATGCATCGAAAAATTGATGTGCTTTTGGCTATACTATCCATCTCAATAAAGAGCACTAAGTATCCAGTTTCAGAAACATAAACATCATTCTTGACTTTACCTCTAATTCTATATTCAATTAGCAAGTCTTTTTAGTTATAATTTTTAGTTATTTTACACACACACACACACACACACACACACACACACACACACACCAGATAGCTCTCCTTAGTTTAAAAGCCATGAAAATGGATGTTTTAGGTGATGAAACAAATGGTCTCCTTGACATAGTTTGGAAGAAGGTTTATATTAGAAGGAGAAAAAAACCTACATTCTTTTTTTAATTCTTTATTTAAATTCACTTTAGTTAATACATACTGTATTATTAGTTTGAGGGGTAGAATTTAGTAATTCATCAGTTGCATATAACACCCAGTGCTCATTACATCAAATATCCTCCTTAATGCCCATCACCCAGTTATCCCTTCCCTATACCCACCTCCCCTCCAGCAACCTACAGTTTGTCTCCTAAAGTTTAGTGTCTCTCATGGTTTGACTCCCTTTCTATTTTTATCTTACTTTTTCTTCCCTTCCTCTATGTTCATCTGTTTTGTTTCTTAAATTCCACATATGAGTAAAATCATATGGTGTTTGTTTCTTTGATTAATTTTGCTTAGCATAATACCCTCTAGTTCCACCCACATTGTTGCAAATGGCAAAATTTCATTCTTTTTGATGGCTGAGTAATATTCCATTGTGCGCATATACCACATCTTCTTTCTCCATTCATCAGTTGATGGACACCTGGGCTCTTCCCATATTTTGGCTATGATTGACTTTTCTGCTATAAACATTGGGGTGCAGGTGCCCCTTCGAATTACTATGTTTGTATCCTTTGGGTAGATACCTAGTAGCACAATTGCTGGGTCATAACGTAGTTCTATTTTTAACTTTCTGAGGAACCTCAATACTGTTTTCCAGAGTGGCTGGCTGCACCAGTTTGCATTCCCACCACAGAGTAAGCAGGTTGTGAATATAAAATGTCATGTCAGGAAAGATTGCAAATTTGATTCTCTGATCAAATAGATTAAGAGTGTAAAAGCAAACATGAAACAAGTGTTTGTAAAGAAATGTTGTGTCATTTGCTTTATCTTATAAGATAGTCAATACTTCAAATGTGCATAAATGTCAAATTGTCACCATTATCAAAATACTACTTCCAAACAGACCCAGAACTGTTCTAGGAATTCTGACCAATTTTCTGCTTATCTTTACAATTGAGTAAAATTAGACTACCCAGAAAAATGCCCACATGGCCTGTTTTTTTGTGTGTTTTTTTGTTTTTGTTTTGTTTTGTTTTTTTGTTTGTTTGTTTTGTTTTTTTTTTTTTTTAACCAGCTTAGATGGGAAATGATGAAACAGGTTTAGCACAAATTCAAACAGTTTCAGGCATAGAGAGAAAATATGGACATTGTTTTCTTTGTGGCTAAAAATTTAAGAGTATTAAGTAGTTCTTTCAATTTATCAAAATATTCCCCATACCAGAAAGGACAGTGTAGTTGACTATTATTGCAACGGTTCTTTTGATTTCTCATTTTTTTTCTGTCCTAAGTGAGTGAGTTACAGTACAGAAGCAGTACTCAAAGGATATTTGTGCATAACGGCTTGGAATACTTAGATGGAGAAAATTATCTACAATTCCTGGATGCCCTTTTTGATGATTATGTTACTTTAGATACAGGAAGATGCCCCCAGAATATGTATTTTAAATCTTTCTAGATGATTTGGTAGAAGTCAGATTTTAGAACTTTTATTTTACAATCTTTTAAAAAAATATTTCTAGTTAGTTAACATATAGCATAATATTAGTTTCAGGAGTAGAATTTAGTGGTTCATTACTTGTACATAACACCCAGTGCTCATCACAACAAGTGATGTGCTTACTACCCATCACCCATCCAGCCCATTCCTACACCCACCTCCCCTCGAGCAACCCTCAGTTTGTTCTCTATAGCTAAAAGTCTCTTATGGTTTGTCTCCCATTTTTTTCCCCTACGTTCATCTGTTTTGTTTCTTAAGTGCCACATATGAGTGAAATCATATTGTATTTGTCTCTCTGACTGCCTTATTTCACTTACACTCTAGCTCTAGCCACATCATTGCAAATGAAAAAATTTCATTCTTTTTGTTGACTGAGTAACATTCCATTGTGTATATATACCACTTTTCCTTTCTCCGTTCATCAGTTGATGGGCTCTTTCCACAATTTGGCTATTGTTGATAATGCTGCTGTAAATATCAGAGTGCATGCGCCCCTTCAAATCAGTACTTTTATATCCTTTGGGTAAATGCCTAGTAGTACAATTGCTGGGCCATAAGGTAGTTCGATTTTTAACTTTTTGAGGAACCTCTGTACTGTTTTCCAGAGTAACTGTACCAGTTTGCATTTCCACCAATAATGTAAGAGGGTTCCCCTTTCTCTGCATCCTCGCCAACATCTGTTATTTCCTGTGTTGTTCATTTTAACCATTCTGACAAGGTGTGAGGTGTTATCTCATTGTGATTTTGATTTGTATTTCCCTGATGATGAGCAATTTTGAGCATCTTTTCCTGTGTCTCTCAGCCATCTGTATATCTTCTTTGGAAAAATATCTACTCATGTCTTCTGCCCTTCTATTTTGGAATCTTTAAAATCATATAAGATTGTTTTGTGGAAATCCTGGTCCCTTGACTTTTTTGTTTTTTTAACTACCCAATGCCATGCAAGTAAAGATGAAGTTTTTGAGGTGAGTAAAGAGAGATAAACTTTGTATAGTGGATGATAAATTCTATATTGATTCCTGAACATGTTAGAGAAGTTACTTGCCTGTCACCTGAGAGAAAAATTGGTTTTCCACTTTCCAGGTGAATTAGAGTTTGAAAATGTCTAAGGCTTTGAGAAGAGTTACTGAAAAGAGTGATATTTCTATGTCATGCCTAATCTTCTCCCTACATAATAATGCACGCTGGTCAGTAGATGAAAACTCCAAGAACATAGTGGTTGTCTATCTACTCACAAATGTTTTAAAGCAACTTTGATGTCTCATATAATTTTTTTCCATAAATTTCACATTGTCTGTGAAGAAAATTCATGTACTAAGAAAATTGTCAAAGAGTAAGATAACTGAACATTTTAAAACTAATGAAAATATTATATATTATAATATTAATGAACTCTAGAAATTCTTAAGGCACCATTTCTTCTTTTTTAAAAAATTTTATTTATTTGAGAGAGCACAAGTGAGAGAGGCAGAGGGGGAGAGAGACAGAGAGAGGCAGAGGGAGAAGTAGAAGCAGGCTCCCCACTGAGCAGGGAGCCCAATGCGGGGCTCTCAGTCCCAGAACCAGGACCTGAGCCAAAAGCAGCCACTTAACTGACTGTGCCACCCAGGCACCCTTATATAAGAACTCTTCTAGGAAACAATATTTTCTTAGTATTTCACCACTTTGTTTATAAAACAAAAAATAAATACATGATAACCATCATGTTAGTAACTGAAGTATTATATTTGCTTTTCTTGTAAGTCATCTTTTTATTTAATATTCATTCAACAAGACTTACTATCTACCATGAGCTAATAATGGACTTGAATATGAGTAAGATACAATGGCTGCATCAAGAGGCTTAAATTTAATTACTCCACACAGGAGTTATATGTACATTTTGACAACAACCCAAGTATTCAAATTCTACAGTAGAAGTCTATATGTGTGTTCTGGGGTTAAGAAAGGTAATGACTATTGCTGTAAGGACAGATGGGGAATATGAAAGGATTTACAGAGAAGTTATGTGAGCTGGCACCTGAAGGGAATAATACAGCTTGTAGTGAAAAGCATGGGTTCAAATACAAGCTTCACTACCTGATTGTGATAAAGATAAGCAAGGTATTTATCCACACTAGGCCTTAATTTTCTCCGCTGTAAAATGGGAATAGAAATGTGTTTTCCTCACAGGGCTGTTTTGAAGATTAAATGAGAAAATCCATATAAAGAGCTTATTAGAATGACAGAAAATTAGAAGCATTCAGTAAATCTTTATTTTTAACATGAATAGGAATTTTCCAAAAGGCCAGGTTAAGAAAGAAAAATCCACATGACGGAAATGGTAAAGAGAAAATGAAGGCATAATTTGAAGAAAAAGTGGTGACATTGAGTTTGAAATGTCAGGTTAGGATCAAATGGTTAAGGAAATTTATAAAACTGGTCAAGGGTTAGATTTCAGTGGGAACAAACTGAATTATCAGCTCTGTGCTTTAAATATAGTCAAGAAGGTTAGTTTTAATGAAGAGATGAAGATCTGCAAGGATGCTCTTATGACCGTTCAGTAATGAAGGAAGGTATGTGAGAGATAGAAAATAATAGATTTTGATGACCAATTGAATATGAGGAATAAGAGAGAACAAGGATTGTCCTTGCCTCTAAGTGTTCATTTAGGCAACTATGTAGACTCATTTAAGTGAAATGGGAAGACAGAAAATATAAGAAATTTTGTGGTGGTGGGAATAGGGAGAGAGAGACTAACAATCTTATATTAAATGTCAATGGAAACATGCAACAAGCTCCCAAAAATGTAGAGCTGGACCTCAGACAAAACATCAGATCTGATAACACAGAACTGGAAAGAGAGGCAGTAATTAAAATTGTTGGAGCAAAATCATACATGGAGAGAGAATAAAAAGAAGTCATCTTTAGGGGAGAGACTAGAACTAAAAGAAAATGAAACATTAAAAAAATGAGTCATAAAAGAAATAAAGAGGTGGGAAGAGAGCCGTGAGAGTAACTTAGATGCAGAGGGAATCACAGGAGGTGAGGGATATGAGAATCCAGGATGGTTGGAAACCTTCAGAGTAGAGAAGTAATACTACATTTGGAAAAGGGCTACTGAAATTGGCAATTGGGTGGCTATTAGCAGTATAGCTTTGTTAGCTGGGAACAGAAGATAAATGTAATGGTTCAAGGATGAAAAAGTGAGGATTTGAGAGGACTCCCTAGGTTAGAATCCTGAGTCTACTCCTTACTATCTGTAGGACCTTGAATTACTGACTGAACACCTCTCCAAATCTTTTGGGTTAAAAATTCTTCAAAAAGTTGTTGGGGAGGGCACCTGGGTGACTCAGTCAGTTAAGCATCTGCCTTCGGCTCAGGTCATGATCCCAGTGTCTTGGGTCGAGCCCTGCATCAGGCTCCCTGCTCAGTGGGGAGCCTGCCTCTCCCTCTGCCTGCCGCTCCCCCTGCTTGTGCACATGTGCTCTCTCCCTCTCTCTCTGACGAATCAATCAATCAATCTTAAAAAAAAAAAAGGTTGTTGGGGAACTGAACAGACGATGCAGCCAAGTGCCTAGAATACAATAGATGTTTAATAAATGTTAATTATTTGTTATAGTCATTATTATTCTCATTTCAATAGAATTTGCACAAGTCAGTGACATTTTAGGACCAAAGTGTTTGGGTTAATTCTTCATCCTTTTCCCTTCTCAACTCATTTTTAGTCTAACTTCTGATTCATGTGTCTATTTCAATACTTATTAACTCATTTTTATTTGTTACTTACTGAGTGCCTATCATGAAGCTGAACTTTAGATAATAAAGAAGAGATAAGATATAAAATATGTCCTTGACATTGCTATGAAGAGAAAAAAAAAATAACTGTACACTAAGTTCCAAGCCACTAAGAAAGAGACTCCACATTTACAACAAGAAAGAAAAAGAGCCCCTAACATTCAGGCTTTGACCTAGCATCACTGCTAGGAACTGGTGTTCCCCTATTGAACATAAAAAATTTCACAAAACATCAACATCAGAGAAGGTCACTCTGTGACCGTGATGGATCAAGACAAAAACAAGAACACTCTATAATCATGCCTGAACACAGACAAAACATGAACACTGTTCATATCAGTAAATTCCAAACATTCTCACTGCAGCTAATATGAGAAACTGCTGCTTATTTGTCAGCTGACGTTTTAGCCTTGTTCTAGTCTGCTCCATCTACGGATAAGATTTGTTAAGCTATCCCACATTAAATTTCCCCTCCTTTCTGAAAGCTCCCAATTCACAATGAGCCCCAGCTTTATCAGACTGTCCCAAAAATCACCCTACCAAAGCCTAAATTCTTGAGTCCTGTCTAACATCTTACTGAAATATCCCATTGTTACCCCTGAAATGCATTCTCACTAAATGCATGAGTAATAAAGCCAACTTCCTTAACTATAGGTGAGTTCCTGATAGTCTTTGGCTAGAGATAACAGAAAATACAGTGGGCATGAAGTAAACGTGTTTCAGCTTGGTAAGGCTTTCGGACATGCTGTTTAGGTATTAGTTATCGTATATCAGGTCAGTATTTTTAAGAATATGTGAGACATATTTTAGGATATATTTACACTATTGCATGAAGTCCTGTGGCTGGTATTTGGCACCAGGCCTTATTGGTTTAAGACTTTATACACTAGACGTATTTTATTCTCAAATAATACCACTAACTTTTCAGTGAATGGCAACAAAAAGAAAGTGAATTTTCTAAGTGTTGTCATATATTGACAACAAAGACAAATGTCCCAGTGAAGAGAGCTAAAACCTTTTTGTTTGAGGCTTAAGGAAGTTGACAGAAGAGGAGTGTGTGTAAACCTTACAGCTGTAGCCACAGGATTTCTGAATCTTGTATACTGATCAGGGATATCCATCTCTGAATCCTAGTCTACAAAATCTAAAGAATAAAGGATAAAACAAAAGGTAAGTGTGAATGAAAAAAGAAACTACAACTTTGGAGTAGGGAAGGAATCAACACGCCAAATCACTTTTTTTTTCTTCCTGATCTCCTGTTCACTTTAAATTGAGTGTGTTCATTTCCCTGTCACACCTTCATTCTTTTTTTCTTTCACCCTTTTTCAAACAATATGGAGCTTTAAATATCATGACTGCAAAGCAACTTTCCAGTTCCTGCTAATGAATCTGGTCTTCTCTCATGACATCGATTTAACAGCATACAAAGGAAGGCTCCATATTTTAAGACCTAAATGGAATTAAGCTTGTGAGGTGATACTGATGATATACAAAGCATATACTTGGAAAGAATATTGCAAACTATAAAATGTTATTTTTTGTGTGTGTTTTATTGTTAAAACAGTGAGATTATTGTTAAAACTAAACTTCCAAATATCTATTATTTATATGTAAAGTAATACTTCCCATATTGTCCCAATACGGTCTTACAAGTAAATTTTTTTCAGCTTGGTGAAAATAAATGAAACATTAACTATTAAGTCCCTGATGTTGTCTGAAACAATTTAGCTACTTTACCAACATGCCTTTTGGGCAAATCCCCTCAGTGACTCTATGATTAACATAAATGCTGCATATAGGCAATTTTTGCCTTAACTTGCAGGTTACATTATTAATTTCACATCGACTCTTCCTCCTAAATCAACCTACCAATGTTTTCTCATTTCTAACCAAGTACTCAAAATTGATCAACTCTCTGAAGCATCATGTTTAGTGACATGACAGTAATGTGTCTGCCATAACCAATCAGGTGAAACATCATCGTAAGGCAGGTGTTTCAAAGATAGGACTTTAAAAATTAATGAGCGAAGGGAGTAAAACATGTACATTTTCAACCTTTCTTTTCTTTGAAGGATCTAAAGAGGACAGATACAAAAACTCAGTTTTCTTCAAAGGCAGTAATTTAAATTTCAAATGGACTGTTTTACATTGCTAAGTTCTAGATAAAATTAAGTACCACGTAGTCATGTATCAGTGTCTTTAAAAAAATATCCTTAATCTGTTTTTATTTCAGCTCCAACCCTCTATGTATTATTTTATCACATTCAATACACTCTTCATCCTATCAACATTTCCAAACTGTTACCCTTCTTAGACTTTATTTCATTAGAGACACATGAATATATACTACTATAATCATCCACAATATATTGTTTTTACTGTTTATCATGCTATTTTGTTTTCTAGCCTTTTATTATTAACCTACTTGCATATTTACATTTGCAGTTCATTTTTTTTTGTAGGCAGCACACCGTTATGAGTACTTTTTATCCAATCTAACAAGCTCTGCCATTTGCTCTTTATGTTTAAACCGTCTACATTTAGCCTGATTATTAATATGGCTAAGTATAGATCTACTATCTTGCTATATGTTTCTATTGATTCCCTTTGTTTTATTGCTCCATTTTTCCTTTTTTTTTTTTTTCTGGTTTGTCTTGCACTATCTTTTTTATTATTTTTATTTACCTCCCATGTTGGGTTACCAACTAAAACTCTGTGTGTATTATTTTATTGGTTGCTTCCGAATCAACATTATCCATTTTTAATGTATCACAATCTATCTTTAAGTGATATTAACTGTTTTATGTATAAGAACATTAAAACAGTATACGCTATACTATTTCTTCATTATAGCTTCTCCATTTCTACTTTGTGTTCTATTGTTGCCATACCTTCTACTTTTATATATTTATAAACCCCAAATCCATTATTATTTTAAGTTGCCAATCATCTTTTAATGAGATTTAAATGAAAAGAAAAAAAGCCTATGTCTATCCATATAATTACCATTTCTGCTGATCATCATCCTTTGTATAGATTCAGACTTTCATGTGGCATCATTTTCCTTCTTCCTGAAGAACTTCATTAAATATTTTAATGTGGATATGCTGTTGATAAATTCTTTCAATTTTTGTACGTCTAAAAGAGTGTTTCACCTTCTTTAATAAAAGACATTTGTGCTTGGTATAAAATTCTTTGTAGACAGTATGTCTTAGTATTTTAAATATGTGGGTCCTTAGTCTCTCCTCTTGCATCATTTTGTCTGAAATCAGTTGTCATCCTTATCTTTGTTCCTTAGATCAGAATATAACTTTTTTCTCTGGCTGTTTTTATCTCCTTTTTATCACTGGTATCAAGTAATTTAATTAAGATATGCCCTGGTGTAATTTTTTTCATGTTTTATCAAATTTGGAAATTTTCAGCCATTGCTTCTTCAAATTGTTTTTCTGTCCCTTTCTTTCAGCTTCTCCATTTAAACATATATTCAGCTGAGTAAGGTTCATCCGCTTCTCACTGATGCTTCTTCATTGTTATTTTCTTTTCTCCCATGTTTCATTGTAGATGATTTCTACTACAATGACTTCAAATTCCATATTTTCTTCAATATCTAATCTGACTTTAATCATATCTAGTGTATTTTTCATCAAACACTTATAGATTTTACCTCTGAATTTTTTATTTGAATTTTATGTCTTATTTATGTCAACATCTTTTTGAACATTTGAAATGCAGTCATAATAATGGTTTTAATGTTCTTTCTTGCTAATTCTAAAATAGGCATCAGTTCTAGGTATATTTTGATTGATTGCCTTTTATCTCCATTATGGAGTACATTTTTCCCTGTTTCTTTATGTGCCTTGTCAATTTTCTTCAGATGTCAGACATTGTGAATTTTATCTTATTGTGTACTGGATAGTTTTATTTTCCAGCAAGTATTCTTTAGTGTTATTCTGGGACACAGTTATGTAGAAACTGTTTCCTCTGTGTCTTGCTTTTAAGTGGGAATTAAGAAAGTAGTGCTCAGTCTAGAGCTAATTATTCCCCACTACTGGGGCAAGATATTTTTGCATATTCTACCGAATGCTCATGAAACTTGAAGTTTTTCAGTCTGTCTGGTAGGAAGAGGTGGTTTCTAAGTTCTGGAGAGTGCCAGCATCTCCGCATATGGGAGCCGTTTGCATATTTCCAGACCTCTCTCAGTGTAAGTCTTTCCTTCCCAATATTCTTTCTTGTGAACTATAGTCACCTTATTCTTCCCAAATTCTCATCTCTAAATCCTCAACTCAGGGAGTCCACTGGTTTCTACCCTGTGTCCCCCTCCCCAAACCACTGCCTGAGAAAACTTTTAAGGATATGGTCTGGGCAATCTGGGCTCCCCTCATTTGTTCCCCATCCTTGTAGGATCACTCTGCTTCACTGCGCTAAAGCCAGGTCTTTCCAACTGTTGCTCCATGTATTTTGTTCATTTTTTTATTGTTTCATATGAGAGAATAAAACTGTTACTACTCTCTGTACTTCTCTAGAAATGGAAGTCCCAGCAATTTTTATGCAGATATTAATACAGTGATTTTAAAATTTTTCAGAAATCCCAAGGGGCTAAAATAGCTAAAACTTTGGGGGGGGGGGAACAGGTAGGAGGTTCTATACTACTTTTTTCAAATTTTTCTTTAAAACTACCTGAGTAGAGTATTTTTACTTGCATAAGGGAACACAAATAATATAACAGAGTAGGTTATCCAGCTATAGACCTAAACATATATGCTCAATTGACTTTTGACACAGGTGCTAAGGTAATATAATCAGGAAAGATTATGTTCTCAATAAATGATGTTAGAATAACTAAATATCCATATGAAAAACAAAATTTTGAACTTTCACTTCACACCAAACACAAAAACACAAAAATTGTCTCAAAATATATCACAGACAAAAACATAAAAAGCATAAAACTTGCAGGAAAAAATATCCAATGGAAATAATATTTGCAACCTTGGCATAAGCAAAGATTTCTTAGAACTCAAAAAGAATAAAATTGCTAAATTTTTAAAAAATGACAAATTGAACTTTAAAAAAATGTTTTTAAAGACCCTATTAAAGAAATGAAAAGGGGACACCTGTGGTGGTTCAGCCAGTTAAGTGTTCAACTCTTGATTACAGCTCAGGTCATGATCTTGGGGTCCTGAGACTGAGCTCTGTGTTGGGCTCTGTGCTGAGCATGGAGCCTGCTTGAGATTCTCTCTCTCTCTCAATCTCTCTCTCTCTTTCTCTCACCCTCTGCCCAACCCCCTGCTCTCTCTCTAAAAAAAAATTAATTTAAAAAAAATGAAAATGTGGGGTGCCTGGGTGGCACAGTTTGTTGGGAGTCCAACTCTTGGTTTCAGCTCAGGTTGTGATTTTAGGGTTGTGAGACCAAGCCCCGCATGGGGCTCCAAGCTCAGTGTGGAGTCTGCTTGAGATTCTCTCTCCCTCTCCCTCTGCTTCTCTCACTCATGTTCTTTCTCTCTCTAAAATAAATAAATAAATCTTTAAAATAATAAATAAGAAGGAAATAGCAGCCCAGGGGAAAATATTTATAATGCATATAGTTGGCAAAGTAGTTGCACCACAAACATATAAATATCTCCTTTGTTAGTCACCAGAGAAAATCAAATTAAAATCAAAATGATATGCCACTTTATACCCACTAATTTTTAAAACTGACAATGCCAATGATGTGGAGTAATTGGAGCATACACATTTTCCCGTTGGAAATATAAAATATAAGCAACTTCAAAATTATTTGGCAGTTTCTTACAACTCAGATATGAGTTATAATTCACTGTTATTTATTTAGCAAGAGAGAAATGAAAACATATGTCCACAGAAGGCTAGTGTAAGAATGTTAATAACAGCTTCATTCATAATAGAGAAAATTGGAAACAATCCATGCATTCATCAACATGTGAATGCTAATAGGGATATATTTACAAATGAAAATATTACTTAATGATACAAATAAACTATTGATATAAGAAAGAACGGTTAACCTCAAAATAGTATATGATTGAAAGAAGTAAAACGCAAAAGTGTACACACATTTATGAATTTTTTTTTGAAAAGATTAATTTATTTTAGAGAGAGAGAGAGCATGAGCAGGAGGGGCAGAGGGACAGGGAGAGAGAATCTCAAGTAAATTCCATGCTGAGCAGAGAGCCTGACACGGGGCTTGATCACACGACCCTGATATCATGACCTGAGTCAAAACCAAGAGTTGGACACTCGACTGACTGCACCACCAAGGCGCCTCACGTATATGAAACTTCTAAGTGATAATAACAGAAATCAATGTGGGTTTTTTGTTTTTGTTTTTGTTTTTGTTTTGTGGCAGAGAATTAACTGCATGTACTCATGAAGGAACTTTCTGGGGTCATGTCAATATTCAATTTACTGACTTGGGTGACAATTACATGAATAACTGTCCTTGTCAAAATTTCTCAAACTAATACTAAAAACGAGCATATTATTTTATCTAAATAATGCCAAAAAAAAAGAGTTAACTAAAAATATTTACTTACAAAGCTTTCACTGCAAATTTGGAGCTACTCCGGTGGCTACTATTGTCGATATTTAGTAGATACATGGCTTTTAATTAATGTTAACCTTTGAAACATCTTAAAGAACTAATATAGCATTTTAAAGGGCTGACATAGTATATTTAAAACTCCTATCTGTCATATATTGTAGGTAAATGTCAACAGCAGGGCATTTTCAAATCATCTACAAGTTAAGATAAAGTTCAAACAACATAAAAATGACACAACAACAAAAAAATCACCATTCAGAGGCATTATTTCCAAGGACTTTTATTTATAATCTATATTTGACTGCTTGACATCTATTGTTGCTTTTCTTAGATCCACTCTCTTTCAATATTGTGTTCAGAGCAGAATTTTATATTTCCCACATTTTGAGGTCATCCTCAGTGTATCCAAAGACCTGTACGTCTCTCACAGTGTTTAGGAAAATGAAGCATTCTTCATGCTTCTAGATTTATCTCATAAATATTATTACACTGTTAGCCTAAAAAACTAGAGAACCAAGAACAGATTCAGAACCATTCTGAAGATATTTAACATAATTTCAGGGTCATTAACTCTTTATGGTATAGTTTTTTAGGCCTATGTTTGGTTTTTCACCTCTGGGTTTAACTGAACACCTGGTAGCTTTGTTTCATTTCCCAAGCCCCACCCCCACCCCACCCCATCATAATGCCTTACAGTAAAATTGCAACCAAGCTGAAATTTAGGTCAACTATTGACAGACATGTAATATGTCAGTGGCTTATGAAAATAGCAATAACCAGTATTTGAAAGGTACCATCATCATACACAATAAATATGAGCTGGTCTCTTGTAGAAACCATGTTTTATTCTTTTAAACTTTCCAGAGCTGCTGATACAGAGCTGAATGCACAGACTCTCTTAATGCTTTTTGATGTAAGCACTTATATACAGACTGCAGAAGTGGCCCCAAATTTTCACCTTTCTCTGCCTCCTCTGCCATTGCTATGTAACTTTGTAGTGTTCTGTCATTCTGATTCTAGGCCCAGCTATGTGAACTCCTTCAGACAGTGGGATGTTAGTAAATGTACATACAGAGGTTTGAAAAATGCTTACGCATTTGCACTTGCCTTCTCACGTTCTTGTGTGTTTGCCACACTTCTGTGAATATGCCAGGGATAGCCAAAACAGATCCTGGTTTAGCTCAAACAAAAATAAATTAGGGAGCAAAGCTGACTATTCTGGTCACCCCAGCAACGTAGATCGACCAATAGCCAGTCAACCTCCAGAATTTTGATCAAGCCCAGCCTTGATCAGCAGAAGCATCTCACCACTCCCCAGTTGACTCCAAATGTGCAGTTAATCAATGTTTACTGTTCTACACTGATAAGGTTTATAGTGGCTTGTTACTCAGCATTAGCGTGGCAACTGATTACTCATACATGTGCAAAGACATTCAGGTATATTTTTTATTTTGATAGGAATAGAAAAAAAGTGAGAGATTTACTAATAGAAAAGATAAAAGACCCTTACATATTTTGAAGTGTTTATTTGCATTTAAAAGATCTAACTTCATGTCTATATATTAATCTACATTTAGAATATTTCCTGAAGTGTTAACAACATAGGGACTATTGAAAATGGTGAGGAGCCTGCAAATATTTCAGATAAGACCGATTGAAAAACAAAGGAATGGCAATCTAGAGAAGGAAAAAACTCAGAGAGTAGCCAGAAGGCATATAGTTTTCAGTTTTCCAGAAATAGACTTGTGAGGAAATTATGTGTGTTTCCTCTGTTGCTCCAGAGAGAATATAGGCAAACCTGTGCAAGTGTGTATCATAGGAAGAGAGCTATCAGATGATACAAGTACTAAATATTTTGAGCTCTAAAAACAAAATGTTCTCAGAAATTGAATATAAGGAGGTGCCTGCCCAAATCAGGAACAGCTTCAGTAATCCAGGTCCAATTTTGTTTTGTTTGTTTGTTTGTTTTTATAAGCAATGAGGTAGAAATATTAGAATACAGACAGACTAAGAGAGAATTCAGTGGCTAAAAAAACTATAATGCAAAGTTCAAATATTCCCATACTGTATCAGCTGTAGATGACCAGGTAGACTGTGGTTTTGCCTCAAATCAAACATCTGCTTTCAAAAGAAAGCTGTTTTATTTTTTAAAATTCTTCTTCCCTGGGGCAGAAATGATTGGTAGCAAAAATGTCCAATTCCAGTTCCATTATCTCTTTCAAGGTGTATTCAAAGCTAATTAATAACAAAAATAAAAATCTAGCTAGTACAATTTTTGAACATTTTTTCTAGGAATTGGTAATATTTGCAAAGTTCCATTTGTTGTAATAGGAAAAGTATTTCCAAGAAAAGTGCACATAAATGATGATATTATTTACTGGATAACTGGAATTAATAGTCATGTCTTCTTTCATCTTTTTCCCTGACATAAAAAAAAAAAATTACAGGATGAGTTTTAGGAATCTATAGGACTATGAAAGGTAATCTGACCAGAGGTATCCTAGAACCCTGACTAATAATATGTTAGCAATATTTTTAAAATTATTCATGCAGGTAAAAGGTGGGATTGAGACCATTCCTATTTTTTTTTTACTTTAAAAATAGGTTAGAATCAAATACATAAACATCATATTTTTCTTTCTAAGGAATATTAAATAGAGGACTATGTACTTATTCAATCTATTTACCATGGAAGAAACAGCCAATTTGAATCTCTCCTAGATGTCCAAGTGAGAATACTTGTTGTGCTTCTTTATAAACAGGGCTGAGTCATGAAGATTTGGTTGTAATGAAAAGCATTTTAAAGATGTATTTGTGTGGGTGAATAAAAAAGGAGCTGATTAAGATCAAGATGTGGTAGCAATGAGAGAGGGAGGCTAAATCTCTCCTTAAAACTATCACTGGCGGTTCTAACTCTCAGGAAACATGCATTTCAAGAGAATGCCTCTGGTAGTGGCGAACCTTAATGTATTAAAAGTTTTCACTTAGCTCTATTTTAACATGATCATGATAAATAAGAATATTCAACTTACCTTCTATGCTGTACTTACTTTCAAGTTTTCTAAATATTTGGGAGCATATTAAATATCTCTTTCTTAAAACATAATTCTGGATCTCAAAAGGATCAGGAGACAGCCTCACTTACAGGTCTTGAGTTCTGGTCTAGAATAAGACCACTGTATGAGATGTTCAACACAGAGAGGTCTTGTTGATATCCTCAAATATCTAGGGGGAAGGAAAGGCAGCAAACTGTCCCTTAGACCACTTAGTACAGGAGGTATTGATGACAAGCCAGTGACTCAAGTGGCGCTGGAAATCATGTTAAGGAAATGCAGCTGAGCATCACCAAACACACAAGACAGATGATGGAACTACTGACAAGGGCCAATACAAAGATGTCGTAACGACTAACATTCGTGGTTGGGTAATTTCATTTCTCACGAAATGCTACTACAGAATGAGCGTCGATATATTCCTTCATGAAATAGCACAATGTCATGAAAGCTACAGGGACACAGCCTCTACAACAGGAAAAAAAGGTAAAGAGGAAAAAGCCTGAATTTGACTATGTTTATTTCTAAAATACACAATATTATCAACAGATTTTCTTGGAAGATATTAAAAAGTTTTTTCCCACTAAGTGGAATGGGGCCCAAGGCAGAGATTAAGCTTGGTTTTCAGAAAACTTCATAAAGCTATCTTTTTTTTGTATTACTGAGTTTGTGGGCCATAAAAATGTTCGAATACTTTTTTAGTGTTGTATTTTTTATTTAATACGGTTCTGGAAAGTTATGTACCCATTTCTAGAAAATAATATATATTTAGTATGATATGCCCTTAGTATCTTGGCTAGTGATATGAAAAATGATAAAAATTCATTGCCTTCTATTTCTTGATTTCTGTAATGTTCTTCACAGAGTCAACACTATTAACTATAATTGAAGTAGAGTGCTATAATCACTCCAAATCCCTCCTTCCAATTTATCATTCTTTTACTTTTTAGTGCCTATCATCTTCTCTACTTGTAACAGGCAGAGAAGGAAATAAAAATGAAATTATTAAAGTTCAATGAGAAGATGTTTAAAGGAAAGAAATTTAAACAAAATGGAAGCTCTGATGATGGGGGAATGAATAGGGTTACAGAAATTAAGAATTTTACCCACGTGATGAACAGAGCTGGATGTCTCACTGTATCAGAAGACCTGAATCAGAATATCTTAATAAGGCGATTTATTATTTCACAAAACAGTAAGTACTAAGATAGAGCAGCGCTAGAGATGGTTAATGGGACAGGTTCATTCTTTCTCCCTGTTACCCTCAGCATTTTGGCTTAGATATCTCAGGATCAGATGATGGGATGACCTAGATGATCAGATGAGATAGATATCTCAGATCAGAAGATGGTCACTGCAGCCCAGAGCATGACCCTCAGAAATGATCATGTCCTGTGAGAAAAAAGAAAACCATTTCTTCTTAATTTCCTCAGTCAGCCCCTTTCCCTCTTCTCCATCTCCATTTATTCCCCAACCTCTCTCCAATGGAAATCCTTGCCTACATCCTTTCAGTAAATTGTGACACATATTTCTGCCTAAGCCACAAAAGGAAAGAAAAGGGAACTGAATATCCCCAAGTGGGGTGGGGAATGGAAGGGAGTCATATGAGTGGACATTGTTTGGGTGAAGGGTAACAATGTTCCTTTCTTTGAACTTGAGAGTAATAGAGGCTACTGTGTTTTCTGTATACACAAATGGAGGTAACACTTATTCTGTGTTTAAAGATTCTTTGGAGTTGAACAACAGTATTGTATAAAGTAGAAATGTGTTAAGGATGGGGCACCTGGGTGGCTCAGTCAGTTAAGCATCTGCCTTCAGTTCAGATCGTGATCCCAGGGTCCTGGGATGGAGCTCCGTGGTGGGCTCCCTGCTCTGCAGGGAGTTTGCTTCTCCCTCTGCCCCTTCTCCCATTTGTTCTCTCAATCTCTCTCTCCCTCTCTCTCTAATAAATAAATAAAATTTTTTTAAAAATGTGTTAAGGATCAAGGAAAACTAGCAATTCTAGATTTGGATTGTCAGATGAGAACTGAAAAGCACATTACATTCTCTCTGGAAAGTACAGCGATAGCAATTATTTCATGTGGCTATAGGAAAAGGAATATACAGCTGTTTTCAACCGCTGCTCTGTTAACAACCCAACAAAATTAGAGTTACAAGAAAAAATTCACTATCAGGATTCACATAAAAGAAAACAAATAGATGTTAGTATATTAATACAAGCTTGTTAACATACTTTCTACACTGAATGATTAGAACTCACTCCCTAAACCATTAAAAACCAAAAAAAAAAAAAAAACCTCATTGAAAGACTCATGCACTTAATATTTTAGTATGTCCATACTGCATTACGAAAAGAGAATATAACGTTGCATTAATTTTATTAGTTTAAGGTAAAGAAATTGCTTTGTATATTAAATGAAAGTATTCAGGGATAACACCTACAGATGAGATAAATTAATACATAATTGATAAGTTGAATATTATCTTAGAAGTGACCACATTCTACAACGATATCTCCAAGATTTTGATTTGCTTTATCACATGGCAGAAGAAAGTGGTGGAAGAAAAAAAGCAAGAATTATCCAAAAAAAGTTCAGTTATCACTCTACTGGCATGTTTTATCACCTGAAAAATAGTATTTGATTTTTAAAAACAACAAGGGGTGACTGGGTAGCTCAGTCTGTTGAGTGCCCAACTCTTCATTTAGGCTCCTATCATGATTTCATGGGCTGTGGGACTAAGCCCTGTGTCAGGCTCCACACTCAGCGTGGAGTCAGCTTGAGAGTCTCTCCCTCTGCCCCTCC
Source organism: Ursus maritimus (assembly GCF_017311325.1). Classification (NCBI taxonomy): domain Eukaryota; kingdom Metazoa; phylum Chordata; class Mammalia; order Carnivora; family Ursidae; genus Ursus; species Ursus maritimus. The sequence continues at coordinate 48,219,595 of NW_024423343.1, forward strand.
CCTGACTTGCTCTCTCGCGTGTGCCCTAAATTAAATAAATAAACCTTTAAACACAACAATAACAACAACAGAAAACTCAGCTGCACCATAGAAATAACATTCTGAATACTTAAGGGGAAAAAAAAACCCTTACTTGATATTTTTACCATTATTCCCAGGTAGAATCTAATTGCATTTAAACCTATTAGCAAAGGTTATGTTGTGTACTCCAGTGCAGCATTCCTGAGTAGTAGGCATGAGATATGATTCCAGTAGCTCTTAAACAGCAGGAAAATAAATTAACTTAGTGTGTTGGAGAATCTCAGTTAAATTAGACCATAATTATGAAATATATGTTATAATATTTTTATCTGCCTACAGGTGGGAAAAATGTTTTCATTAGACATTATTGTTTAAAGCTAATAAATTCTATTATAATACAGAAACAAACTCCTTTATAAGAGAGGGCAGGAGGCACAATCATATAAGCAAAGGTATGAGCTTCAACTGTTAGGGGACACATTCCTTTAAAAAGTTCCTAGATCTGCTTCATTATTATATGAGATGAAAAGAAAAAAAAAAAAAAAGCCTGCAATTTCAAACAAAAAAACACTTTTTATACCAAGGTGGATAAACAGAAGATGTAACTTTAAAAAATATGTAGTAGAGCTACTTAGAAAGAGTTCCAGTGGACGCTGATTTTTTTTTTAATGACTAATTCTGAAAATGCATGCATGTATCAAGGACTACTACAAAGGACTACCACAGATTTATAAAAATGGCAAGTATCAAGAAAGCTAAACACTAAAGTTTTATTTGCCAACAAAATGACAATGAAAAATGTCAAAGAGAGAAAAATTTATTTTTCTTCATTATATGAATATCAAAAATTCCCAAGAATGTTCTGGGCCACTTTTACCACCACAAGTGGTAAAAAAAAGTACTATAAGAAGACAGAGGAAAGACACAACTCACTGTGGTTACAGAGAAAATGCCAAATGCTGAGTTTGTAAGTTATGACAACAGGAGACATCTCAAGATGGAATTGGGGGTCTTAGCGATTAGTGAATTTACTGTCACCAAACATGTTCAATAATTGATAGTGTCAAGTATAATGTGAATTGTTAAGCTCGAGGAATTTTGAATTTCCTTCCAATGTACAGAATCTTTGACAATAGCATGATTGTTGACTTGGTTTTCTGAAATAATGGCAGTGTTACAATCTGCAAACAGAGCAGTTTCCAACTCCCCAGGCAAACACACATAATACCAATTATTCTCTATCTTAAATTAGGAAATGATCAAAATTAAAGATGTTCCCTAAAGGAATTTGAGATCCTTAAAGTGTTGTTTACTAAACATTAGCAAGCAAAATATATATTGGTCACTGATAATCATATATTTTACAGGAGTAACAAACTACAAAATGATAATATGCCCAAAGATTATGATAGAAAACCTGAAATTGCATATTCCTTCTGAATAATAAATGGCCTATAGATAGATTCCCATTATTTTATAGATTAGAATTTGTTATTCTCGGAATACTGTTCATTGTAAGTGGAAGGAGAATATTCACAGAATTTTCAAGTGCTTTTTAAGCAGCACTACCATTCTGCACTGAAAGAGTAGGTATGATAATATCACTAAGGTATAGACATGGTGATAGACTTACTTTTCCTATTAACAAGAACAGTAATGGACCTTAAAAAAACTGATATAGAAAAAGGAATAGGCTGAATCTATAAAATGGTTCTGAAATAACATTTTCCCAGAAGTTTATGGAAGTTTCACCCAATCAATAAACCAAGAGCGCCTACCTTCTGCAGAGCACAAAATCACACCAGTCTCTTTTTGTACAGAATTTTAGGACTCCAGAGCCTAAAAAAAGCACTGGCATATCAGACCCACTTTAACCTATATTCAAAAGCAGAACAGTATTTGGATTTTTGAGACACATAACTGCTGCCAGCTGCTATTTACACTGTTCCCTATTTACACTGTTCCCTTCACAGAGTAGCTGTTCTATTTAAATTAGAATCCTCTGCAAAGTTTCCCTTTCTCTTCTATAGATAATTCTGGCAAGCACTATCAGGGCCACACCTGGCTAATTATTGTAAACACACAGGATCTTTTCAGTCATAATTTCGTTTCACATGTTCACGCTTTTCAAAAGCACATTATTTGCTGGCCCACCATCATCCTGTTCTTTCTCATGTAATCCCATCTCCTTGCTCCATCTTGGTTTGTTTTTTGTTTGTTTGTTTGTTTGTTTTTCCATGATATTCATGGTTTCCAGAGGTATAACTGGGAAAAAAGCTATGTCTTCTAATTTTGAATTTGGCAGCAAGGTAGAGAATGTATAGCTTACCCTTGGCTACAGTCCTGTCCTTTTGATGTTGCTATTTTTAGCTTAACTGTAATGTTGATGAGGGCAAGAGTTAGGTTCTGTGCGTCACTGCATGCTAGAAATTATCATAGCATCTGCCATACGGTATGTCAGCAATGCGTACTTGTTGATTGAAGGGACTAATGAATCATCGAACTTTACATCAGAAACCAGGGATGTACTGTATGGTGACTAACATAATATAATAAAAACATTAAAAAAAAAGGACAGATGAATGAACAAATAAATGAACTGAATACTAAATAATTGTATAAAATGAAAATAATGGAAGTGGATAATCTTTACTACTTTTTAACATTTCTCATTTGTAAAACATCTCTTCACTGTGTATGAATCGACTCTATCCCAAGAGTTATTTATATCTTGTCATGCCTTAGCATTCCCAGGAGGAAGTAACAAAACCTGCAGTGTTCTTATTTTTTATTTGGTCAACATGTCATAATATTTATAGAGGCCATCCTCTACTCAACACAGAAATTATTTATACTTCACTTCTTCCCTTTTTGTATCTTTACACTGTATCACTTAACAACTAATAAAGACAGAAAATACAGCATAATAAAATTAATATGTCTTGCCATATCCCAGCCTATGTTTTTTTAAAAAGCATTCATTGATTGCCTATTCTGTGTAGGCTTTACTCCAGGACATAACATCTCATTTAGTCCTTAGAGAACAACAGTTCTCAAAACTCCTCAAACTGCATCTCAGGCTCCCCTACACTCTTCAAAATTATTGAGAACTCTAAAGAACTTTTGTTTATGGAGATTATATCAGTATTTGCCATATTTGAAATTAAAACTGGTATATAATTAAAATGATTATGAATTCACTTCAAATAACAATAAGCTCATTATAGATAAACAACATATCATTTAATAAAAAAGACCATTTTTAATAAAATAGTCATAATGGTGATATTAGTTTACATTTTTTACAACACCTATTTACAGAAATTACAACATTTTAATTTCTGGCTAAATAGAAGACAGATGCTTCTACTTTCAGTCTGTTGTGATATTTATTACATGTCCTAGAGCCATTGGAAAATTCCACTGTACATTTGTGAGAGAATGGGAGTAAAAAAGGCAAATAATGTCTTAATATTATCATGAAAAGAATTTGACCTCAAGGACTCATGAAAGTGTTTCTGAAATCTGCCAATTTTCCCAAACCATGTTTTGAGACTCTTTGCCCTGCAATAACCTTTTGAGTAGACACTGCCACATTTAACCTGTGAGGAAATGGTATTTCGATGAGATTAAATGACTTGTCAAAGAGGACAAAGTGATGGATACAGAATTAAACCCCAATCTCATGATTCCAGGGCTCAGTTTAAGTCCAGTCACCACAGACCCCTCAACACTTTTAACCACAACTTTCATTTCCATTGGTGAAAGAGTATTCATTGACCAGAGGACTAGATTTTCAGTGGTTAAATCTCACACAGCTCTATTTTAACATCCTGGCATCATTTTAATTCCACGTGTTCAAGAAAACTGAAACTTCACAAGCAAGTTCTGTTGAAAGTACCACTGGAAAATGAGTCTGACACCTGATTGGCAAAAAGCTCTTCAAGTGATATTATGATAGTAAAGGAAGAGAGCCCAGGACACCAAGGAATAAACAGGAAAATATGGGCAATACATGAGCAAAAAATAATAATTTCTTTTCCTCAGAGATACTGACAAAATTTTATCCACCTGAAACTTGGAAGTCCAAGTGCCAGGTAAGTCTCCTTTGAAAGAGAAGATTGATTCCAGGAGAGCAGAAGAGATTTACTTCATATTTAGTCACTGATAAGGAACAGAGAAATCCCCAAGAGATGAGAAACTTGGCAGTACATAAAATGGAAGGTTCTCAGTGTCATTTGCCAAGCACTAAATTAATGATATTTTATGTTAATTAATGTATTAATATAAATCTGTGGTAGGAAAACCTGTCTCTGAGCTGTATTTAATTATTCTCAAAAGTGCTGTAAAGGACAGTGATATGCAAACTCAGCAATATTCCTTGAAACTAATTACCCAGGGATATTTTTCTAAGAATAGTGACACTGACAAATATTATATAGTTGCATGTGTCAAAATTTTCTTTAAATTTTCAAACCTGAATTATTCAAATGAATGAGACATCAGCTTTTTTAAAAAGGTTATTTTTCCTCCAAGTAATAATATCTAAAATATATAATCATTTTATGTTGGTGTGGGGTAATGATGTTAAATACTGAAAAATTATCTTATGTTAGACATTGTACCACATCTTCTACATGGATTAGTATACTCAAGTCTCACAACCCATTTATGAGGGTGGTATTTTATAGATGAGGAATAAACTGCTCAGAAAAATTAAGTAACTTGCCTGGTATCCCTCAGGTAATAAATACTAAGGCTAAGATTTGAACCCACAAAAGCTTATGTTTTTAACTGTCACACTTTACTAATTTGATGACATTGAAGCAGAAGAATCACCTATTTGGCTCCTATTTAGACCTCAAGACCTGTGTGCCCACACGATCCCTGCTTGGAGCCATCATTCTTCTTTGGTGGAAATGGCTGAATTTTTATTTTCAGACTTTGATACATTACTTTTTCCAGGGGATTTAAATTCTTGGAAAATCTGAAGATCAAGGTTTGTTCAGAAGCCTAGGCAAGCATATGTATATGTGTGTTTTACCCTTTTAAAGACCAAAAAAAAAAAAAAAATGGGGAGGGTAAGAACCAATAGAAAAAATGCAGACTACTTTTGATGTCTGGCATTAAAAAAATGAATTAATAAAGTTTAAATTTAACCCCTAAGAAAACTAGTTTTCCCCGCCCTCCCTGGTTCCTCCCCCTCTTCCTCCCCATTTCCTCCTCTTCTTCAACAGAAATCCAGTTACCTAATCTAGATGTTTGGCCATTGGCAAGTCACACTTCTAGCTCATTTGTAAAATAATTTGGTTAAACTAAATAATAATAACAATCAAGATGATAAGAAAGCTAACAGTTCTGAAGTATGGAACAAGTGCCAGTTACACACTATATTTTTCCTTTTTTAAAAGATTTATCTTTTATTTTTAAGTAACCTCTACACCCAACATGAAGCTCAGACTCACAACACCAAGATCAATAGCCCCACGCTCTACTGACTAAGCCAGCCGTGCACCCACACACACTATTTAGTTCTGAGTGTTCACACGTAATAACTAATTCTCACATTAATCCTATGAAAAATATCATTATGATACACAAGTTAAAAGTGAAAAAAATAAAGGACACAGAGGTTAAGAAACTTGTCCAGCACCAAACAGTAAGTCGCAAAGCCAGGGTCAGAATCAGCCTGCTAGTTCCAGGAATACATGATTTTAATGACTACGCAACATTGATTTAAACCAACTCTCTGTTCTAGTTATAAAATGAAAATTTGGGCTACACTTTTGTGTAGATTATATCTTTCCCTTCTAAAAGATTCTCTAATTTTTCCATCTAAGAAAATGAGTAAAACAAAAATAGAATAATGTATCCTAATAACCACTGAAATTACAACATACTACAATAATGGCAGGAATTTTTAATATTTTACTGAGATATCTAACATTTAGAATTTGGGGGGAAAATGAATGCATGGAAAAAACACAATAAAATAGCATAGTCATAGACAGGAAACATATAAACAGCAATGTCTGGCAAACCAACATTTTTGTTATAAATTTTCATTAGAATGAAAATGTAAGCTTTGGTTTGATAACATGAATCAATACTGATGCTTTATCTCTGGCTCTCAGACACACCAGGGGAGTTGTCCTAGGACACTGGAATCCACTCTTACTGATTCAGAATAGGGTGGTTCTTTAAGAATGGGTACAATTAAAGTAAAAATGTATTTGTCCTGTACAAAAATACCAGTAACTAAATAATCATAAACCAAAACTGGTGTGTGGAGGGAAGGCAGTAGCCATACTGGAAAATAAATGTTATATACAGAACAAAGCCCAGAAACAGAAATTAAAAGGCACTTGATTTAGTTTGCCTTTATCATATTCTTCCTATTACAATTACATAACTATTCCACCAGATGGCGCAATAAAAATAAACCCCTACTTCTCCATTACATTTTTTACTACCGTACCATTTACACTTTCAAATATACATTTGCAAAATTGAGCTCTGATTGGTCCATGACCAATTTCAATTTGCTTTTTTGTTTGTTTCTTTACTTGTTTTTTTTTTTTTTTTAATTTGTTTAGGCGTTGTGAGTAATACTTTGATGCTCAGTGGTTTTCTCTCTAAAACATTCATGAAGTATCATTACATTACAGTAAAGGTTCACGGGTTACTTCAAACAAAAGCATGAGTTTAATTTTTGACAAGGGATTGTATTCTGCATTATAGGTAAATATATATTACTCTAAACATAAAATACACCTAGTAGAATGCAAAATCTCTTTGTGTCACTGTCATTAATTTATCTTTCCTTTGATATTAATATAGGAATATATACTTTAATAGCACATTAATGTACCTATCAGAAACAGTGTTTATCATATACCATTACATATAGTCCTCCTTTTATCTGTAATATATAAAAACCTATATATTAATTACAAAGTGACTATTTTATAAAAACTGCATTTGCTTTGTAGAAGTTTTTGAACTGGACCACATTATGTAGTAGGTCTCCTTTGTAACTTAAATACAATTGATACTTTTCAGTTAACTGAAATATAGCAGAGTCATATTTACTTGTTAAAATGAGATACATCTCTTTTTGGTTTGTGATTTAAAAATATTTGTAGTATATTATACTTTTTCATAAGGATTATATATTTTTTAAAACAAAAAAAAAGGAAAATGGAGAAAAGAGTTATACAAAATTCCATCTGCCTACAAATACTCTTACTGTTAATTTCTAATTCATAGTGAAAGTATTGGTTTTCATTTCTGAATCCTCAACATGACTATAGCCATCATATTTTAAAGCAATGTCCTGCCATTGCCTCGTATTATTTAGAAATTCCTTTAACATGACCAATTTTTATGATTCTTTCAAATTTAAGGTACTAAGATCAGTAAGTTCTACATTGGTTTATGTTGCATTTTGATTTCTTATAATAGCAGCAAAAGATAGTAAGAGTCTCTCAGAGGTTAAGGGAGGCCCAGAGCACTTGTAATTTTTAAGTTTCTATGATGTTATTTGTAGATAACATCCAAAGCATAAATTTAGATTCCTTCATAAATATCAGGCCAATCTGTAGCCCTCCACTCACAAATGGAGCAAATGTGTTGTAAGCCTTTGTCCTCAGTTTTCAACTTGCCTGCCTGTACTTGATATTCTGTGTGGTTTCACTGACTGCGGTTAGGGACACATTCAGTGGCCATGCAACAAATTGTATCCCAACTAACTTTATGGTCTTAATTCTACCTTCTCAGCCACTTTATTTTAAGCAACTGAGCAAAACAGGCCTGAACTGAGTAGAAATTGTAAGGTGAAACAATTGAAAAGGTTCACATAGACAAGCATGATACAATGTACAGCCATCCCTCATTTTATTGTGCTGTACTTTGTCAGGGCTTCACAGATGCTGTGTTTTTTTTACGGACTGAAGGTTTGTGGCAACCCTGTGGTGAGCAAGTCTATTGGTGCCATTTTTCCAAGAGCATCTGCATTTCCTCACTTTGTGTTATCTGTGTCACATCTTGGTAATACAAGATTTCAAAATTTTTCATTACTACTATATTATGGAAAATTACGAAATAATTTTCATTATTTCTATGTTATATCTGTGATCAGTGATCTCTGGTGTTACTATTGCCACTGCTTTGGGGCACCACAAACCGTGCCCAGATAACAGTGAACTTAATTGATAAATGTTGTATGTGTTGTGACTGCTTCTCTGACTGGCTATTCCCCCGTCTCTCTCTCCCTCTCCCCAGGCTTCCTTATTCCCTGAGACACAACGATATTGAAATTAGGCCAATTAATAACCCTACAGTGTCCTGTAAGCGATCTAGGGGAAGCTAGAAATTATTAAGCTTAGTGAAGAAAGCATACCACAAGCTGAGATAGGCTGCAAACTAGGCCTCCCATGCCCAACAACCGACTTGTGGATGCAAAGGAAGAGTTCTTTAAAAAAAAAATTAAAAGTGCTCTCTGGTGAATACTTAAGTGATAAGAAAGCAAAACAGTCTTACCACTGATACAGAGAAAGCTGTAGTGGTCTGGATAGAAGATCAAACCAGCCACAACATTCCCTTGAGCCAAAACCAATCCAGAGCAAGACCCTAACTGTCTTCAATTCTAGGAAGGTTGGGCAAGAAGGCAGAAGAAAAGTTTGAAGCTAGCAGAGGTTGGTTCATGAGATTTAAGGAAAGAAGCCGTCTCTGTAACACAGAAGTGCAAGATGAGGCAGCAAGGGTCGATGCAGAAGCTGCAGCAAATTACCCAGAAGATCTAGCTAAGATCCTTAATGAAGATGGCTACACTAAATAACATATTTTCAATGTAGTGTTATATTGGAAGGAGTTGTCATCTAGGACTTTCATAGCTAGAGAGGAGAAGTCAGTGTCTAGCTTCAAAACTTCGAAGGACAGGCCGACTCTTTTGTTAGGGGTTAATGCAGCCGGTGATTTTAAATTAAAGCCAATGTTCATTTATCATTCTGAAAATCCTAGGGCTCTTAAGAATTATGCTAAATCTACTCTGCCCACGCTCTCTAAATGGAACAACAAAGGCTGCATGACAGCACATCTCTTTACAACACGACTACGTATTTTAAGCCCACTGTTGAGATCTGCTCAGAAAAAAGATTCCTTTCAAAATAGTACTGCTTGTTGACAATGTACCTTGTCATCCAGGAGCTCTGATGGAGATGTACAATGAGATTAATGTTGTTTCCATGCCTGCTAACTCAACATCCATTCTGCAGCCCATGGATCAAGGTGTCATTTTGACCTTCAAGTCTTATTATTTAAGAAATACATTTTGTGAGGCCATTTTGAGGGGCTATCGTGATGCCTCTGATGGATCTGGGCAAAGTAAATTAAAAACCTCCTGGAAAGAATTCACCATTCTAGATGCCATTAAGAACATTCATGATTTATGGGAAGAGGTCAAAATGTCTACATTAACAGGAGTTTGGAAGAAGCTGATCCCAACCCTCATGAATGACTTTGACAGGTTCAAGACTTTACTGGAGGAAGTAACTGCAGATGTGTTGGGAACAGCAAGAGAACTAGAATTAGAAGTGGAGCCTGAGGATATGACTGAATTGCTACAATCTCATGACAAATCTGGAAGAGATGAGGGCTTTCTTCTTTTTTATGAGCGAAGGGAGTGCCTTCTTGAGATGGAATCTACTCCTGGTGAAGATGATGTGAAGATTGTTGAAATGACAACAAAGGATTTAGATAGGATATTACATAAATTTATTTGATAAAGCAGCAGCAGGGGTTGAGAAGAGTAACTCCGATTTTGAAAGAAGTTCTTCTATGAGTAAAATGCTATCAAACAGCATTTCATGCTACAGAGAAATTGTTTGTGAAAGGAAGAGTCAACCTATGCAGCAAACTTCATTATTTTCTTATTTTAAGAAATCACCACAACTAACCCAACCTTCAGCAACCACCACCCTGATCAGTCAGCAACCACCAATATCGAAGCAAGACCCTCCACCAGCAAAAAAATAATTAGGACTCACTGAAAGCTCAGATGATCATTACCACTTTTTTAGCAATAAAATATTTTTAATTAATGTATATACATTGTTGTTTAGACATAATGCCATTACATACTTACTAGACTACTGTATAGTGTAAAGATAACTTTTATTTGTATTGAGAAACCAAAAAATTCATTTGACTCACTTTATTATGGTGGTCTGGAACCAAATCCACAACACCTCCGAGGTATGCCTGTATATGTAATAAGAATATACTTATACTTCAATTATATATATTATATATATTATATATATAATATAATTAATAATTATATATAATATATATATTCTTCAATTATATATGTATATATTATATATGTATAATATACATACTTCAACAATAGACATTTTTAAAATAATAGTAATTATCCCATAAGAGAAAACAGATCCCATCAAAGGTAAAGAACATGATTCTTCTCTGCTACCAAACTTTATTTCACTTTGTATTATTTTCAAGACATCTAAAGCCATGCTTGTGTGTATGCATCCAAGATAAGTGTGTACTGCCATATATATGAATCAGCTCTATGTCACCAACAAATACAAAATGTATGTCTATCAACCACTGTCAATTTATCCATACAATAGGGTAAAACACAGGCCAAGAGTGTAAAATCAAAACTGCAAGATCGATAAACTATTTTGTTACTTTGTTAAATAGCTCTTGATATCCCACAAAGGGTAACACAAGTATCAAGAAAAGAGATATAAAATAAAGTGTGACTTTTAGCATACCTCATTGTCACTACTGGAAAACAAATAAAGGATGGATTAGAAGAATGGTACCACCCAGAAAATGTACTTTTTTTGTGTCTTTATTTTTTCCTAAGCTACGTAAGTGCTTGGAGTAGACAAAATTCTATATTCGCAGGATAATGAAACAAGATTATCTTGCCATAAACACACCTCCAAAATGCTATGTTTGATATTTATTTTTATTGAACTTACTTTTATCAGGTTTGTATAAGAATAGGTATTTATACATGATTGCTGCCAAAAATTGGTACAACATAGAATATAAGGAAAGAGAAAGTAAAAAAAAATATATACCTAATGCATGTAACCCTGTCATCTGTTTTCTTCAAAACCTTTTTATACATTTACATAACTTCAGTTATTTTTAATACAAACTATAAGTTATACACACACACACATATATTATTTTGAGCTATTTTTCGTACCTTACAGGTAGTAACAACAGTAACTTCATATTCTTACATACCATAGAGATGAATAATACTAAAAGTTACATGTAAGTTGTGAATGTATATGTATACGTACCTTAATTTCATATATATTTCACATATATACCCACGCATCTATGAGATGTACATATATATGCAGACATGAAATGCACATGTGGTATAGATACAGATATTTCCAGGCTTTTAAAATGATGAATATTTAGGTTATATGCAGATTATTGTTATAATAAATAGTGAAATTAATATTCTTATAAAAATATTTTTGTAAATAACTGTTTTGTACTTACAAAAATACCTAAAAGATGCCATACTAAAAAATTGCTGAAACACACAGTACAATGCTAATTACTCATAGTATGTGTTTTTTACAGTGTTTTCATAACTTAAAGTTATCTTCTAAGAGGCTACACTCTGAGGGTAATTCCTTCCCTGCACACGGCGTATGAGGCTTGGATTTTATAAGCCACACAACAGGTGGGAGGCCATTTTCCTGGGACAGTCTGTGTAATCCTTCTTCCTTAATAACAGGCTTATTATATCTAATTGAATGATACATGCACTTAACTGTGACATCTCTGTCATGGCCATGGTTATAAATTTGATTTGTCCATTTATATCTTGTTGGGAAAGAGAACAGGTTCTTATTGAATGTATGTAAATACCTACATTTCCATCAAAAGTAAAGTAACTCAACAAAAGCACTTTGTATATTTGCCTTAGCCTCAGTTCTCCCAAAAAAGTAAAGCTGAGACACAAACCTATGTCTATATCTACAATGTTAAGCTGTGTACAGATGGGCCTCAATGTTTAACTTAGTTTTGTTAAGAACATTGTATATTCAAAGATCAATTTTTTCTAAACACTTTCATCATTTGTAAATTGTCTTTGATTTATAGCTTATTCTGTATATGCATATTAGATATCCACATATAACTAGGTGAATAATTTAAACTGTTTAAGATATGTTAATATACAAGGCAATGCCTACACTACTACTGGGAATTAATCATATTAAATGTCTAACATTTTGCTTAATACGTAGACAAAATTGTGTCCATTATTTTGCTATGACTGAACCTAGTACACTTTCTTTTTTTTTTAATAATAATTTTTTCTTATGTTATGTTAGTCACCATACAGTACATCCCTAGTTTTTGGTGTAATGTTCCATAATTCATTACTTGCATATAACACCCAGTGCACCATGCAATATGTGCCCTCCTTAATACCCATCACCGGCCTATCCCAATCCCCCACTCCCCTCCCCTCTGAAGCCCTCAGTTTGTATCCCAGAGTCCATAGGCTCTCATGGTTCATTCCCTCTTCTGTTTACCCCCCCCATTCTTCCCTTCCTTCTCCTACCGATCTTCCTATTTCTTATGTTCCATAAATGAGTGAAACCATATGATAATTGTCTTTCTCTGCTTGACTTATTTCATTAGCCATCAGGGAAATTCAAAGCAAAACCACATTGAGATACCACCTTACGCCAGTTAGAATGGCAAAAACTGACAAGGCAGGAAACAACAAATGTTGGAGAGGATGGGGAGAAAGGGGATCCCTCTTGCACTGTTGGTGGGAATGCCAGTTGGTTCAGCCACTCTGGAAAACAGTGTGGAGGTCCCTTAGAAATTTAAAAATTGAGCTACCTAGGATCTAGCAATTGCACTACTGGCTATTTACCCCAAAGATACAGACGTAGTGAAGAGAAGGGCCATATGCTCCCCAATGTTCATATCGGCATTGTCCACAATAGCTAAATTGTGGGAGGAGCCGAGATGCCCTTCAATAGATGACTGAATTAAGAAGATGTGGTCCATGTATACAATGGAATATTACTCAGCCATCAAAAAGAACGATTTCACAACATTTGCAGCAACATGGACGGGACTGGAGGAGATTATGCTAAGTGAACCTAGTACACTTTCAACCTTAGTATGCTACTACCCTCAGACCCCTGCTCTGTGCCCTAGACCTCAGGACACCCCCACACCCCCATTTTGAAGTGCCTGCCACCCTCTGCCTGGGCTCAACAGAGGTGGGCAGTGCTGCCAGACAAGACAACCCAAGGTCAGATCTGCTCCTGCACAGGATCCAGTCTGTTTACCCCTTCAGAGCACTCTCATACCCTCTACTCCATGCATGGATTCCAGATCCCTGGAACATGATTCTGTGGTGTTCTCTCCAAGCCTTGTGGCTTGGCCCTGGCAGTAGATTCCTTACCGTAGCCCAATGCAGCATTTCTTTCATAGAAGCACACAAGACTGGATCACCAGAATGGTGATGACATTGATGATCATGGTGTTTGGGATAATTCTCACTAACATGGGACAGGGCACAAGTTCATTATTCTGGGAGACACACATTCCACTGGCAGATCTTGATGTCCAGCCACATACATGGGTCTACTTGTCAGTTTTCCCACTCTGATAACCGCCACTTGTCTACAGCAGCCAAGGGCAACAAGGGTGACAGATGTCTTTTACCCTGTGTGTCCACCCCTGCTCATTTCACTGGCACTCAGATTAGCCATTCCATCCCCTCCACGGCTCCTCTCCACATACTAAGTTGTCCTCCAGAGGTGGGTGCAGCCATTCCCAGGAAGGACTTGAGGACTCCTGAGATTGTTGTTCTGCAACACCACAGGTTCTTCCAATTGATGCCCTCTTTTGCCTTTATTCAAATGGTAATGCTGTGCTCTCCAGGGTTGGTCTTAGGCCAAACCTGAGGAGGAATAATCATTCTTTGCATGAATGGTACTATTCTTGTTCCATCCATGGTCCCTTGCCTAACTCTCTCAAGGGCAGTAGCACACAGAAGGTAGGGGTGTTTGTACAGTCAAGAATGAAAAAGACCACATTCTGGTAATGCAACAATCACAGCCTCAAGGGGTCAAGAAAAGCCATGATTGAATAATATGCCAATCTACATTCGTATTATAAAATACTGAATGATAAATTTAAGATGACCAGGAAACAAAATCCATTCACATTTTGCTGCATTCTCTGGGGAAGTGTTGCATTTGTGGTTATTATTAATGAAGCACAATGACAATCAGAGAGAGTTATTGGAAGGCAGAGCTAATGGGAGGCACAATGGATGATGGATGATGCAGCATCGTGAGTAATGATGGAACCAGGTTTAAGTAAATGGCATTGGAGAACTGTGGAGGCAAGATCTATATTATTTCACTACACAGTTTCCCAAGAGTCACTGCCTTGTAAGGAACAACTGTATTGCTACTGTTTTCATTTGATGGGAGATAAGAAATTAGCTATGAATGCACAATTGATGAAGAACATGAAGAAATGATTTCTGGATCTGAAGACGAAGAGACGGTACCTGAACAATCTGAAAAATCTTCACACCCAAATATCAGGAAATACTTAAGTGCATTTTCTCTATTAGTCTTTGTTGATAAATTACAATGTATTATACCTCACAGGGGCCATGAATTTTGTAATTCATTTTTTAATTAAATTGTTTGTATAGTTAGGAGACACAAAACATTTATGCCCAGGGCCCACACCTCTTAGAGGTAACCCTTCCAGATGACCAAACTACACATCCCTATTATAGTTCTTAAAGTGAAAAAAATAAATTTGTGTATGAACATCACTGTATTAGTTATCTGCTGCTGTGTAGCAAATTGCCCCAAAATTTAGCAGCTTCAAACAACGAACATTTATTAGGAGTGGGCCCCTCCATAGGGCTACTCGTGGAGTATGTCGGCTGGCTTCTCCAGGGTAAATGGCCCTAGAAAGGTGAGCATGTTCAAGACAGAGCCACAGCTTTTGTATATCCTAGTCCCAGAAGGGATATCGCATCATTTTTTCCACAGTCTATTCTTTAGAAGTGAGTCACTAAATCCAGCTTATACACAGGGGAAAGAGAATACAGATCTACTTCCTGAGGGGAAGAATATCATAGAATGTGTATACATGCTTTTCTCCAGCCCTACTGAGGTATAATTGACAAATTAAGAGTGTAAATATTTAAAGTATGTATGTGTTTATTTGATATACATCTTCAAATTAATTAACACTTCCATCACCTCACATAGTTACTTTTCGTGTGTGTGTGTGTGTGTGTGTGTGTGTGTGAATGTGGTATGTGTGGTGTATAGATATAGATATAGATATAGATATAGATATATGCACATGCAATGGGTACATATTTTTAAAAATGCTACAATGACTTAAGCATTTCTTACAAGTTACTAGATAATGATCAATTAACAATGCATAAAAATAAGAAAAAATAAGAAGCAAGGGTATATGGAGCTTGGTAACCTCGTGGATTTTTGTTTTTATATTCTCTGTAATTTTGGAAATTGTTCAGGCAGGCAAACTTTATATGTTGATAAACTCAATTAAATAAAAAATTCTATAATTGTGTACCAATTAAGGATCTTGGAAGTTGTGTTTTGATCTTCATGGAAAAGCATATTTATTATTGACCTGATTTTACTTGCAAGGTAATAATTTGTATCTTATCCATATATTATAGTGAAATAAATATTTTATAGGATTTTCTATTCTAAAAGATAATACAAGGTTAAACATATGTTTTTATACTTGTATTATTCTAAATATTTTTGTAAATGATTACAACTTAATAGAATCATGTAGCTAGTATAAGGAATTAGGGAGTTCAAATTAGGAATTTTATGAAATATCAACCAAACTTGCACAAATTACATAACACTAACATATTTTTGCACTTTGATAAAATCAGAACGACATAAAAATTAGCTAACCAGATTAATTTAAGTATTCACTTTGATTAGAAATATTACAAATAAGGTTTAAACCTTAAGTTTTAACATTATCAAAATTCTCAACCTTTTTCTATTAATTTTAATTTGTTTCTTATGTTATACCATGGCAAGCAGTCTTTATCAGACACTCGATCATTTCTCTGAGCTATATTTTGTTTCTGATTTTTAATTTAAAGAGCCAACACTTCTAAATTATTTGGAATTTTTTTTCTATTTCTGGGATTATTGATTTTTTCAGCTTTGATTTATGTGAGTGCTTTTTAGTCTCCATAAGTCAATCAAAACAGGAACTCCAAGAGGCTTTATTATCTAATTTATTAACTTTCCCAGAGTTAGGCAAAGGGATATCAATCCCTTTATAAAAGATTTCATACATACAATAGAAGTTTCTTATTAAACTCTCAAAGAATTAAGGGAATTTGGGGATCGCTGCTTTCTATAGGATGTAAGCCATTTATCACTGGGTTGAGCCCAACATGGAGGTCATAATACAGGTATGGAGGTCATAATACAGGTATAGAGGCTATACACAAGGAAACCCCAGTATAAATATTTATATTATTAGATACTGTTTCATTGTTGTCTCTAATTTTTGTTCAAATAGGCTATGGATCAAGATATGGGCTTAACTTTAATGTTTATTATCTATTTATTAAAAATTAATGCTAATTGGGGCACCTGGGTGGCTCAGTCAGTTAAGCATCTGCTTTGGGCTCTGGCCATGATCCCAGGAACATGGGATTGAGCCCCACATTGGTTTCCCTGCTCAGTGGGGAGTCTGCTTCTCCCTCTGTCCCTTCCCCATGCATGCTCTCTTTCAGTCTATCTCAAATCTTTTAAAAAAATTGTTAATTAATAAATTAATATTAATTAATACATGTTTATTTGACCACATTTTATCATTCTTAGCAAAGAAATTTTTTTGTTCAGATCTTTATTTATCACATTTATTTACTTTTATGGACTTCTCCAGATCCTTCAATAGAAAGAAGAGAAAAAAACATACTGGCGAAGACAGTTTGGTGAAAATTTTTTAACAAACCAGCAGTGATCTTTCACAAATATAAAAAAATTGAAAAAAAGAGAGAAACCTATCATTATAAAAACCAATATAAAAATATTATTTTGTGAGAAAAAGAAGTGTTTTTTTGTTTGTTTGTTTTTATACCTACTGACATAAACTGTCAGACTCAGTTTTACAAACTCAACCAAGAGTAAATAGAGCACACACAACTTTTTCAGCAAAACTCACCTATTATTTGTTTCAGCTGTGTGACAGCAAGGTCAGCAAAACACAAAAGGTATCTAAGAGGCATTTGTTATGATTTCCTTGACCCAGTGGTTGCTCTCCACTCTAGTGGGCACAAGCTTTGTTTTTAGGGGTTTTTGTTTTCTTTAAATGATTTAAGCTCTTAATGACGCACAAAAGGTCGTCATACCAAAAAGTATGCTATCAAAAGTTAGAAGTCAAAATAACCTCTATATTAAAAAGTGGCACAAGCAACTTTTCAACCTCACAACTGACACTGGTCCTATTAAACTTATGTCTTGTAATGTCTTATAACCTAGTAGCAAAAACATGGGCATTCCAAAAGAGAGACAGAATTACCAAGACCAGAGACTAATGTAAATGACTATACCAAGAAAAACCTCCCCTTTCTGTCATTTATGAACTGACAAAGGCCAGTTAAACAGGTCCTATAAATCAAAACCAGGCTCCCAGGGTTTTATCACTGGCAGAAGTCACAATTTGGCAATCAGCTACAAAAGAGAATCAAGAAGGAGACATACTCCAGAAACAGAAACAGAATTAGAATCTGAATCAGTAACACAATCATCAGGAGAGAAACTTTCATCTTGGAATGATGAGATTTACTCCTCCTGTAGCTGGAAAAGGCTGGCCTGAGTGGGAGTGGCACATGAGCTAGACATCTTAGACAATATCTGCCTACTCAGCACTAGTGGTTAAACCCATCTGAACATTCTGGTGAGACCTCCAACTTTGAATGGAAAACTCATAGATAAAATAACTAAGAAAATAAAAATTATATATAACTGTAAGTGGTTTGGAGGAGTCCAGATTTCAGAAGAACTGACTCCTTAATGAAAAGGTACAACAGATATTTAAAAAAATAAAAACGTAAGTATTGTCATTCAGTTCACAGTGGGGGTAAAGCAAGTTCTTTTGTTGTTGTTTTTGTTTTTTTTTCCACAAAATGATCACATCTGTATCTTATCTGTAAGGACAGTCACGTATCTGTAGATGTCAGTGTTGCAAAAGTCAGAAATAACACTGTTTATGTTAGGAAGTTAGCAACTTACAGAAATGGGCTCATACCTGCATTTATTAGAAAACTAGTGCTAGATAGGATGTTACATATTTTTAGTTGATCTCAGAATGTGAAATTCCTTTTCCCCCCCTTATTACTGTTGTGAAAATAAACAAAGCAACCTCAAATGAAAAAGCATTGGGAAGCCCTGAAGGGGGAGCATTCATAAACTACCACTCACATAAAAAAGCATACTTTGCATTCCTGAAAGAAAGAAGTTTACTTTACATACCCCAGCAGGAGAAAGAATTTCTCCTTGCCCAACAACAGCCCAGCCAATGAGAACTCAGCAAAAGAGCCCCTCCCAGTTACCTTCTTTCCCCTATAAAAGCAAGCCCCTCTCCCATGTTGTCAGGACATGCCTATGGTTTGCCACAGTTTGTTTATTCTGGGTTGCAATTTCTCTGCTATTCCTGAACTCATTTTGCTAATAAAATAATTGGCTCCTTTGTTTTTTAAGGTCAACATTATGAATATGATGTTCTTAGTTATTTATAGGTATCAAGGCAAGGTTCAGTTTTACTGCCTTGAATCAAACACATTTAGCAATAAGTCTTAGTGGCTACTGGAGAAAGAAAAGTTACAGATTAGTATTTCAAATATGTTGTGTTTTAACCAAAGTACATGATCTTAGATTTAAAGGCCATTAAGTACAACCTACCCACGCAGGATACATCTCCTGTTTTCTTTAAGCAAACTTAATCATCAGGATAGAAGCTATTAGACATATTGCCAACAAATGCTGTGATAAACTGTGGTATCACATCCATATTTTATTTTCCTTTTTCTGTGAAAAAAGTGGCAAAGAATATTAAAGCTTATGGTAAAAAAAAAAAAACTATTATTTGAGTTTTGTAAAGAGATATATTTTATAGAGTAAAAGTAGAATTATAGCTCAAAAATATGTTTTTATTTTTTTACTTTTTTCTTTTGAAAAGAAAACTTTGACTGTTTCCTTTTTTTCCCTGGGGCACCTGGGTGACTCAGGCGGTTAAGCATCCCACTCTTGATCTCAGCGCAGGTCTTGATCTCAGGGTCATGAGTTCAAGCCCAGCATTGGGCACCACACTGAGCACGGAGCCTACTTTAAGAAAAAGAAAATAAACTTTTTTTCCATAAAGATATCTTTAATGTCTATGCAGTCAATTTGTTAGACTTTCATTTTGTCTTTTGGGCAACTTTATGTTCTCAAAACTATTTTCTGAATCAACATTATATTGAAGCCATATAACTTCTGACATGGTAAAAGTTGTTGTTTTTTTTTTATAAATTATTTTTCAACCTGAAATGTTGCTGTTTGATATTGTCAACTTTGGTGTATTATTTAAGTCAAAAACATCTGTGATGCTGTATCAAAAATGAAGACAAGATACCCTCTTAATATTCTAGAATACTTCTGCATAATATAGTCAACAAGAAGTATTGAGTTCCTTCCAGGAAGTACTAGCAATATCTAGTGAACAGGAGACCAATGAATAATTCTTTAAGACAAACATTAATTAATCTTGTGCCTTTTGTGTCTCATCTATTATGAAAAGAAAATTCAAATATTGAACAAAATAAATCATTTTGATAATAATGGCTGCATGTCCTTTCTGTTTTTTATTTCATGAAAATTCTATTTTTTTTACTTTAAAATGTTTTAAATACTTTCCAATTATTTCCCCTGATGATAACTTTATAATACTGTTGCTGTTTAATTAGAACTGTAAATTTCTCTTGAGTTTTTTAAAAAGTTAAAAATATGGAACAAGGTTAAGAAATATATATAAGTAATTACACTTTGTTTTTCACAAACCAAAAAAAAAAAAAACAAAACCAAAAAACAAAACACCAAACCTATCATTATTAACAAATGCTATTAATAGGGGAAATGCTTCATTTAGACTGTTTTGGCCAACTTTAAAAAACTAATTTTTTAAGATTTTATTTATCTGACAGAGAGAGAGGAAATACAAGCAAGGGGAGTGGCAGACAGTGGAAGAGGGAGAAGCAGACTCAGATGTGGGGTTCAATCCCAGGACCCTGAGATCATGACCAGAGCTGAAGGCAGATGCTTAACCAACTGAGCCACCCAGGAACCCCAAAAAAACTAATTTTTGAGCAGAAACCCTAAAATCACTCTTTGGCTATAAGAAAAAGTTTGTTGAATGAGCATTTGCAAACTTTTCATAACATACTATGCTATAAGCCAATCTATATGTCCATAAATTTAAAAAATGTTAAATGTCCCCAAAACAGGACAGCCTTTCCATCATATCTATATTGCCAGCTTTGCAACATGTGAAAAAAAAAATGTCACAAGACAGGACTCCTTTCCAACCAAGATGCAATATTAGCTCTATAATCACTTTCTGTCAGACACATATATCCAATGCTATCTTCTCTGAAAAAGACCAGTTTATCTGTGATTATCTGCACTAGGCTGAAACGTGTTTTCCCATTGCAGCCAGATCTTGTTGTCCAATACTTCTACTCATTCAATTCCATCAAATACCTCTATTCCACTCTCAGCACTATTAGCTATTCATTTCTACAGTAGGACTTATCACCAGTGACAGAAACCGTAAGAATGGAGAAACATTTATCCCATCAAATGTTATCAGAAATCTGTTCAGAATTATACTCTGTCTAACCACACCATGCATAGACTTAATAGTAAACCTAATACAAATATTATAAATTCATTAGATTTTTACATGGAAACAGAGGGTAGGAAAATCAGAGAACTACAATTTAAAAAAATGGTGTATAACAAACAAGGAACAAGTAATAGCCATTATAATATACTCATTAAATTTACCCATTATTATTGAAACAGAACCAAGAAAAAAAAAATAGCAATGCTGAGATGATTGAGCTAGTGTCTGAAGCTTGCTGGTTCTAGAAGCAGCAACATCCATATTACCTGCAGACTAGTTAGAGATGCTAACTGCCAGCCCTTGCACAGACATGCTAAATCCAAATCTGCATTTCACCGAATTCCCCATGTTCTTTGTACACATAGGACAGTGTGAGAGGTACTACGCTAGATCTGAATTTTCTATGTGTTCTTTCTTTGTAGAGTCAGCTTGTTTTGAATAGCTTTAAAACCTCATGAATTCTATGATAAATTCTACTCATATGTTCAACCTTATTTTTAAAAATGGAATAAAACCAATGGCTGCATAACATTCCACTTGTTTTTATTATGCAGTACTGTTGTATTTTGTTATCTGATGCATCTGAGACCGAGTTTATTAGCTTAGTAAAAAATGTAAAAATGATCCATATTCCTAATTTAAATATTTTATTTTAATATAAAATTATGAATGCATATGCATTTTAACAATCTTTTCACGTAGAATCAAGATCTTTTCTTTGAGTATGCGTCTTTTGACAAGAGTTTTTCATTCTTCTTCCTTAAATACTAAAGAATACAGTGGCTGTAACTTTTAGTTTTGTTTTTATTAAAAGTGGAGGGAGAACTTAAGTGAATTAATCATGCTGGTAAAAATTTTATAAATTTTTTTCAATTAAAATATCTTTTATAGTTATTTCACATTACAAACTTTCTCGATGGAAAACAATATTCAGAAAAGAGGATTTTTCACATTTGTACTTCAATCAAATTATATAAATACCAAAATAATTACAATAAACTGATTAGGGACAACACACCTGACACTTGGTAATTACACATGGTTAACTAGTAGTAAGAAATGTATGGGCATACTTGAGAGTAGACTGGGGGCCATAACATTTCAGGGTGGGTAGGAGATTATAGTCCCTGGGAAGCCTAGTCATATGGAAGTTAGCAGGAAGATAAGTTACTATGGGACTATTCTGAGATCAACTCCTATGGAAGAAAAAGAGAAGGAAGGAAGCAGGATTGGGTAGATGGAGAGGCTGTGCTATGCTGTGCTAGTCTCAGCCAACCCCTCAGGGAGCTATGGGGTGGGATAACCCTTCAGAATTGTCCTCAGTTGCGGGGAGGGGACTTAACCTTTATACCCCTGTATCATTATTGGATGAAAGCTGAGCAAGGAAGGTTGCTTTCTGGAGAGGGCATCTGGGTGTTCATGCAGTGTGAATGGTCAATAGCTAATCTGTTAATGAAATGTTATGATTAATCTTCCCCTATAAACAAAGAAAATAAGGAAACTCATATAATCCAGTAAATCTACTAGGCTGAGTTACTAGCTATTTTACTGTGATTATAATAAAAAAAATTTAAAGATAAACCCAAGCATAGTATATTTTGTCATTTAAAATCAATGGAAAGAGGGATGCTTGGGTGGCTCAGTCAGTTAAGTGTCTGCTCAGCTCATGATCCCAGGATCCTCAGTCCTGGGATTGAGTCCAGCATCTGGCTCCTTGTTCAGCAGGGAGCCTTCTTCTCCCTCAGCCTGCTCAGGCTTTCCCTCCCTCTCTCTCTCTGACAAATATATAAATAAAACTAAACTAAACTAAACTAAACTAAAATAAAATGAACTGAAAGAGCCATTTACAAAACACAGCTACTTACAGTAAGATTTGCTTTCCTAAACTGTTAAAGTCTATAGACTTTTTCAAAGAGCACTATATTTCACGGAAGCAGAGTTTTGCCACCTAAATATAACTCAGATCTTTAACTTGCTCATTTTTCCTGATGGGCTGAGACTAAATTATTATTTTATTATATCTGAAATAGCATATTTAGTATAGAGATAAGCATATATTAGAAAACTGTCAGTTTAAATATTTTTAATAATTATGAATTTAAAATTTGAGCATTTCAAGTATAATTATCTAAATTTATGTTCTGAATATTAATACGCCCAAGATGCCTTGAACACCTCCTTGAAAACTGTATGATAAAATGAAAAAAAATACTATGAAGAAAAACAAAATTTCATGTAAAAATTGTTCATTGTAATGAATAGCTCTATGCCAAGGTTTATGCTCTTTAAAATGTCAATGGAACGTTCACACTGTTTTACTATCAACATTGCATTTAACACTGCAAACACATTAGGAAAGAACACTTTTATATCTTTATAATGTAATGAGTCTCTATAGATTCCTCAGAGCTTATATAAGTAAGAGGTAAATGAACATCCCCCGGGTGTGTGTGTGTGTGTGTGTGTGTGTTTGTGTCCCAGAGGTAAACTCTAGAGAGAATTTTCCTAAAAATTATTGCATTTTTTCATGGTAAATAATTTAGAGGCTTTAACACCACCAGACACAATCACTCTCTCTCCCTTTTTCTCTTTAGCTATTTAAACAAACATTTAATCAATACCAAGTAATATAAGCACTTAACCACTATGTGAGGTAAAAACAATTTAAGAAGGACCTTTTCCTAAAGCTCCTAAACATTTTTAATTTGTGTGAAAAAGTATAATCCAGATAGACTGTTCCCTCTGAAACTCAGGGAGAAGACCTTTAGCAACTGAGATTGAGGATGATTTGAAATTTAGCGGCCCTAAGAATGGTGCTGTCTTTCTCAAGTCAGAGTTTCTGAATTCAATTCATAAATTCTATTTACCATTCCAGGTGCAAAGAAGGGTTCTGGGAAAGCTGGGTATTTCAAGTATCTGGAGAATAATTCCTATTTATTAGGAAAACATCACTACTTCCGAATATCCCTTGGTCTCAAGTGAATATGGTATGGGTACACTGTTCACATTATAATCCTAAATTAGTTCAGATGTAGTACTCCATAATAGCAACTAAATACGTTTTTAATTAAAATTACACAAACCATAAAAATATAAACATAGCACACAAAGAAACTGATTCTATTAAATCGGTATGAAGTCTGGGCCCTAGGAAAGACAAGCGAAGAATGGGAACTAAAATAATTAAATTGATTCAAGCTCCTTAAATTGAAACAAAAAGTCTCTGACCTTTGTGAGGTCTGATGACATTTCATTAAAAAAAAATTATATCTAAGTAAATAGAGAACTTTAAATTGAATTAATGTATTTGAAATAATTTATAAAACTGAATTGTTGCTTGTCTTTACAGTTGTGACTACAGGGACCAAAATGAGTATTTGGCTACATTATTTACTGTTCCTGAAGTTAGAGATACAGTTGCGACTACCATTTGCTTCATCACTGTCTTTCTTTATGAGGACACATTTCTTACAAACACCAGTGGCAGAAAGAGTTTTGACCATTCCCAGACAACTGGCTTGTTTTTAATTTAATGACTGTAACTACAGCTTTGAAAATGATGGTTTTCTCTTTGCTGCTTACATGCTTAGAGCCCAGTTCGCTGCCTACACTTAGAAAAGGAAAGGATAACATGCCACATATTTTGTGAATTAATTTTGTATACATTTTCACACAAGTTGAACCCCTTATCCCTACCAGTCGTATCACTCCTTTCCCTGATATACGAGATGGGGCTTTTTCAAGTATCTTCAGCCACCTGTCTCAGTCCCATCAGTCCTAACACCAGCGACAAACTTGGCTTATTGACCAGCCGCAATGAGAAGACCACACACCAAGAGAAATCTGAGGTATTTCATTAAATAAAGGAAAACACAGACTATTGTAAGACTGAGGGGAAAAGTGGAGTTTTAGAGAAATTTAAATGAAGCAGAATTTTAATAGGCATAAAGGGTATGTATAAACATGTATGACCTGCAAAGTGGATTCCAAGTCCTGTTTTCCTGAAAACAATGAAACTACAATAAATGTAAAATGTTGTGTTCAGAAACCTCATATCTGAGGTTCTATGACTAGACTGGATATCAAGCTTCTTCTCTCTATGTCAAAGTGATTTAGGTACTCCAGACAAGAATGGTGTATTTAATTTTTGATGTGATTTCAAACAGCAAACTTGACTTTCTATGATTTTAGAGAACACAATCTCTCAATGAGTGAAAAAGCAGTTAAAAAAAAATGAAGGGAGTCATGACACTTTCTAGCTGCAGTGTGTCCTTGGGAGAAATACTGAATCCTGCTAAATCTGTTAACTTTATCTGTGTCTGTAATTCCAGCCCGATGAGTAGTTGGGCAGACTTTTACTTTCTGAGTCCACACTAAATTTTACTTCCTCATATGTTTATATGTAACAATATATAAGAATAGATAATTAATGAATTGCTGAATTTCATGAAAAATCAAAACACAAAGCAAAAGCAATTAAAATTCCAGAACAGAATTATCTGTTTTTGGTTTCAGCAATTTACCAGATACATTTAAAAAAAGTTATTTTTCCAACAAACTTCCAATTAACCCATACTTATTAATGTTATGGTTTTGGTCTCTCTCCTTCTTGTACTAGATCATCTATCAGTGATTTAATATGACAGAATTTGGGGACTTTTACCATCTGTGCCATGGAATTCATTTTTACGGGCAAGAAAAATAAGTGTCAGTTCACTGGAGGGGGGCCAATCCTGAAAACTCCAGCTTACTATACTTCAGTCTAGTGTTTTTCCACTACACAATTCAGAATATTATGTGCACACATACACTTACCTGTCGAGACAGGAGACAGAATGGGAGGGGGGGTGTCTAAATTGTACTGTAGTCAGAGAAGCAATGGACGATCTAACCTTGTTACTTAGGATAAATGTAATTAAAATCTGTCTTTATGACTCATACCCATTTTCTGTAAAACAGTGTGTATGCTCATGGATCCTTGCAGTTCTATAATAAGAACAACATCATGTGCCTCTGACCACTATGGGCAGGCCTAAAATCTAGATATGCATTTGGTTGTTACTGCACACTGGTTATCAACATGTCACCAGGCCATTCTTCAGGGGTTTTTCAGGTAATGAAAGGTAGTAAGAGCTCTACTGACTTCCAAGGGATTTTAGCATGGAAGCAATGAAGAACAGTAGCGTCCCCTTGAATGTCAATGTTTAAGGAATCAAGTAATGTTCTAGATCTTTCTCTTTTTTTTTTTCCTCTTGAGTTCTGCATATTTCTGGTCAGTAGTTGCCTTAGAACAATGAGCCTTCATAAAGGTCAGGACAGAAGCACTGTAGCATAGCTGTTACCCTCAGACCCTGGATTTAGACTAGTGGTTCAAAGTCTGGTTCCAAATAGCACATATGGGGCTTTGGGGAAGAGTCTTCATATTTCTAATTTAAAACATTAAACACTGCAATTCCCCTACTTATGAAATAGTAATGACGGCAGTATTATTGTAAGAAATTAGAGTGTATGTGCCAAAAATTTATATAGTGCCCACAATATAGTACACACTCAATAGTTCTGTGTTTTATTTTGAAAAAAAAAATGGATAGAAGTTTTCCTCCAAAAACTATGGAATGTCTTTCTGAATACAACAGTCATTTTGAAGACACTAAAATTTTTGTAATGTCATGAGAAATATAGAAATGTTAAACTCTCCAAAACACTTTAAGTGAAAAAGTACAGAACAGTTTATGTAATATGCTATATGTGTGAGTAAAAGGAAGAAAATAAAACATATTTATATTTGCATAAAACAACTTCAGAAGGACATCTATGCAATCAATAAAAATCATTAACCATGATAGGGGGTGATAGAAACTGTATATACGAGGAAAAGTTTAAGGTACTAGACTTCCCACTATGTAGCTTTGGAATTATGATTCTTGACCTATATAAATTCATTACCTATTCAAAAGTAAAAAGTAATTTATATATATAACTTGGATATATATATATCCCTCTTTCTTGAGAGGGAACTAACATTTATTGATCATCCACTTATCCGATAATCCATTTACTTGGTTTTTGTCAACAATTAATTTAAATGTTAATAAAAACTTTAAAAGATAACACCAATGGTTTACAAGTCAAATAACTGAGTATCAGCAATATTAAGTAATATATCTAGGTTTGTCCAATTAATAATAGTAATAGCTAATCCTTGTATGAATTTACCCTGGGTCAGGTACTATTCTAAACACTTAACATATATTAATTTAATCTTTAAACAATCCTATGAGGTAGCTACTATTGCTTTTCCTATTTTACACAGAGGAAACAGAGCACCGTAAAGTTAGGTGACGTGCCCCAGGTCCCAAACTGGAAAAGTGGCAAGCTAAGGTTTCAAACCTTGAAAATGTGGCTCTACAGTCCATACTCCTAACTACTTTGCTATTATCTAGGTTCTACTACTAAAGCCAAGTCTTTTCTTCCACAGTGTGCCTTATTTGTATGGTGAAATGTGAACACCGGAAAATTACCCTCACTGGTATCCAACAAGTTTTGTAAAAAACACTAAAATCATGATGAGTCACAAGGACATGGAAATACTGCCCCCAACCAGCTAAAACAATTAACAAAGTCATTTTTAAAACAATAGTTGTTCTTAGTTGTTCTTTCTGAACACACTGAGCTAGGAGTAGGTGAGGAACTGGACTAGGGATCGGAGGGCTGGGTCCTGAAAGCAGTTTTGTCATTATGTGGCAGGTTGATTTTCTTCTTTTTCTTGCTTCCTCAAAGATAGAGGAGCTCTTGCATCTGCTCCTATCTGACATTCCATAGTTTCAAAATTAAGCAAGAATAGCCACTTTCCCCAAAAGCTGACACCACAGAAGAACTTTTTCCAAAACATTTTTCTAAAATATCCCAACAGGGCCTTTTGCGAACTCCTACGAAGTCTATAGCACCTTTAGAAAAGCAAGTTCCTGAAGGCATGAGGTCACAGAACACCTGGTTCCTTAAACTGCAAAACAGCACATTTTTCTTCCCTTCTCGTGAGAGTGATTTCTAAGAGACTGGAAGAGTGTGAGAGGTCAAAGCTGACCAGCCAGCAAGCAGCAAAGGACTGAGCTATAACTCTGTGTCCAAGTGGGAGAGAGAGCTGTGAATTAGTTCCCCTGGGCTGCACATTTGTTCTCTACCAAATGACCTTACTGAAGAAAGCTGTAGGTCACTTAAGAGTGCACACTTCGAGTATTAAATACCATAAAAACTTCTGGTAGGTTTTTACAATATAAAACACTCTAATTTCAAATTCAGAACAGCAAAGGAAACTTACTTACCAACATTTTAGATGTTTGCAATTATTTATCTTTAAATGAATATTTACAAACCATGGAATTCAGGGTTTCATTTCATTATAGAGTACTTTAATTAAATACACAGATCTAAAGATTTAAGTGTTTGTTCCAGCCAGCTGCCAAGTCATAACAGACACATATAGAGGCAAGAGTTTAAAATGGGATTGCATGGTCACAGCCAAAGCTTAATGTCTGTTGCTGAGCAGGATGCAGGATGTTAATACTGCCATCTCAGCAGACTATAGCTTAACTGCCAAAGCCTAACAGAAAGACTGATTTTCTTTCAAGACAGCTAAATGTTTTAGGGGATTGCACTGGACTGAATTTGTAAAGTATCTACAGCATCTTTTCATCTGAATTATAAAATGCTCTATGAGAACTTCATTTTAAACACATTCCAGAAAAGAACCCAAAATATATGTACACAACACATTAAGATTCAGTCTAAAGCTCTTTTGTAAGGGATTTTTGGAAGCCTCTAAATCTGTACTCACTATTTAAAAATACAGAATTGTTATTTACCCTGAAAGTCATCCCTGAGTCAAGTAGATGGGTGACCTTGCTTTACACATTTTAGAGCATTCAATTATAGCAGTTGAAAGGACAAAGAGTTGTCTTGGCAGTATTCCAGAAATAATTTTAAGGAGTGAATCTGGATACTAAGTTAAACTTGGCCTTTTGCTCATCAATAGTTAAAATCTACACAAAAATACAAACAGGAACAATTATTTCAGTTCTTGGAGACAGCAGGATATTAGCTGCTAGACGTTTTATAAACAGGAAAGGGAAAAAGAGGGGTGAATATGAGGAAATATGCCCAATATTATCTGTTCAAATCCTGGTTTTAATATTTGTGTGACCTTCGAAAAAAATGGTTAGCTCTTATCTGAAATAGTTGTTAAATCAAACCTACGTCTCTAAACTATGATAGTTAAATTAAATGTGAAAGCAATATACATGGTGTCTGGCACCCAGATGACAATCAACAGACAGTGGTTGAATCTTCTTGACACATTTATCTTGTACTCATCACATACTCTTATTACAGCATTAGTGGATAAAAAGTTTCCTTTTCACAAGTGATCATAAGTAACTTTTAAAGTTTTAAATAAAAGAACTGTTGACACACATCCACAAGAATAATGAAATTCCTATTAAAATAAGATGTCCAATACAAACCCCTTTGACATTGGGGAAGAGCAAGAATTTCACCATTTATATTTCCATAGAATAACTTATCTAAGCTCTTGCCCAACCTTTTTCTCACTCTTCCTTCTGACAATCTGTCTACATTTCTCAACTGTGGACTAACCACATTTCTTAGTCTTTAAGCATTTAGAAATCTGCTGTCTTTGCTTCCCATCCTGTCTGCTGGACTGCCATGATGCAATAATCCTAAACCCAAACTTTTACTTTAGGGGGTCTGTAATAAGATCTAAACTGACAACAAGGCTGTTGGCTACGTACTTAAAACTATGTATTCTCTCAACCCTAGAAGTCAGCTTTGTTAGCAATAAAGCTGACATACTGATGGCCAGTTGGCTGACTCTCATCTGGTTCTGGATTCAGTAGGGGAGATAGATGCTATTTATTGATTCCCTAAAATCTCAAAATTGAAAGGTAAATCTCAAGCCACAAGTGCAGTCGTAAAAGCCTATTGAAAAACACTTGTCCAGGGTGCCTAGGTGGCTCTGTCAGTTAAGCGTCTGCCTTTGGCTCAAGTCATGAATTCAGGGTCCTAGGATCGAGCCCAGGCTCCCTGTTCAGTGGAGTCTGCTTCTACTTCTCCCTTGCCCCACCCCTGCTCATGCACTCTTGCTCTCTCTCTCAAATACATAAAATCTTGAATGAATGAAAGAAAGAAAGAAAGAAAGAAAGAAAGAAAGAAAGAAAGAAAGAAAAATGAAAACATTTGGCCAATATGTAGGCAGAAAAATTATGTCATCCACTAGTGTGTAAAAGAGTGAAGAAGAGGTCTCTAATGAAGAGAAATCCCACATAGCACTATCTCTCTCATTTTTCACATAAGATAGACATAATTGGCACATATTTATCTGCCTCTTCCATTATGCCATAATATCTTAAAGGGCCAGAGCAGATTATCAGCAGAGTCCATGGGTCAGAAATTTGGCAAGTGTTTAAGAACCACATACAGAAGGGTTTCAGCTCAAGGTGGAAAAGCTTATAAAACTCTAGGCTATAACAATTTGATGAATTATTACACAATGAACGGAGAGTTCTCTGCCATGGAAGAACAGAGACTGGGCAACCATTTCATAGGATTGAGATAAAGGAATAAACCAGGAGATGGGTGGCTGGCTTTTAATCTTCCTTCCAAGAATGGTCTCTTATAATTTTTTAATGATCAATTCTTTCTCTTTCTAGGTTAATGACAATCTTAACTTCATTTCTCTTTCAATTAATTTAGTCATTCAATTCTAATATTTTGGGAAAGGTAGAGATTTGTTTGTTAATTCTGACATAAAAATCAAATATCAGCAGGTATAGTCTACAAAGCAGAATTAAATTTCCTTAAGAAAGCTGAGGATGAGAATAATTATACTAACTACATTATGATTTTGCAGAGAAAAAGGAAAACCAGACCTCATCAAAGTGACAAGGCTCTCTAGAGCAGCACTCAAAATATTTGGTTAAATCCATTTTTTTTCTGTAATTCAGAGATTCTTTGCTTATTAATATATACATTTCAAAGCAAAAGCACAAATGCAGTTATCTTCAGGTTTCTGTCTCCCTGAAGATAACTGTTTAAAATTGGAAAAATCTGATCACTTCATCTGACAGTGGTAATTACCCTACAGAAGGAGGGAGACACTGGTACATAGCCTCTAGACCACCACTATATATATGTAGATTCTTTAAAAATACATGGAGTAAAATCATCATTGCATGTGGATGATGTCTTATCAGAATCTTCTCAGGTATTTGAATAAAAATTAACAAGGTAGTGAAGCCCCTTTAAGACACAAAATTTGAATTTACAAATGCATATTCTTCCTGCTTTTTCTCTTCCTTTCTTTCTAAAAAGGAGACTTTTCAGATTTTCCTCAATAAAGTATAAAGACGTGCACACAGAGAACTGAAAATTCCACTCCATGATTGTGTCAAAGAACTTTCTATAAAATTCTACATGAAATGAACTTAGGAGAGTTAAAATATTTCCTATTTCTCTTGTTATCCGAATACAGATTCAAACAATTACCAAGAATATTAAAATTCAATTTTATGGCTTGGTACTAAGATTGACAAAAATATAAAATCTTATAAAAATTTTAAAGTATTATCATTATTATTATTATGTTCATAATTATTGAAAAGTTTAGACTGAACAAGTTATGCTGGGTCACAGAGCTAAATAGTGGAGAGAAATAATAGACTATGTGTATTATGTGCCAAAAATATTAAAGCTAAAAGTTTAAAAATGTAATCATAACAGTGAAAATTAATTTAAAAGTTAAAACAAATGAGGGGGCTCTCCTAGCAATATCTGTTTAATTTTTTCCAGCTTTAATGAGGAATAACTAACAAAATTCTATATATTTAAAACATAAAAGGTGATGATTTAATATACATATACACTGTAAAATGATTACCAAGATCAAGTTAATTAACATATCTATCACCTCACATAGTTATTGAGGGTGGTGGTTAAGAATGCTTAAAATATACTCTTAGCAAATATCAAGTATACAATATGATATTAACTACAATCCTCAAGCTATACATTAGATCGTCAGAACTCATTCATCTTGCCTATACCTCCCCATTAACTCCTACCACTCAGCCTCTGGCAACCACCATTCTACTCTCTGTTTCTGTAAGATCGGCTTTTTAAAAAATATTCCACATAAAAGGGATAACATATAGTATCTGTCTTTGGTTTGTTTCACTTTTGATAATAGGCACTCTAACAGATATGAGGTGGTTTCTCATCATGGTTTTGATTTACATTTCCCTGATGATTAGTGATGTTGAATACCTTTCCATGTACCTATTTATCATGTGTATTCAGACAGGAAAATATCTATTTAGATACTCAGGACTGCTGCCCCTTGTATGAGGGGCAGTTTTTTGTTTTGTTTTGTTTTGTTTTTGCTCTTGGATTGTTTCAATTCCTTATATTTTTGATATTAACCCCTCATCAAATATATGGTTTGCAAATATTTTCTAGTATTCAAGTTCAAAAGAAAGATCTCAAATATGCAACTTATCTTATACCTCAAGAAAATATAAAAACAAGAATAAATCAAGCCCAAAGATTGGAGCAGAAATAATTGAAATGGAAACTAAAAGGGCAATAGAAAAACAAATAAAACTAACGTATTCATCCACTTATATAACAAGTATTTAGTGAGCATACGCTGTGCCTTGGAACCATCATAGACACTGGGAAAACAATGAAGGGTAAGATAGATATATTTCCACTACCCTTTAAAAAGTAGTTAGAGACAAGAGATTAATGAGCAAGTATAATCAATTATGATGTAAAGAAGAAGGAGATGACAAAGAAAGAAGACTCAATGCAGAGCACTACAGACACACCGAAACGAGCCTAGTAAGGACAATGGTACTAACATCCTAGCTGAGACTACGGATATAATTTAGGCAAAGATGAGCAAGAAAGAAAGGAAGCATCTGTAAAGTCCCAAAAGCGAGAGAGAGTATAGCAATACCTATGGAACTTGAAAAGTTTTGAGAACAGAGTGAAGAGATGCTAGAAATGTGGAAGGATTAGATCATTAGTAGTCCTATACAATATCATACAGAACTTGGATTGTAAAGATTACATTATAATCCACTGAAGAGATTAAGCCAGGCAAATGTCATCATCACAGCTGTGCTAATAAAATCACTCTGGCTACAAAGTGGCGAAATGTTTGGAAAAGGAAACTACTAGATAAGATTTTCACTTTTGAAGCTACTTAGGCAAACACTGATACTGAGATTACACAATGGGGGGACTATAGAGCTATTTATGAGCTAGTACTGAGGGTTGACGGAGTTAATAATTACACTAAAGGTACCATTACTTAATATCAGTTCAACAATAACTATGTGTTATGCACTGTTTTGAGACAGATAAATTAGAACTGTAATTGGATGAGGAGAGGGAGAATCTTAACAAATTTGATTTAAAAATATTTAGAGATAAAACAGCCAGATATAAGTTATGGCCCTGATTTGATCAAACCAATACCAAAGGATATATTCACAACTGGGGAAATGTGAATATAGACTGGGTATTTTAAAAAAACTTAACATGTTAACAGTGGAGATCATTATCTGAAAAGGGTAGGCTGTGAAAAAAGCAGATATAAATGTGACCTTTTTAATAAACAGTACACATATATTTATGTAGATATATAGATAAGATCTAGAAGAATATAACTACAAGTGTTAACAGTGGTCATCTATAAGTTGTGGCAACATATTTTCACTTCATTTTACTATTTGGTCCGTTTTCTAAGTGGTGTTTC
The DNA here is from genome assembly GCF_017311325.1 of Ursus maritimus. Taxonomy (NCBI): domain Eukaryota; kingdom Metazoa; phylum Chordata; class Mammalia; order Carnivora; family Ursidae; genus Ursus; species Ursus maritimus. The sequence goes on from NW_024423343.1 coordinate 48,253,475, forward strand.
CATAATATACCAAAATTAGTTTTGTAATTTTAAAAATATTAAAAATAAATAATAGAAAGCCAGAACTATAACTTTAGAAGACAGCATGTGGGCTCAGGGCCAATTATATACTAATTCTACTCTATATCAATACTTCCATAGAGGTACCCAAGGGAGGTACATGCCCAGGTAAATAATCAGTACAGCAATGTATTCACTTTATTATAATTAGTGTTTCTGGCTTAATGTCCCCAAAGCAATACTCTACCATAGTGTTGCAGGTCGGGATCCCTAAGAAGCAGCCTCTGAGACAGAGATCACATTGAAGAGATTTGTTAGGGTATCCCCTCAGGAATAAGACTAGGGGAAGCAACAAAAAAAGGAAGGAAAGAGAAAGAGAAGGAAAGAAGGAGGATTGGGCAGATGAAGAACTTGACTGTGATTCATTCTCAGGTTAAGACAACTAACCATATGGAGAATTTTAAAGATGTGGCAACCTCTCAGAGCTGTCCTGAGTTGAGTGGAGAGAGCCAAGTCATTATAACCCTACACTGATTATCCACTGCAAATGGGCCATCCCGGGAAGCAGGCATGATATTGAGCAAAGCTGAATCAATGACCCAAGGGGGCTAATAGCTGAGGGTCTGCCGGCAATACTCCCAGGAAATGGAGTAATAACTCCTTGATTTCTAAAGGAAGACACAGGCAATCCATCACAGTGCTCATACAAGAGGACACTTGAAGCACTACCCTAACCTAAGTGGACTCCTGAGCACTAATTTCAACCCTGAAATTAAGAATATACAAATGTGCAACGTGAAAGCAATATCCAGAGTGCCAAAGAACAGAATGCTGAGCAAGACAGAATGCATTTGCCCTAGTGCCCATTCCATGACACATAAGAGAACAGGAGTTCAGCTTGGCCCCCCAAAAATAAGATACAGAATCAATTTACTACTCTTGCTGCTTAGATGGAAGACAGAGATGAAAGACTATGCCCAGTGCACATTAAACTCTATCCCTTTTGAAAGTTCTATTTCCTAAACAATCGAGCTCAATCTGTCTGTACTTGCCCTTGATCATAACTCATTCATGGAAGTAAAGAAAGCTCTTTTGGGAGCAGAAAGGGGAGGCACTGTGAAAAAAACGACATTACCTTTTCAAGTCAATGTTTAAATTCTACAGGGCTTTGTGATTAACTGGATGAAGGGGTAAGGAAAAGAGGAATCTCAAAGATAACATCAATATTTTTAACTGAAAAAATGCAAATCAAAGAGGACATGAAAGATTTTTCAACCGGTGGTTTAGAATAATTAGCTATCCCAAACTTGTGGGAAAGATGGAGGAGCAGGAAGATCCTAAGCTCACCTTGTCCCACGGATACAATTAGATAACAGCCACAACAGTGTAAATAACCCAGAAAATGACCCAAAGACTGGCAGAACTGATTCTCCATAGCTAAATATAGAGAAGAGGCAACAACAACAAAGGGCAGAGATATGGTCCAGAGTTAAATGGACCCATGGGACGATCCACAGGAGGGAGAGAAGCTGTGGGTGTGGAGAGGGATGAGAAATAGACTCACACCAAGCAACCCAGGCATGTGGAACCCACAAGGAAAGATAAATCCCCATAACATTAGGCTTTGAAAACCAGAGTTCTTACAATCACCAGGGTTTAACACCTGGAACTTTAAAAATCAGTGGGCTTAGCTCTGGGACAGCCAGGAGGGTGTCTCCCTTAAAGAGATAGCACAATACCCAGCCCCAATGAAATAAGAGCATAGAAGTAGCAGTTTGAAAAATGCCTGATGTACACAGGAAGATTTATTTACAAATCTCACAGCCTGTGCTAGAGGGGCAGGGACAGACACAGAAAGTTTGACAAAATGAGGAAACAGAGGAATATGTCCCAAATGAAAGAACAGGACAAAATCATAGCAAGAGAGCTAAATGGAACAAAACTAAGTAATACAGCTGATTAAGAATGTAAAGAAATTCTTTAAATATAAAGATACTCTTTATCCATAAAGATACTCTCTGGACTTGAGGAAAGATTGGAAGACCTCAGTGAGACTCTCAACAAAGAGAAAGAAAACATAAAAAAGGACCAATCAGAGATGAAGACTCATTAACTGAAATTAAAAATACACTAGATGGAATAAATAGTACACTAGAGAAAGCAGAAGAACAGATCAGCAACCTGGAGAACAGAGTAATGGAAAGCAATCAAGCTAAACAGGTAAGAGTAAAAAACACAATACAAAATGAGAATAGACTTAGGGAACTTGATACCATCAAGCATAATAACATTTGCATTATAAGGATACCAAAAGGAGAAGAGAAAAGAAGGGGGCAGAAAATTTATTTGAAGAAATTCCTGAATATGGGGAAGGAAACAGATATCCAGATCCAAAAGGCACAGAGAGTCCCCAACAAAAGAAACCCAAGGAGATCCACACCAAGCCACATAGTAATTAAAACGGCAAAAATTAGTGACAAAGAGAATTTTAAAAGCAACAAGAAAAGAGAAAATAGCTACATATAAGGGAAACCCCATAAGGCCAGCAGCTAATTTTAAGCAGAAACTGGCCTTTTGCAGGCCAGAAGGGAATGGCATGATATATTCAAAGCACTAGGGGAAAAAAACCTCCAGCTAAGAATGCTTTAGCTAGCAGGCCACCATTCAGAATGGAAGGAGAGATAAAAAGTTTCCCAGACAAAAGGAAGTTCAAAGAATTCATGACCACTAAACCAGCCCTACAAGAAATGTTAAATGGGACTTTTTGAGCGGGGAAAAAAAAAAAACCATAAGCAGGAATAAGTAGAAAGCACAAAAGCTGTAAAATTAGGTACATCAATAAAAATCAGTCAAGGGATTCACAACATAAAAGGATGTATACTATGACACCATATACCTAAAACGTGGCAGGGAGAGGAGTAAAGAATGGGCTCAAACTTAAGCACTATCAACTTCACATAGACTGCTATATGCATAATATATTATACATAAACCGAATAGTAACTACAAATCAAAAACCAGTAACAGATATGCAAAAAATAAAGAGAATGGAATCCAAGTATATCACTAAAGAAAGCCAGCAAACCATGACAGAAGAGAGCAAGAGAAGACAGGAACAGAGAAGTACAAAAACATCCATAAAACAAGTAAGAAAATGAAAATAAGGACATAGCTACCAATTATACTTTGAATATAAGTGGAATAAGTGTTCCAATCAAAAGATGTAGGGTAACAGAATGGATAGAAAAGCAAGACCCACCTATATGCTTCCTACAAGAGACTCATTTATTTCAGACCTAAAAACACACGCAGATTGAAAATGAAGGAATGGAAAAGCATTTATCATGCAAATGCAAGAGAAAAGAAAGTTGTGGTAGCAATATTTACATCAGACAAAATAGACTTTAAAACAAAGACGGTAACAAGAGACAAGGAAGGACATTATATAATCAGCCAGGGAAAAATCCAACAAAAAGATATAACAATTATAAATATGTATGCTACCCAACATAAGAGTATCCAACTATATAAAGCAGCTAATAACAAACATAAAGAAAGTAATTGATAGTAATATAATCATAGTAGGAGACTTTAATACCCCAATTACATCAATGGATAGATCATCCAAACAGAAAATCAACAATGAAACACTGGCTTTGAATGATACATTGGACCAGATGGACCTAACAGGTATATTTAGAACATTCCATCCTAAAACAGCAGAGTACACATTCATTTTGAGTGCACATCAAATATTCTCCAGAATAGATACCATATTAGGCCACAAAATAAGTCTCAAAAAATTCAAAAAGATTGAAGTCATTCCATGCATGTTTTCTGACCACAACATTAAGAAACTAGAAACTAATCTCAAGAAAAAGTCTGGAAAGAACACAAATACATGGAGGTTAAATAACATGCTACTAAAGAATGAATGGGTCAACCAAAAAATCAAAGAGGAAATTTAAAAGAAAATACACGGAGACAAATGGTAATGAAAAAAACAATGGTCTAACATCTCTGGGAGGCAGCTAAAGCTGTTCTATGAGGGAAGTTTATAGCAATAAAGGCCTACCTCAAGAAGCAGGAAAAATCGCAAATAAACAATTAAGCCTTACATCTACATAAGCTAGAAAAAAAAACAGACAAAACCCAAAACCAGTAGACAGAAGGTAACAATAAGAGCAGAAATAAAGGAAATAGAATCGAAAAACACAATAGAACAGATCAATGAAACTAGCAGATGGTTCTTTGAAAAGATCAACAAAATTGGTAAACCTTTAGTCAGATTGTCAAAAGAAAAAAAAAAGGACTCAAATGAACAAAATCAGGAAAGGAAGAGAAGAAACAGCAAACGACACCACAGAAATACAAAAGGTTATAAGAGTATTATAAAAAAAATATATGCCAACAGACTGGACAACTGAGAAGAAATGGATAAATTCCCTACAAACATCTAACCTCCCAAAACGGAATCAGCAAGAAATAGAAAATTTGAACAGACTGATTACCACCAATGAAATTGAATCAGATATCAAAAAACTCCCAAGTTGGGCTGGATCAGTCAGGTGGGCATATGCCTTCTGCTAGGGTCATGATCCCAGGGTCCTGGCATGGAGTCCCGCCTGGAGCTCTTTGCTCAGCAGGGAGCCTGCTTCTCCCTCTGCCTTTCACTCCTCCTGCTTGTGCTTGTTCTCTTTCACTCTCCCTCTCTGACAAATAAATAATCTTAAAAAAACAAAACAAAACAAAACAAAACCTCCCAACAAACAAAGGTCCAGGACCAGAGAGCTTCACAGGTGAAATCTATCAAATGTTTAAAGAGGAGTTAATACCTATTCTTCTCAAACTATTCTAAAAAAATAGAAGAGAAAGGAACACTTCCAAATTCCTTCTATGAGGCCAGGATTACACTGATATCAAAACCAGATAAAGACACTACCAAAAAAAGAGAACCACAACCCAATATCTCTGATGAACACTGATGCAAAAATCCTCAACATAACATTAGCAAACCAATCCAACTATACATAAAAAAAATCACTCAACATAAACAAGTGGGATTTATTCCTGGGATGCAAGGCTGTTTTGATATTTGCAAATCAATCAATATGATACAGACCATCAACAAAAGAAAGGATAAAAATCATACAATCATTTCAATAAATGGAGAAAAAGCATTTGTGAAGTACAACAGCCATTCATGGTAAAAACCCTCAAAAACATTTGGGTTAGAGGGAACATACCTCAACATAATAAAGGTCATATATGACAAACAACGGATACATCATACTCAAGGGTGAAAAACTAAGAGCTTTTCCCCTACGATCAGGAATAAGACAAGGATGTTCACAATTTTATTCTACATAGTCCTATCCACAGGTATAATAAAAGGCATCTAAATTGTAAGGAAGAAGGAAAACTTTCACTATTTGCAGATGACATGATACTATACATAGAAATCACTAAAGACTCCACCAAAAAAACTCCAGAACTGATAAATGAATTCAGTAAGGTTGCAAGATACAAAAATCAATATACAGAAATCCTTTGCATTTCTATGCACTAATAATGAAGCAGAAAGAAAACTTAAGAAAACAATCCCATTCACTATTACACAAAAAATAATAAAATACCTAGGAATAAACGTAATCAGGGAGATACGTGAAAGACCTGTACTCTGAAAATGATAAAACGCGGATGAACGAGATTGAGAACACAAACAAATGGAAACATATTTGATGCTGATGAATTGGAAGACCCAATATTGTTAAAATGTCCATACTACCCAAAGCAATCTATAGATTTAAAGCAATCTCTACCAAAATGCCAAAAGCATTTCTCACAGAACTGGAAGAAATACTCCTACAATTTGTATGGAACCACAAAAGACTCTGAATAGCCAAAGCAACCTTGAAAAAGAAAAGCAAAGCTGGAAGCTATAGTCATCAAAACAGTATGGCACTGGCAAAAAAAAAAATAGACACATAGATTAAGAGAACAGGGCAGAAAACCCAGAAATGAACCCACAAGTATATGGCCAATTAATCTTCAATGAAGCTGGAAAGAATATCCAATGGGAAAAAGACAGTCTCTTCAACAAATGGTGTTGGGAGAACTGGACAGCAAAAACATCCAAAGGAATGAAACTGGACCACTTGCTTATACCGCACTCAAAAATAAACTTAAAATGGATTAAAGACCTAAATGTAAGACCTGAAAGCATGAAAATCCTACAAGAGATCACAGGTAGTAATTTCTCTGACATTGGCCTTAGCAACATTTTCTAGATGTATCTCCTGAGACAAGGGAAACAAAAGAAAAACTAAACTATTGGGACTACATCAAAATAAAAAGCTTCCACACAGCAAAGGAAACAATCAACAAAATTTTAGGACAAACTACCGAATAGGAGAAAATGTTTACAAATGACATAACAGATAAGGGGTTAGTATCCACAGTACATCAAGAACTTATACAACTCAACAGCAAAAAAAAAAAAAAAAAAAAAAAAAAAAAAACCCACAAATAACCCAATTAAAAGTGGGCAGAAGACATGAACAGACATTTATCCAAAGAAGATATCCAGATGGCCAACAGACACATGAAAAGATGTTCAGCATCACTCATCATCAGAGAAATACAAATCAAAGCCTCAATGAGATATCACCTCACACCTGTCAGAATGGCTAAAATCAAAAACACAATGAGCAAGTGTGGGTGAGAATGTGGAGAAAAAGGAACCCTCATGTACCACTGGTGGGAATACAAATTGGTGTAGCCACTGTGGAAAATAATATGGAGGTTTCTCAAAAAATTAAAAATAGAATTACTATTTGACCCAGTCATTACACTACTGGGTACTTACCCAAAGAAAATAAAAACACAAATTCAGAAAGATATATACACCCCTATTTTTACTGCAGCATTATTTATAATAGCCAAATTATAGAAGCAGCCCTATTGTCCACTGATAGATAAATGGATTAAGAAGAAGTGAAAAGAAGTGGTGTGTATGTATAAATATCACACACACACACACACACACACACACACACACACACACAGGAATATTACTCAGCCATAAAAAGAATGAAATCTTGCCATTTGCAACAACATGGATGGATATGGAGAGTCTAATGCTAAGTGAAGTACGTCAGCCAGAGACAGATAAATACCGTATGATTTCACTCATACATGGAATTTAAAAAACCAGACAAAGAAAAAAATGAAAAAAAACAAATTAAAGGACTCCTAACTGTAGCAAAGAAATTGATGATTACCAGAGGGAGGTAGGTGGGGGAATGGGTGAAATAGGTGAAAAGGATTAAGAATAAACTTACCGTGATGTATACACATGCCACCAAATATGGTATAGAATTGCTGAATCACTACGTTGTACACTTGAAACTAAGGTAACATTGTATATTAACTACACTGGTAGTAAAATAAAAAGCTAATTAAAAAAAAGATTTAAAAAAGAATAATTAGCTATCCCTTTGGAAACAAAATTAAAGTAAATCCCTGTCTCATATCATACAAATTAATTTCATGTAAAGTTAAATACCTAAACACTAAAAATAAAGATATAATTTAAAGATTTGAGAAATCTCTCTCTCTCTCTCTCTCTCTCACACACACACACACACACACACACACTGCCACAAACATACTCCAAATGCCTACAAATGACAGGGAAAAAAGTAAAGCTAAATAGATGCATAAATATCCTGAAAGTGAGAAAAATTATGTTCAGTTAAACAAAAAACATGTGCAGAGTTGCCTGATAAGAGACAGGATGTCCAGTTAAATATGAATTTCAGATAAAAAACAAATGCCTGTTTGGTATAAGCAAGTTCCTTGGAATATTTAGGACATACCTACACAAAAGAATTACCGTTAGTATTTAATATTTAGTATACTTAACAATTTAATCTTTATAGTATATTTGCTAAATCTGGCAATCAAAAAGAGGGATAAAGAAAAAAGAAAATAAGATTGGATAAAACTTCCTAGGGGCACCAATGCAGTGGGACTCATATAAAAGGTATTATCTATACCACCATGTTGTGTTCTTGAGAGATGATATTTGCTAGGGACAGGAAAGTAACCCAGAAGTAACTTCCAGGGACTGTGGAGGTACAACAACAAGAGTATACAGATGATTGTCTTTTATCTCATCCCTCACTCCTCAGGCTTTGTCAAGTAAGTTGACTGTATGCCTTAAGACAACAGCTGGGGAGGTAGGAGGTGGGTAACAGAGGCAAGGTTACACAAAACTGCTGCATACCTTTCATTCTCATTTAAGAAAGAGAGCACTGGGGTGCATGGGTGGCTCAATTGGTTAAGCTGCTGCCTTCATGATCTCAGTGTCCTGGGATTGAGCCCCACATCATTGGGATCCCAGCTCAGCGGGGAGTCTGCCTGCCCCTCTCCCTCTGACTCTCTCCTTGTTCATGTGTGCTCTCTCTCTTATTAAACAAAATCTTAAAAAAGAAAAGAAGAGAAGAGAAGAGAAGAGAAGAGAAGAGAAGAGAAAAGAAAAGAAAAGAAAAGAAAAGAAAAGAAAAGAAAAGAAAAGAAAAAAGGAATGGAGCACACCATGCTGCTAAAAGTCCGCCTCATTTATCTCCACAAACAACAGTGACAAAGATACGGGGTGAAAAATCTAATAAGAAATCTTAAATACAACTAGAGCCCCAAATCAAAAATCTGAAAATATTTACAGAAATTCAGGACCATTGGGGGAAAACAATTCAAGAAGCAGAACTGGTACTTGTGGGGCAAAGATTTAACATAGAAGTAGAAACAAAAAGCTACATTAGCATAATTATTTTTCTGAGATAGATGTGAAAAAAATGAATTTAAAAATGTCAATCAATTAGAAATCATAGTATTAAGAAAGTAATCACTGAAATTAAAGAAAAGACAACCATCTATTAACAGAATAAACAGCAGCAGGACCAAAGCCAAAGTATTCTCTGAGAATGAAAAACAACAGAAGAGATGGAAAGAACAAAGGAGAGTTAAGAATTACGAAGACCATACCTGAAAGTCCCTAAAGATATCCAAGAGAAAGTCCAAAGGAGAAAATAGGGAGAATGAATAAAAGTCAATAATAAAAAAATAATCATAAAAAAATTTCCTGCATCTAATGACAGACAAAAGTGCCTGGACTGACAGTTCATTCTAAGAGCTAACACACAAATACATACAAATATATGCACACATACGCACATGCATGAAGAAAAATATGTTCCCTCCCAGAATTTTATACTTAGCCAAAATGACATTCAAGGGATAGAGCAAAATAAAACATCATTCACAGATCTCTTCTGAAAAACCACTATTGGACATAACCTATCAAGTGAAAAAATGAATTCAAGAGACAGCGTAAAATGCACATCAAATAATAAAATATAAGAACAAGTTCTGATTGTCAATTTTTAATATCAGTCTATAAATAAAGTTTCAGGTGATAAACATGGGATCAAAACATGCAAAGCTGTTTTCTCATATTTGCAGAAGAGGATGAATATAAACATTGGTTAATTCTAATTTGTTGAGGAAAAATGTTAATTAAGTATGTTAACCATTTTAGTACAAGCAACAAAAAACTAGATGGAAAATATTTAACTTCAGAACATCTAGAGAGAAAGAATGCATAACTTCTAACCCATGCGGAAAACAAAAAGTAAATCCAATAAAGGGCAAGAAAGGAAAACAGTAAATATGTACGGACATAATTCACTTATTTTGAAAGTGTAAACAGAAATCCAGCCATGTACTAGAAGTGTATTAAAAAATAAATGACACATTATAGCAGATGCTGTTGATATTCCCACTTCCTCTACTTTGGACCACCGCTAAGTTTTCTTGCTGATGTGGACAGTTCTCACATCGGATGGACTCTTTCCCTTATCTAGTGCCTGGATCTTTCTCCTCTGCCCCCACCGTTTTTCTCCAGCACCACTGGAGCTTACCCAGACTACCATCAGGGAAGTCCCAAAATGCAGAGGATTTCACATTTCCAGGGATGACCTTCAAAAATGTGGGACTGGATTTTACGGATTAATATGCCCGACTTTTTATTCCCCTGTGGGATGATTCTGAGGTTCCTCACAGGTTTACCAGTAGGACTGAGCTCCTGTTGCTCACAATGGTAAACTACTTCTTAATACATCCTTTAATGAATTTTTCTCTTTCCCTGTGTGAGTTAGCTCATACACTGCCTGGGCTCCCTGGGATCACTTCCCAAACAAACTTCTCAGCACTTCCCAAACAAACTCCCTGTCTTGGGGTCTGCTTTGAGAGGAACCCAAAATGAGACAGTTGTTAACAGAACTGGGGTGATGATAACCTCTCATGTAATCTAACATCCCAATTACCAAGCCTTTCTCTGGTAGTGGGTTGGGGTGAGGTACAGGGGGATGGAGATGAACTGACTTAAAAGGAGGAGAAGTAATTACAAAGATTGTGGAGTTCAGGGAGTGGCTTCAGAAGCACTGTAGAAGAGAACAACAGACTCAAGTGAGCCAATTACAGATTCAGGGCACAGTGTTGAAAGCCAAAAAGCCCTAAGGGTAATATCTAAAGAACTCTTGCCTTCTATAATAACAGGGCAGTTTTGCTGAAAACAGATACAGCATTTCATTTCAAGGCGGTAGTGCTACAGAAGAGACAGACTGAAGAGGCTCTGAACACACAGCCCAGAAGCTCTCCTATACAGAATCCAGGGCCTGATAGGAATGGTGGTAGAATCTGAGATCTGGTGATATTTGGGTGCATGTGCCTAAGACAATTAAATCTTCAGATTCCCCTGAAAACTCCAGGCTAGCAGAACCAACCTGCTCCCTGTTCTTTAGTACTGTTTCTGCTGTTGCAAATAGATGACAAAATGACATGCCTTGGACAAATCTCTCATGAAATGATACTCATCCTCCTTAATACATTTCCCGGTCTAGATCAAGAGTTAGAGACAAGGCTTGGCTTGGCTCAGTTAGCATAGCTGAACAGAATGGAGTCCTGATATGTTTAAAAAAAAAAAAAAGGCTATAGGAACTGACTTGTAAATTTCAGCAGGGCCTGGGGGAACACATAAGGGAGCTTATCTTGAAGGTTAGAACAGAGGTAAAGAATAAATACTCAGTGGGAGTTTGTTGATATGTGAACTCTCTCCCAAGACCCAGAATATCATGTTCCACTAAGGTCACATGAAACCAATCTTAGTATGCTTTCAGGATGGCTCTTTCAAACTCAGACACAAAGATATTCCCCAGCAAATTAGGTGGTGATGCCCCAAATGCTTTGGTAGAGGATTGCTAAACGGATCAGAAGGCCCAAGAAGGTGGGCATGTGAAAAAGAATTTACTATGTGAGACCAGAGAATCCACTGTGAAGAAAGAAAGCAGGGAGCAAGAAGGCAAGAAAGAGAACAAGCAAATGTTCTCAAGGAAGGAGGAAAGCAATGCAGAACAGTGCCCAGAACATCATAGATGCTCAAAAAACATGTGGTGACAAACTGATTAAATGAATAACTTATAACCCAAAATATCAGTAGAAAAAATGTCATATGTTTTGAACAGCATAATTAACAAGCTTGATTTTTATTATATGAAATCATGTGCTTGTTTTTTTCTAACGTTTTCTCTTAAAACGGGTAGCATACTAACAGTATTAACCATTTATTGGACTACAGAAGAAATCTCAACAAATCCAAAGTTGCTAAATTATACTGGCCTCACTCCCTGATTACAATGCAATACATTTAGAAAATGAAGACTAAAAGAAAGCTCCACTGATGCCCAAATCTTGTGTCTAGAAATCAACAATATATTACTAAATCACACGGGCGATAATGAGGACATCAAAATAAAATTACAAAGAATGTAGAACTGAATAAACTATGTATGAAAAACTACCTAAAGTTTCAGAATAGAATCTTGTGGTATTGAATATATTTGTTAAAGAAGAAATAAGTGAGATTATGTTTTTAAATAAAAGAAAAGAAAAAAGTTAGAAATATAACAACCCAAAAGGAAATAGGAAAAAAAGAAGTAACATAAATAAGTCAGTAGAATGGAAGAAGAAACATAAATGTAAAAATCAAATAGCTATCTTTTTTGGAGGGGACGTAGAATACCTATATAATAGCTAAAACTTCAGCAGGTACTATCAAGAAGGAGAACATGAGAGAATGCACAATTATAAATATTAATAAAGGCATGTGAAATTAGATATGGTTAAAATAATATATGGGGACATTAAGAATACTGTTGTTAACTCTAGAAATTACTGATAGGACTCCTAATCAGGTTTCTCGCAAATTCCCTTCCCATAGGTGCCCTCACGCATTTGCGGCAAAGAGCATTTAGTTTCCTTACTCTATGTAGGCCTCCCTTTCAAGTATTAAGAACTATTGGGTAAAGCAGAGAAAAACAGATGCTCCTCCATTGACTTCCCATATCCAGAAGGTAATACACAATTCATTCAGATTTACTGACAACCATCTCCACGGAATCTTGTGCCACACAGCAATGGTCTCCTTTGAAAAATTTCTCCATAATGCAATATAACCAGCATTACCCCTTAACATAGCTCCCATGACAACTCAGTCTGGAACCAATGGCATATGAGCAAAGGTTATGTTGTCACTCGCATTTTCTTATTCCACAGTGTTTGCTCACGATTAATAATAATAGCTACTTAGAAGTATTCTTTGGTCTGAGCAAGATAAATATTTTTGGTAAATGTGGTCGGAAACTAATACATCGGAAATCGATCAAGAAATTCTGCTAACTTGGCTTATTAACAACTTTAAAATTCTCCTAGAGTCTTTTATTCTTTCGTCAGAGTTTTTTCAAGGACTTCTTTTGGTGCATATATGGCATAATCTAGGTTATAACTATATTACTTTCTTTAAAAGTATGCAGGAAAATAGTCCCTGGCCCAGGGTAAAGAAGTTCATTTTCTTCTAAGAACACTGTTGCTAATTCTAAGAATATTACCTTAGCTTTGTCCTCTAGTATTTTACTTCTGTCTTGTTTATAAGTTCATGTAAATGGTTAATAACACCCTATATTGCTCTCTCCTGATGGAATTATTGTGCTTATTTAAGGTGTCTGCTCACAGTGATTTATTTTTACATCATGTTTGGTATTGCTTCCTAGGATGAATTGAATTTTGAAATCTGCAGAATTTTCTCAAAGCCTCAAGTCAAATATTAGGATAAATTTTTAACTAAAATATTTTAGATGAACTAAGAAAGCAAAATACCAAAGTCTAAAGCAATATTTATTTATCACATAGTTAAACCCATAGTCTAACAATGATTCTCTGGGTTTTGCTGCCTTTTGAATGAATCTAAGTTTTCTACATGAACATGTATTGTGTTTTTCAGAATATTGAGAAAAATAATTTAAAATATTTCACGTTTTAAGTGTTTCTTCCTCCTATAATTTTAAGAACCTTATTCTGTAACCATAGGTATTCATGAGGACAGTTCAACTCAGAAAACATGAACAAATAATAATTACCATAAAATCATAAAATTTGCAGAGACAAAACGAACCACTAAAATAATTTTTTTTTCTTTCACCTTTCAGAGGAGGAAACAGAGATTTAGAAAGTTTATTGACTTATTTCATTATACAGCTCTAATTAGTGGGAAATTTGAGAATCTAGCCTCCTGAGTCTCATATAAGGTTCTGTCCGTTATCCTCATGAATGGTTTATGTTTCCTAATTGTTTTTGCCCCATCATTCCCATCAGATAATGAGTTTTTAAAGACAGAACAAAGTCTCTTCTTAGTTTTATTATAATTCCCTATACAGCAGTAACCTGAACACTAAAAATTCAATGCATGTCAATTTACTAAATATCTGTGATCCTGAAGAAAACAAAATGTTTTTTAAAGAGGTAGAGCGCATAAAGACAAGAGAAGTGGTAGTAGTATAGTTCAGAATTGACTGCAATCAATTCAATATAAAAAAACTTTACAGAACTATTTCTTAGATATTAAAAGCAATCACTTAAAAGTAAAACTTCTCGGGGCGCCTGGGTGGCACAGCGGTTAAGCGGTTAAGCGTCTGCCTTCGGCTCAGGGCGTGATCCCAGCGTTATGGGATCGAGCCCCACATCAGGCTCCTCCATTAGGAGCCTGCTTCTTCCTCTCCCGCTCCCCCTGCTTGTGTTCCCTCTCTCGCTGGCTGTCTCTATCTCTGTCTAATAAATAAATAAAATCTTTAAAAAAAAAAAAAAGTAAAACTTCTCCATAAATCATTAAGCATGGAGACAAAAAAAGATAGGGCAATTAACATAAGCCAAAAATGGTCTCCATAGTGGGAATCCTGATGAGCATTAGGGATTTCTTGTTTTCCAAATCCATTGCTTTTATATAAAAAAGATGTCCAGAGAGGTCAGTTTGCCCCATAATTTCCAGATAGAATTCATTTGCATCTACATTTCATACTTGTTTATATTAAATACCTGCCTAAGGTATACATAAATCTCCCAAGTTTACATTATTGATGAATAAAAAGTACAGGCAGAAGTAAGGTCCATCTGGTAGCATTTGTATTGAAGCAAGGCTTTAAAAAACATACTTGACAGTATGAAGATCTTTCTCTTAGCTATATCACACTACATAGAACAGAGATTTGACAAACCATTTTTTTGCATCAATCCTGCATCAAATCTCAAACATCAAATCTAAGATCTGGGAATTAATAAACTCTATCTAACTTGGCCAGTAGGAAGTAATAAACTACAGCTATATAACTGTGAAATATGCCTTACCTATGGCACGGAAATTTTAATTACAAATATGGAGAGTATTTTTACTTTTTCTTTTCTTTTGTTCACATTATTTTAACAAAAAAACAAAAAAAAATTCTCATATTCCTTGCAAGTTAGAGGCACCAGGGTTCTAATAGATGTCACTAAAGGTCTAAACAGAATCTTTGGCCAAGAGAGGCCTAGTATGGTAAGAAGCCTCCTGATTCTCACTGCCTATTCAAGTAGAGCCCTTCAAGTAAACCCCAAAGATGACTTCTGGAAAATCCAAATTTCTTTGTTTTGTTTGTTTGTTTGTTTGTTTTGTTTTAATATTTATTTATTCATTTTAGGGGGTGAGGGGCAGAGAGAGAGACAAAATTCTCAAGCAGACTCCCCACTGAGCACAGAGCCAGATGCAGGGTCTAATCTCAGGACCCTGAGATCGTGACTTGAGCCAAAATCAAGAGCTGGATGCTTAACCCTGGCAATCAAACTTTCTAATTAAAATCACTGAAGGGTTTTATGTTTCATTTTTGGCCCAGTGACTTCTCCCCATCAACATAGTAATCAATTATAAATAAACAGTTTGGCCAATTAGATAATGAGCTTTCTGAAGAAAACACACCTGCTGCTTCATGCCTTAAAAATAGATTTCAGGGGTGCCTGGGTGGCTCAGTTGGATAAATGGCTGGCTCTTGATTTCAGCTCAGGTCAAGATCTCAGGGTCCCAGAATCGAAACCTGCATTGGACTCTGCACTCAGCGGGGAGTCTGCTTGAGATTTCTCCCACTGCCCCTCCCCCTCCCTCCCTCTCTCTCCCCGCCAAAATAAAACAAATAAATCTTAAAAAAAAATAATAGGGGCACCTGGATGACCCAGTTGGTTAAAGCATCTGCCTTCAGCTCAGGTCATGATCCTGGAATCGGGCCCCTCATCGAGCTCTCTGCTTCTCCCTCTCCCTCTGTCTGCCACTCCCCCTGCTTGTACTCTCCCTTTCTCTCTCTCAAATAAATATAAAAATATAATATATTTCAGAGATGACAATTAGGTAGACACAGAAAAATAAACAAATATTTTAAAAACAAAATTTTACCTTCACATGAACTGCTTAACTTAACTAGGTTTTAATTGCACAAAATTAAAATGAAAATTTCATATTTAATGATCAATTGAATCATATTAAAGAATTATATGGAAGCACCATATTTAGCTAATGACATTTATTTATTATGTCTCATCCCTCTGGTGATGAAATAACAGAAACAGAGTTTGAGCACCATCTTAAAACACCACCATCAGAACTAATGAAGTCACTAAGTATTGTCCCTGATTATTTCAAGTGAAATCTAGACTGTGCCAAAACAGAAATAAGGACTTGATGCTTAGATCAAAAATGGGCTTCTGGGGGCGCCTGGGTGGCACAGCGGTTAAGCATCTGCCTTCGGCTCAGGGCGTGATCCCGGCGTTATGGGATCGAGCCCCACGTCAGGCTCCTCCACTATGAGCCTGCTTCTTCCTCTCCCACTCCCCCTGCTTGTGTTCCCTCTCTCGCTGGCTGTCTCTATCTCTGTCAAATAAATAAATAAAATCTTTAAAAAAATAAATAAAAACAAATCAGTTGTAAAAAAAAAAAAATGGGCTTCTGTTCCCAAAGGTAAGGCAGATCTTGGGAATGATTCTCAATTCTAACCCATTTTCCTGGGCCTAATAAAAGTTCTACTTCTCATGAATTTAACATTCCTCACCCAAACATTATGGATTCTTCCTCCCTGATCAGTGTAAATGAATCAGAAATAGATTCATTAACAAATATTATGGCTTGGACTGCATTTATCTCTCACTGAACGGGTAATGGAATTATTTCTTTTACTTCATTACTTTCAACTTAGAAAATCATAGGTTTGATTTGAAGTAAAAAGGTATATTCTAGTTCTATATCATTTTAGCTAAAAGATCCAAGGACCTAATAGTGACCTCACTAAATCTGGTTGTTGTGAATATTGTCCAAATGATCAATTTGAAGTAACAGGCATAATTAATTTTTCCAATTGCAGAATTAATACATGTTCATGATAGAAAACTCAAAAATATATAGAATAGAAAAAAAGG
Source organism: Ursus maritimus (assembly GCF_017311325.1). Classification (NCBI taxonomy): domain Eukaryota; kingdom Metazoa; phylum Chordata; class Mammalia; order Carnivora; family Ursidae; genus Ursus; species Ursus maritimus. The sequence goes on from NW_024423343.1 coordinate 48,270,359, forward strand.
TAAATAAAAAATAACAGAAACAGTCCAAATCTCAAAATCCTGCAAATGATAGTGGCTGCAAACACTGTCAGCCCACTTCTTTTCAACTTCTTCTAAGCACTTACATTTTCAGTGAGACAAACTCACAGACCAGTTATCATATGTCATCACTTCTGCTGACATTTCTGCTTTTAACTTCTGTGAAGTTTATAAGAAACACTATATTTCTTTTATGGTATACTTGGATTAATTTATACTACAGAAGAAACTTCATGTCTCCACTTTTATTGAAATCTTCCAAAGAGATTATTATTAGATTGTGTGTGTGAGAGTGTGTGTGTGAGTGTGTGTGTGTGTGTGTGTGTGTGTGTGTGTGTAATTTAAATCACAGTTACTAAAGCTTCCAATGCAGCTCTTAGGAGGACAGCTCTAAAGAATGAAGTTTCCTCTGGATTGTTTTATGCACCATCTCATTCATCTGCTTCCAAAAGAGGGTTAGTGATGGATAAGGGAGAAAAAATGGCCAATGAGCCCATACTAGCACTCAAGTCCTTCTACTTCAGAGAGCTTTCTATACAATACTAGAACTTAAGCTCTTGAGAAAAGCATCCAGAAGTTTCCATCTTTATAACCAACTACATAACAGAAGTTTAGCAAGTTTTGTGTTTCATGAAATTAATCGTATACAAGATAGCATCCAGCTTACTCAGTGGCACAAATCAAACTGCATATACCACAACTAAGGAAGCAGAATGCTGTTTGACTTATTGCCTACAAAAATACAATTTCTTGTCCAAAAAAATCTCATAATAGGTTAATATACAGTGTTTAATAGCTTGATATCAATACAAACAGGATGCCCTATTTCAGCTTAACATAAAATCACTCTTACTGGACTTCACCACAGTGTCTTATCATCAATGAATCCAAAAGAATATTACCTTAAAAAGTGGTATTAAGTGCATTATTGTATTGGGGCTCCTGGGTGGCTCAGTCAGTTAAGTATCTTACTCTTGATTTTGGCTCAGGTCATGATCTCAGAGTTGTGGGATCAAGCCCCGTGTTGGGTTCCATGCTTAGTGATTCTTAAGATTAATCTTAAGATTCTCTCTCTTCCTCTCCCTCTGCCTCTCCTCCCCCCACTCACACTCCCTCTCTCCCTCAGAAAAAGCAAAAGCAAAAACAAAAACCAAAACACATTACTGTAGTTATGATAAGGCTTCAGTTGAGTATATTGTCTATCACATCACAAAGCATCTTTTTTTAATTTACGCATTGTCCAGAAGATTTCATAAAAGAAATGTATTTCAAGTTTCAGTTGCAGAAATACCTGTCTTCTCATTAACAGTAGGTTAAATTTGTCTTGCTAACAACATAATTTATACTTTTATCTTGCTTTAAAATAGGGCTAAATGTGTGGCCTACCTCTGATAACTATGTAAGACCTATGATATGCATTTCTACCTGTGTTCTTTCAATCCCTGCTTTTGTTGTCTTCCTAACCTTATTTTTCCTTTACCTAATTTCCCAACTGTTTAAACCATTTTCATGGGACCCATATTTCAGGCAGCTTCAACTCCTTTGTTAAACAAATAAGTATAAATTAGTAATGTTTATATTATCAGACAATGTTTTTAAAGGAAACTTTGTTCCTATATTATCTATTTTTATCTAAATCCTTTAACAATATGCATGTATGTGCATGTTTGAATTTTAATACTCATTCCGTTTGTACAGGAATAAAGACACACTTAAAACTATTTTAATAGCATTTTCCTTATCTGCAATTTCTACTGAATCAGGCAACAAGAAAAATGTTAAAAGTCCTTTTATTTTTCTTTTAACTCAAATACTCATAAGGATTTTTTTCAAGCATATGTAAGAAATAAGATAAATAAAAAGATTTCTAAAGGGGATACAAATTAATAAACCATAAGAACTTCCACTAATCCAGTATAAAAATTAGTTCTTAAGAAATCTCTTGGTAATCCACTTTCAAACTTCTCCAGTTTGTTTAATAATGATTCAAGTTTGCATTGGTCCCAGAGTAAGTCTGCTCTCTGTACCATGATTTCGGTGTTTAACTTATAATTAAGTACTTAAAATGTTTGAGAATATACTTATCAAGGCATCAACACATTGCGTAAATTTTTTCTCTCTCAGATGAATATTATAAATGTGTCAGCATAAGCCATAGAGTTACACAATGCATTATGCATAGTGAGTTGGTCAGCATTATCTTCACTCTGTTCTGCTTAGGAGACAAAGTTGAGATTACGTAAATTAAACCACTTTGTCATGTTTTGATTCCCTTACTCAGTTCTATCTGCCTAGGAATGTAACTACCTCTGCAAAAGTAAAATCAAGGACAGATTTTGCTCTATGGATATATAAGCATTCATAAAAATATAAAGGTAATATTCCATTTATTTAGGAAAGCATGGTATTTAAAGTGAAATTAATATAAGCAATATGGCGGAGCTTATAGCATTTTAAAGACAGAAATATCTTCAGAAGTGCTTTAACTTGGCCCCCTTATTTTGTAATTGATGTTGTTAGCCAACAACCCAGGTGATTTTCTCCAAAGTCATAAAGCATAGAATTAGGCTAGAATGCAGGCCCCCTAATGGCCCAAATCTGTAGGTAAATTATCAGTCCCTCTTTGAGAAAAATGTTTTATGACTTTCAATCACAGAAAATATTTGCTATATAATCACATTTATATATTTCCTCAAAAAATTATTATAAATATTCAGCATCCTATAGTTACAAAGAAAGTAATTTTACAACTTGAGACAGTGGTTTGTATTTGAATCATTTTTCACACCTAATTAGTGGCCCTTGTGAAGTTTCCATCGTTATAAGAAACTTCAAAAACTCAAATTACACTGGGAGGTCAGAGGACGGTGGCAATTAATTATAGAAAAAATATTCAAAGAAATAATCAATGTTGGCTCAGATGAGCAGGAAATGCTTCTGGAAGCAATATCACAATTGCTGCCCAAGGAGAACCCCAAGTCCAGTTCAAACTTATACTGGCTGGTGATGGTGGTACTGGAAAAACTACATTTGTGAAACATCATCTGACTGGTGAATTTGAGAAGTATGTAGCTGTTGGGTGTTGAGGTCCATTCCCTTGTGTTCTATTCCAACAGAGGACCTACTAAGTTCAATGTATGGGATATGGCTGGTCAGGAGGAATTGGGTAGGCTGAGAGATGGTACCACATCCAAGCCCAGTGTGCCATTATAGGGTTTGATGTAACAGCAAGGGTAACTTACAAGAATGTGTACAACTGACCTAGAGATCTGAGTATGTGAAAACATCCCCATTGTGCTGTGTGGCAACAAAGTAGACAGTAAGGACAGGAAAGTTAAGGCCAAATCTCTTGTCTTCCACCAAAAGAAGAACCTTCAGTACTAGGACATTTCTGCCAAAAGTAACTACAACTTTGAAAAGCCCTTCCTCTCTCTTGCTAGAAAACTATTTGGAGAACCTAACTTGGAGTTTGTTGCCGTGACTGCTCTTGCCCTACCAGAGGTTGTCTGGACCCAGCTGTGGCAACACAGTATGAACACAATCTAGACGTTGCTCAGACAAATGCTCTCCCAGATGAGGATGATGACCTATAAGAAAGTGCAGCTGGAGCCCAGTGTCAGAAGTCTAGATTTATAGGCAACTGTCCTGTGATGTCGGTGGTACACCATGTTGGCCACTTTATTATACAGCTAAACAGAACATGTGCTTAATCTTTGGGATACTGAAGGAGATGAATGGGCTTTGGAGTGAATGTGGCGGTTTAAAAAGCACCTCCGTTTCTCGGACCTGCGTATTTAGCTATTCTGAAATGTAGCAGTCGCCTTCCTTAATTTCAAATATGAGACTACTATAGTCACATCACAATATCCAGTGGTGAAATCTTGTTTGTTACTGTCATTCCCATTCCTTTTCATTTAGAATCAGGATAAAGTTGTATTTCAAAAAAAGAAAAAAATCAACTTTGTAGGAAATTCCTTTCCAGTTGTGTGCATCCTCATTTTTTATTATAAGCATATGCTTTATAATGTTTTACTAGATACAAGTGGTAACTACATAAAATGTAGATACTAATATTAACTGATCAGGAAATCATTTGGTAACAAAAGGACAGAAAAAAACAACAAAATCAATTGACCAGAATTATGAATTTCTTGACTCATATAACTTGAAAGTCTAGGAGTATTTTCAGGCATGTCTGGATACAAAGGAAAAAATAATGATGCAAGGACTCTACGCTTTTGCCATTACATTTTCTGTATTGCTGTGCCTGGTTAAATTCTCAACTCCCCTCCACACAATGAAAAGATGGCTTCCTACACTTCTCAACTTACGTACCATCCTAACACCAATCCCAGTGGGGCAAGTGGAGGATGCTTTCTTTCCAATAGCTTCAACAAAAGCCCTAGAATATAGTCTCCAGGGCTGTGACTGAATCACCTTCTCACCTCTGAATGTATCATTGGGATACAATGTTTTGATTGCCTAAGCCTTGGTTACATGGCCACAGGATTTGAATCAATCTCACTCAAAACACACAGAATACAAATGGGGAATAATGGTTTTGCCAGAAAATATGAAAATAAGTGCTGGGCATGCCAAAAACTGACAGATGTCCTCCAGTGCACTGGTTAAGCAGAGAAGAAGTTTCAGGTCTCTCTCCTTTATCTTCCAGTTTATCCCTAGAAATAACTGTTATGGATTATTTTCTAGTACATTAACAGGAGCACATTCAAATAGTAGGTAGAATCACAGAGTGGTACTAAATTTTACATGAACAAGGTCCTCTCTCCAACTCCCTCTCTGACTCTGTCTGTGGGACAGAACTAGTAATATGTGGCAGAAAGTTAAGGAAGACCCTGATTTCTCAGGATTTCTAATAAAGTTTCTCTGTTCCATTTCTCCTGTGCCACCTTAAATCATGGTAAGAGCCAAGCAAAGGTTTTGATGTTGTTGTGGAGGGGGAGTTTGGAAAAAGAGAGAGCAATCTTTATCATAGAGTTAGGACTGAAGCTTTTAAACCTAACTAGCTTAAGAAAAAAGTGTGCTCTGTGGGTTCCAGCCCCATCCTGGTTTACTGCTATCCGCTCTCCACTCTCTCCCTACAACAGAATTATACCTTCATATCCTTTTCCCCCCACCTTTGCACTGCCTGGCTCTTGGGGTGGAGTATATTCCCCTGTCACTCCAGCTTCAGGCTTAGCTATATGATTTGCTTTGACCAGGACCGTGTAAGTACAACGTGTGACGCCTCTAATCAGAGGCTTTAAACCAGCTTGCGTGGTCTGGCTTGTGCTTTTGTGCTTCTGCCATCTGTCATCAGAAGATCTTGCCTGGGTCTCAAAATGAAAGATCAGTGGAGCAGATGTGAAGCTGACTTGCTGACTGAAGAACAGGCACCCCAGCCACCTCCCGGACATCAAAACCATGTCTCTCATTGTAAATCACTGGGACTGCTGGGCTGTTTGTTAGGAAGGTTTATCATGCAAAACTCACAAAAACAACATAGTACGCAAGTTGTCTGCATTATGGTTTTTGACCAGATACAAATCTAAGAAAAATGTTATTTTAAAACATTAGAGCCATGACTCACACGGTACTCTTTTCAGAGTACTATCACAGTATTAAAGAAAAAAAAAAAGTTTAAATTTCAAAGAATCAAATTAACCATGGATCTTTATTTGCAAATCTCCAACAGTTTGCGGTTGATATATTAATCAATGCAAGGATTTTAATAATGTCCCCTCTCTCTTCTGTCTTCTTTCCATGCATCATACAGCAAGCTGGCCTTAACACTTCTCACACCAAATATTTTTCCCTGCAAACCCACATATTTCACCCTAATCTATTACTTTTAATCCTATGCTATACTCTTTTTTTTTTCTTTTTTCTGACTTAACTGACAGAGCAACAAGGAGCTGTTTTGGCAAACAAGGATTTCCCTGGAGAACTAGGTGAGAGATATTAGGTCAGAACAGAGTTCTCTGATTGGCAGGGAGAGAACTGCCAGATTTTCCCAAACACTTTCCTTGGAACTACCTAGGAAGAAGTGTCTGGTCATAACCAGTATTTGGGTCATATTTGCTCCCCTGATCTTGTTCATGTCAGTCATCAAATGTCATCTTAATTTAAAAATTTTCAAGTTATTACTTTTGTATGTTCCTATTTTTACTGAATTTTTAATTATAGAAAGAAATATAGTTTTAAGAAAGTGAACAGTGCAAAGTTGTAAAAAGAAAATGTTAATAATCTTAACTTTCCTCCTCTGATCTATTTCTGAAGTAATCAGTGTCCAGTGGTGTCTGTTCTTTGAAATATTTATCTATATAAATATATCATGATTTTCTACTCTTTTCTATAAAGTGAACTCTATTACGCACTTTCGTCTAAGATGTGTTCTCTTTCCACATATAATACATGAATGACATCTCTTCATGGAAATATGTCTAATCTAATTTTCATTAAATCTAATTAAATATAGTTTTCATTAAAACTAGCTGCATGATATGTCATGTTATATATTTATCAAAAATTCTTCAACCAATCTTAGTTAATGCTTAGTTCATTTCTAGTTTTTTTGTTTGTTTTAGCATTACATGGCAAAGCAAAGTAAATGAGTAAGGATGTGTAATGTTATAGGGAAGAGAGAACCAATTGTTGAGTCAAGTATATAATTGCCATATACGGTCTTTTATAATATGTACATGTATGTGTTCTGATCGGATCCTTGATCTTTTTAAATTCTTTTCCTTTATTGTTTCTGAACTTCCAGACTGCCCCAACAAACCACTGGAACCAATGAATACCTGCTGTCCACGGGCCAGGAATATTGAGCAGAGTAGGCAACTACTACTTTGTTGAATAAACTCAGAGAATTTAGAGACTTGATTATCACCTCAGATCCCTCTTAATTTGCTTGCTTATACCTGACATTTCTCTATCTTAAAATAATTGCAGATATCACAGAAACTAACACATTAAGTCTCATTAGACTTTTACATATTATTTTAATACTTTTGCCAAATATTTCAAGAGAGTAAGTTTTTATGTGGAAAAAGGAAATGAATTAAATAGCAATCTTAAAAATATGTATCTAACTAGAAAAATGAGTTAAAAAGGAAGACTGAATACACTAAAGACAAATTTCATCTAAATTATAACTTTATGGAAGGAAAGACCTAAACAGATGACTTTGTGCTGAAGATATTTTGGAAATCAAATACAGTTCAACATGTATCAGCCAACGGCCTAAGGTAATTGTACTATCCAAATCATGTTTTATCCTTCAGCCTGATATTAAATGGCAGAATTTCTAAAGCAAAATAGGGTATACTTCAAGATGCACTCAAATTTCATGGTTGACAGAGCCAAATTTTGTGGGTTTTTTTCCCAGATGTAGGACACAGGATCACCACTCTCCTTTCCAATGGCAAGAAAGTAGTGAAGTGTAGCAAAAACAAAGTCTGAGTTCCTGTTAGACCTTAGGTAAATTTTCAAACAACCATTCTCTATCTGGTTGTCATGAAAACAAATCCCAGTAACAAATGTAAAACTATTCCTTCCATCATAAAGTTCTTGACAAATATAAGAGCTTATCATTAACCATACTAAGAACATTCCTATTTTTTAAATAAAATAAAAAATGTTTAAATGTGAAGAGTTCCTGATTTTATGCAAAAGACTGGCTTGGAGAACTAACTCCTTATCTTCTCTTAAACAAAAATATTAGATTTCTGAATTTTTATATCCTCTATGACTAGGTTTTTCCCTAGGGCCTGGAAGTGCACTGCAGAAAGACCTAAGTGAAACTAGCTAAATAACACTCTCCTTCTACATTCAGTCAGAAAACATAATGATTGCTTTTAAAAAAAAAATTATTTATTTGAGAGAAAGAGCCCACGGGAGTGGGGGGGGGGGAGGTGCAGAGGGAGAAGGAGAAGACCCCAAGCAGACTCCCTGCTGAGCGTAGAGCCTATTGGAGGGCTCAATCTCATACCTTAAGATCATGACTTGAGCCAAAATCAAGAGTCAGGAGCTTAACTGACTAAGTCATCCAGGTGCCCCTGTAATTGCCTTTATAACTGCACATTCATCCTTTTCAATCAAACTTTATTTTTTCAGAGACATTTCTTTAATCTTAAAAAATGATCTCTTAGAGGCATTGGGCACTACTGTGGCAACTGATACTGTGAACTACATATGTGAAGGAAAGTCTAACATGTAACAAGCTCCAGGATTTTAAATAATCTGATTGAGAGATTGATTACCCACCAAAAGTAAGAGTAAAATGAATAAAATGGAACATGATAAAAGAAAGAAAATTAAGATATTTTATTTATTTATTTATCTATCTATTGGATTGTCAAATGATCCTTTATTGAAATACTTTGTCTTGTAGTTCTTAACTAGCTAGGCTTTCCACTGCACTGCATTGATGCCATCCATGATGTCATGAAGGTGGCGGCCATCAACATTGCAGCCCACAGACTGGGTGTCTCCAGCATCTCTTTAATGGTGCCAGAGACTTCTCTGGCTCAAGAGTGGTGTCTCATCTGTCAGGAAATGTTGACAATCTCATCAAAAGTGGTATTTCCATTCTGCTTAATGTTTTCTGCTTCCTCCTGTCTCTTGGTGGTTCCTTGCAGGCTTTGATAATCAGGGCAGAGGCAGAAAGTACCACTTCAGTCTGGGGCTGTCTGTTCTGACTAGTCAGTTTTACTGTAATCCTCAGACCCTTTTTATCACTGGTTGCCTTGGTGATGTCATAACCAATCTTTTTTGGAGACAGACCCACCTGGCCGATCTTCGAAGCCAGGGTAGATGTGGCACCAACTTTGCCACCAGTGTGCCTCAAGTATATGCTTTGATCTCCTTGGGGTTGAACTTGGAAAGCATGGTGGAGGCAGCTGATGTCAGATGAACCTTGATTTAGGACAACGTAAGACATATGCACCTTCGCCTCCTCTGAGCCAAAACCCAAAAGCAAGAAGATATTTTCTAATGATTCCCATAGGATTATCAAAAACCAAGCAAAATTAACACAATCTATAATTATACAAGGTATTAATTAAAACAGGATACTGTAGGGTGACCCTATCAGGTGAAAACCAGTGGCGTGGGCAGTGAAAGAATTCACCTTGAGGTGAATTGAGGCAAAACAAAGGAGATAGAAGTTTACTGAATACACTGCAAGGGAGCAGCAGGCAGGACAGCAGAGGAGAGGCTGTCTGCCAGGAGACAGTGGTGGAGGGGACTATGGTTAAGGGGGAAGGTGAGGAAGTATGGAAACATATGGAATTTTCCTTTCTTGATAACTGTGTCTGGTGTAAGTGACCTACTAGTCAGCTAGGGCTTGTGGATATTTGAGGTGGGTCAGCTAATGGGTCTGTTTGTATTCAGTCAGGTGGAGGGGGGGTCACTGTGAGGCCTTCTACTTCACTCAGGTTTCCTGTGTTCAAGTTGTTTGCCTAAAAGCAGCCTATCTGGATACATCTGGTATTAAAAGGGTCTGTAAAATGAAGGTTCAATGACTGATTAACTTGCAAAGACCAATTAGAAAGTCATCATTAAATAGAATAGGGTAAATATTAAAATAATTTTTTAAGAAAAATATAACTATATTAGTGAATGCTGGAATCAACAGCATTCAAGGACAACAACTTGACCCTTTTTTATCACAGCCCTTTAAACTAGCTCCACCAAATTATTTTTTTTTTCTGGTAATAAAAATCCAGTCTGGTCTAATATCAAGGCTTTAATTTTTCATTTACTTCTAAGCTTTCTTGCTCTCTCTGCTTAGGCTTGTGTTAGGATGGGAAATCTTCAGTGTGAGAGGGGCCATGATTGGATTTCTACTGTTTCCCCACTCTGTTTTTCTCACCTTCTCCGTAACTCATTTTGCTGACTTTTGGGTTAGAGTGAAGGAATGAAGAGAAATATGAAAGTCACTTAGTGTTTCTGGTCCCTTTATTCTGTCATATATAAAACAAATCAAAAAATCATATTTCATCACCTGAATAATTATAACTCTTCCCTCTTTTATTCAAACAAAAATAAAGAGTCTCAAGAAGGAGGTGAAAAGCCAAATGCAAATTTCACTTATCTCGACATTTTTTCTAGGGCTCTTGTCATAACAGCAGGCTTCAGAAACAGCTGAATATATAATACATGTGTGTGTCATATATTCTGGTCTTACACACAGTCTCCTCTCTGGCAAATTGGTTTTAATAAAGACACATAATTAGGACTTCACAGATTAGCTGCGACAAATGTGAAATAAAGCAGTAAATAGCTAGACTTCTTTTTTTCTGTCCCCATGCTTAGCACCAAAAAGTGCCAACTTTATAGATCGGGTACTGTTCTAGTTCACTATGGTGTGAACAAGACAGAATGAGACTCCTGACCTTACAAAGCTTATGTTCTGCAGAGTGGTAACAGACAATAAATAATAAATGTAATAGAAAAAAAAACCATAAATCAGGCTAAAGAAGCTTGGGCATGTGCCCTGGGTGGGGGGAGGGGCTAGCTAACAGGTTGCTATTTTAAATCAGGGGATCACAGTAGGCCTCATTGAGAAAGTACCATCTGAGCAAAGACAGGAAGCAGGTGAGGGAGAGAGCCAGAAGGAAAAGGGCACATTCTATGCAAAATTCCTGACATAGGAGCTTATTCAGGAGGAGCAAGAGAGCCGGAATGCTGGATGCTCCGTGGTTGAGAGGGGAATAGTCAAAGCTGCGTTCACAAAGCTAAGGCGGAAGTGAGGTGGCACATCCGACGGGTCTCTGCAGTCATTGCAAAACTCTTTTACTCAAGTGGAATGCAGAAACACTTCTGAGTTTAAATGAGGTACACTGGGCAAACCGATTTACAATTTTAAAAACTCACTCTGGCTACTGTGTGTGTGGTTTTTTTTAAAGATTTTATTTATTTATCCGACAGAGACAGAGACAGCCAGCGAGAGAGGGAACACAAGCAGGGGGAGTGGGAGAGGAAGAAGCAGGCTCGTAGCGGAGAAGCCTGATATGGGGCTCGATCCCAGAACGCCGGGATCACGCCCGGAGCCGAAGGCAGGCGCTTAACTGCTGTGCCACCCAGGCGCCCCTCTGGCTACTGTGTTGAGACCAGGTGCAGGGACAGACCGTGAATCGGTGTTGACTAAATTCTACTGTGGTAGCTGGCAACACTAAAATTTCAGAGACTTAAAAAGCAAAAAAAAAATAAGGGTTTTTTTGTTTTGTTTTGTTTTGTTTTTCTCACTCACATCACATAGCCACTGTGGGTCAGCTGTGGCTCTGTTCCATGTTGCCTTTTTTTCTGATAAGACAGTTGCTACCTGGGACAATGCTGGTCTCACACCAAAGGAAAAAAGAGACAGGCTGGACCAGGACCTGGCTCTGAAATTTTCTGCACCAAAGTGCCCTGAGTTACTTCGAAACACATTTCATTGACTACAGCAAGTCATGGAGTCAAGTCTGACATCGAGACCAGATCTATAATCTTCCCACAAGTAGGGGCAATCCTCAAGAAAGGCATGCAAATATTTGGAATAAAAATACAATTCTCCAAAATACAGGAGAGAAAGAGAAGGGAGATTATTTAGAAAGTTATTACAAAACTCTAGGTGAGAGATGATAATGCCTAGTTCCGTATCAATGACATCTCCATTGGTGCAATCTTTGAGACTGCCAAAGTTATCAAATGGAAAAGAGCCAAGGAGGTGGCCAAAAAGAGAGGCTCATGTAAGAATAAAAATGGCACAGAGGCCTATAATAGGAAAAAGAGAAGATCAAGAAAGGGGTGGAGGGAATTCAGTGAGAGAAAAACTAGTAAAAACAAAACACAAATCAGAGAAATAGTATAAAATTACCTCTAAGCATTTAAAAAATATAATTTAGTTTCATGAATACTTACAACTAAAATTCCACAGAGGGGGAAAAGAGATCCCAAATAAACTTAAATTCTAAAGAAGAGCCTTTGATGACCTCTGTATTACTTTTTGTAGATTCATCTGACCTTGTAATTCAGATGGAACACTTTGTTAACAGCATGCCAATTTTCCCTCCTTTATTCAATTTGCTCTGTTATCTTAACTTGACAGCAGGATCTCTGTTAAATCAAGTATTTCATTATCCCTGATTCTACCAGATGTTGCTGAGTATATGTAGAAAGGTGGTAAAATTCAACTTATAATTTGTATTCCTACTCTTCCTACCTCTTCCCTTTGTAGACTCTTTGGACAACAATGAATCCCACAGCTTAATGTAATTACATCCCTCCTTTTATCTGCCACAAGTGGCTTATTCATTTATGTTTATTCCTTATACATACCAAGAAATACTGCTAAATGCTAGGAATGCTAAAACAAAAAGAACTACCCCCGTGAGATTCTTACAGTCCACAGGTAAAGATAAATAAGATTTATTAAGGTAAATGTTATGTTGGAGGAATAAGTAATATGCAAAGATAACAGAGAAGAAAGGATGGTTTAGGTGAGTCTGGGGTTTTTCATTCAAAAAAAGATGACAGTGAATGGAAGTTGAAGTAGAAGAAAAAGCATACTAAAAAACACGTGAAAAATATTTGAGTCATAGAAATAAATGGGTAAAAAATAACAATATAAAGGGGCAGTGGAAGCAGATGTGACTGAACAGATAAAAAGAAGCCCTTGTTCCACGCCTGGAAATCCAATATTAAGCAGTGACCAAGGAGCCACTGAAGGGATTCAAGCAGGAAAGCAGCATGATTCCATGTTTAGGGCAGTTGTTGGTTGCTTTAAATAAATGATCATTGCTTTTTTACTTATCACTGCCTGCGAAACCCATGAAAGCATCTCTGCAGTGAACAGTCAGTCATGGAAATCTGCACTGGTACTCAAATATCAAACCAGACCAAAAGGCCCATTGGCATAAGGGCTTTGCCAGTCTCAGAACTCAAGTTTCTCTCCGTAGGTTTCCAATATCTCAGGACTCCACTGTATGCCTTTCAGATTCTCTCTTCATGTCACAGCTTTCCAATTTACAGTTTACTGAGTTAGGTAGACCTTCCAAATTTTGGCACATTTATTATACAATATAAAAAACCACACATTTGTTAGTATCTCATCAGAAATCTCTAAAGTATATGAGCTTTCAAGCTAACAGTGGCAGATGCAATTTGTCCAAAATTTTCATTTTTTCTTGAAAGTTTAAATTTAATGATTGACAAATTTTTTTCAAGAAAGGTAATACAAAATATCCAAACTGAAATAACTATAGTTTGTCATTTTTTCAAATCAGATGGTGTTTCATGAAAAAAGTGGCTAGCTCAGCTCACAATTCATCATATGAGGGCTTTTCCTGGAAACAGTGATCATACTTTGGTATACAGAACTGCTTCCCATGTCATCTTATACACTATTAAACCTTCTTCTATTGGGTTGTCTTTTTAAAATTATATGTGGGAGTAATCTATACTTTCTTCATTGGATACAAGACCTCCTTCACTGGATCTATGTGTTATAAATATCTTCCTTTACTCCCTGGCTTGCCTTTCCACTCTTTAAGTATCTTTCAATAAGTGTTAAGCTTTGAATTTTCATGTGGTTTATAATTTGCTTTTCCTCCTGGGTTACTGATTTTCTGTCCCATTTAAGAAATATATATATATTTTATCCCAAGATCATCAAGATACTTTCCTACCTTTACTCCTTAAGAAATGTTTTGTAGTTTTCAGTTTTGAGGTGTTTTCCATGTTTACTTAGTTTTATTCTTAGGTATTTTATATATTTTGATGCTATGGCAAAAGATACCTTATTTTCTTACTTCCTATATTTGTTGGTCCTATTTAAGAATATAAATTTTATATATCTTTGTACCCAGCAACTGAATACATTAATAATTGCAATAGTTTTGCTGTAGTCTTGTGAAATTTTTACATATACAGTCATGTCACATACAGATAATGACAGGGTTTTTTTTCATTGTATTCAAATTATAAACTTTTTATTCCTTTGTCATGCCTTACTTTACTGACTGGAAACCCTAGGACAATACTGGATGGAATAAATGATAACAGGTATCGTTGTTTCAAGAAGATTTTTTCTTAAATATATTTTTATTCATAGTTTTAATTTTTGTTTTTTGTTTTATTAGAATCATAATCAAATACTATGACCTATAAGATCTCTTATGTAAGAATGACCGGGTAAAGTAGAAGATGGACAACAGAGTGCAGAAAGGAAAAACAAGTCAACTAAAAAGAAGCCTGTTATTTACAAAGGGAGTCACTGGGACTGGCAACCCCATCTTATGAAATCTCAGGGTGCTGGCAGTTACAGGTGTGATAGAAATGCCATACTGGAATACATCCCCAACCCCTGAAAATACATCAAAACAAAGCTACGTGTATGACTTGAAAGAGATGTCCTAATAAACTGTAAAACTGGAAGGCCAAATAAATCTCTGCCTAGGAGCTCCATTTCCATCCTCAGACCTAACCCTTTTCTCACACTACCAACAGATGGTTCCTACCAACATCTCAGTACCTATTTTTAGCTGGAATGAATCAGCA
>NW_024423343.1:48284929-48405154 GCF_017311325.1 Ursus maritimus
GGAATTAAGAAAATAGCAAATGCTGCCAAGCGCATATATTCTTATATACTGATAAGTCTGTGGATGCAATTCCTCAAATTTGACTCAAAGAATATGAAATTTAAATCATAATATATCCTACCAGGTTGTCTTCCAAAAAAGGTTATAGCAATTCCCATTTGGATCTATAATAGAGACTGTTTTTTCTTATGGCTGTCAGCATTTATGTTTTCAAATATTTTAATAGTTCTCCATCTTTCAGATAAAATGTTATCTCATTCTTATTTTAATTTGCATTTCCCTGAGTACTATGAGGTTGATCATGTTTTTATCTATTTATTGCTCACATGCTTTTTCTCCTCTATGAATTATCTATTTACACCTCTTTTCTATGTTTATATTGAAACCTATTCCTCTTTAACAATGAATTTAGGGGGCGCCTGGGTGGCGCAGTTGTTGAACGTCTGCCTTCGGCTCAGGGCGTGATCCCAGCATTCCGGGATCGAGCCCCACATCAGGCTTCTCTGCTAGGAGCCTGCTTCTTCCTTTCCCACTCCCCCTGCTTGTGTTCCCTCTCTCGCTAGCTGTCTCTCTCTGTCAAATAAATAAAATCTTAAAAAAAAAAAAAACAATGAATCTATAAAATTTGTTTACTAAAGATATTAACCTTCTGCTTTGTGGCTTTCCTTTGTTGACTTTGTCAAGCCTTTGCTATTTTTCTTCTAATAAGCAATCAAAGAAGTGTATCTTTTCTATTTCTTCTGAGTGTACAGACTTTCTTAAGATTTTCCCACTTCTAAAGGGCCAAAATACTGGCCTTTATTTTCTTTGACTATTTTATATTTTAGTTTTTACAGGAAAATCCTTAGTACATCTAATTCCATTTTTGCCCATGATGTGGATAGGGATGAATATTAATGTTTGAGAAGCCTAGGACTTAGAGGTTATGTAAACAGAGCATATTCAAAAAGAAAAAGGATTGGTAGTGGAGGGAAAAAACACACCGAAAGATTATTGTGTTTATCTCACTGTGCTCTGGGGCAGTTTGGTTGGTTGGTTGGTTGGTTGGTTGGTTTTTTTTTCCCCAGTTTTCTTTTTCTTAAATTTGGTCCACAGTCTTTCCCAGTCCAAAAGCTTGACGATGTGCGAGACCGTAGGACTGATGTACAGCAGATACGTGCATGTCCGACCCACACTTTATTTGGATACTAAATGCCCTATTCCACTGGGCAGATGCTGGGGAAATGTTTGAGAACCTGAGAAAGGTTGGCAGAGGTCAGGAGTATCATTGGTGAGAGCATCTTCTCTCTCCATCATTTCAAAAGTATAATCATAAGGCGGCCATAAAAATGAGAGCTCTCCTGAGCTCTCTAGTTTATTGAACACAAGGAAATGTTTGTCAGCTTAAAGAACAGGGGAAAAAAGTGTAATATATACACCTTTACTAGAAGTTGAAAAACCATTTTAAAAAAATCACTGCAGGGAAGCATAAAGTAAATAAAATGCTAATGTAAAATAGGCTCACTGAGGCATACCGCTATGCTTAGTCTATTCAATTAATGAGGGATTTATGGGGGTAAAGGAGCAAAAAGACAAAAAGATTAATTGTTTATGATACCCACTGGCAGTCAAATATAACATAGAAATATTCATTCAATTAATGGTTTTAATACTTTGGGGGGGAAAATTTTCTTTCTCAATATATATACTTACAGCAGAAAACCTCGGTATCTGGTTAGATAATCAATCATTAGATGCAAAGAATGAAAACAAACCAAAACTGTATTAGTTTTCCACTGCTGCATCACAAATTACCACAAAGTTGGCGGGTTAAAACAACACGCACTTCTTATCCCTCAGTTTCTGTGGGTCACAAGTCATGGGCTGCAACTAGACACTTGCCAGGGCTGGGTTCTCATCAGAACCTGGACAGAGGAAGCTGCTTCCAAACTTCCTCAGAGTATTGGCAGAATTCATTTCCTTGCAGTTGTACAGAAAGTTGCTTTTTCAAAAACAGCAAAAGTAGGAAACTCCAAAAATGCAAGCACTACAATTTCATGAAACCACCCACACATGATCAGTGCACGCTCCTGGTTAGAATCACAGGGTCCGCTCGTGTAGACGTGGAGCTGATGAACAAAAACCAGGAATACCAGGAGGTAGGAATTGTGGTGCCACTTTAAAGTCTGATCTCCGCAACAACAAAACCCACAGTATTTGAAACTCTTCAGTTTCAGATATGCGAGGCTTATCTAAGTCTCTATTTTTTTGAAATCAAAAATAAATTGATTTAGTGATTTTAAAATACTTAACTCCATCATGAAAAAGGCTGATGGTAAATGCCTAATTTACATAACAAAGTAGTCAAATACAAATAACTGTACAACATTATGAAGAAAAGTATGGAATTAGGAGCCAAAGTTGAATTTTGGCTCAGTCACTTATGAGATATATTTACTTAGGATATGTTCATGAACTTCTAGGGACTTTAATTTCTTATAAAATAGAGTGAAGTTACACTTACAAGTTTCTTCAGTCAATTAGATAAAATATTTGTTAAGTACATTGAATTGGTCTGGTGTATAAGAGTTGTTCAGCAAAACACAAGTCACAACTATAACCACAGTATTTTTTTAAGGATTTTATTTTTATTTATTTGAGAGAGAGAGAGTGAGTGAGAGGGGGAAGGAGCAAAGGGAGACAGAGAGAGAGAATCTGAAGCAGACTTCATGCTCAGTGCAGAACCAGAAGCAGGCTCAATCCCACAACCCCAAGATCATGACCTGAGAGGAAACCAAGAGTCAGATGCTTGACCAACTGAGCCACCCAGGCGCGCCTATAATCACAGTATTTAAAACCCATTGTATATGCATCATACCTCTGTGACATGAGATTTTTTTAAAGGGTTTAATAATAACCTCTATTTTTAAGGAAAATATAATTTATAAGGGGAACTGAGGCAGGCAAACTGACTGAGCATGCACCAAAATGAGCAGTCAAAATGTATTCATACACATATACATATTAAACAGTATGTTCATGTTCATTTGAACACCTTATGTACATTGAACTTAAAGTTGTTGCTTTCCTTTTTGAACCTCATTTCCTCCAATAGACACCAAGCATCCTTGAATGAGTCTAAGGGTGGCCTCAACCTATGGTACTTGCAGTGATGTTAAATATGCAAATTCCCAGACAGTATTTCTGGAGAGGAAACAGAGTCTACATTTTAAATAAGGCCTCCTTATTTGGAAGACTGGATTTTTATATGGAATAAAAGCTTAAGAACCACTGGTTTACTGTTTAACAATAGGAATAAAAGTACATATTTGTCTTGAAGATCTAGGGAGTTAGATCATAAATATTCTGATGCTGACTCTGATGGCTCTTCTCATAACCAACTAACTATTCTGATCACCAATTCCAGCATGTGTGTCAGAGGAGAAAGGGTTTTCCCACACCATCAGTCAATTTTTGGACACCAGCAGGGTGCCCTACTATTCAACTCAATTCTGACACCATCTACCTGAGATAGCATCAGGTTCCATGGGTTAAGGGCTCAGTCCCACAAGAAGGACCCTCCAGATGCCACTTCAGATGCCAACTGCAAGTCCAGGTTGTCACCTGCACTTATGACCAATCAGCTATGGAGCAGAGGTTCCAATGGAGCAGAGGTTCCAAAGACCCCCAACTTAGATTCAATTGATTTGCTAAAGTGGATTAAAGAACTCAGAACAACATTTTACTTTCCAGATAATCTGTTTGTTGTACAAGGATATAACTTAGGAACAGCCAGATGGAAGAAATGCATAGAGCAAGTTATAGGGAAAGGGCATGCAGCTTCTATGCTCTCTCCAAGGGCACCACACTCCCAGAATCTCCACATATTCACCAACCTGGAAACTCTCCAAACCAGTCCTGTTGGGTTTCTTATGGAGGTTTCCTTGCATAGGCATGATTGATTAAATCGTGGCCATTGGGGACCGAACTCACGCCTGGGCCATCTCCAGCCCCTCACGCCTCCCAGCAGGTCTAGGGTTGGGACTTTCAGTTCCAACCCTCTTATCACACCTGGCAAGCAGTCCCCATGCTTAGATGGGATCCAAAAGTCACCTCCTTAACATATCAAAAAACACCTTTATTACTCACATTACTGGAAATCCCAGTGGTTTTAGGAGCTCTGTGCCATTTACTGGGACAAAGACCAAATACCTATTTCTTATTATAAATCACAATATCACAAATATGTAAGTCCCTTTTCATTGGCTCACTTTCCTCTTTCCGAATTCAGGGACATTAAAATAAAATATCAACTAATATGTAAACATGTATGAGTAAATACTAGGAAATATAATTTAAGTAGCATTAAGAGACCTAAAGATGCAAGAGAACTTAAGATGGTTTAGGACAGCTGGTTTCATTATACTTCAAAGGGGAAAAAGCGTGGACACGACTTAAAGAACAAAAGACTATGATAAAAGTTCAAATGAAAGAAAAGATGGGGTTATAGACTAAGGTTGAACAGCCTACAGTGAAGTTGTAATTAGAAAAATAATGAGTAATGACCCACAGGTGGCAGAATGAGTCCTACTGATAAACAACGCTTTTGATCAGGAAAGAGGTCTATTTTGCAAATAGCTTTATCCTTATGACTTGAAAGACCACTTAGGTCTCGCCAAGTATTCCTTTGCAACCTAATCCTAACAAAATTAATTGTTTAAAGGAACTATCTATATATAAGCCCAGGGGTTAAAGGCAATTCTGAAAAGAATCAAAGCTTTTATTAGATGGAACCATTTCGGGAATCAACTTATGGTTCTGAAGAGAGGAACAAAGGTGCAGAGAAAGTTATTATAGAAATCTGGGACAACAATACATAAGACAGATAATAGGATAACCAGAAACAAAGATCTGTAATGTCATTGGTATATTTGTGGTAACAGATTGCACAATCCAGGATAAAACTTGTAGCTGCTGAGACAGGAGAAAATGACTAGATCGAGGTGATAGAGTGAAGGCAATAGCTACATCAATTCAGTTATTTGTAAAGGTCAGAAACACCCTACGTTTTAGATCGTGAGGTCTAAAAATGAAAATAAAGAGAATTATATAATACGACATTTGGAAATGTTAAGGTTCACAGGGGAATCAGCAAAGACTTAACTTGTTAAGGGAGAGAAAGCTTTAATAATTTATTCAACTTTTAAAATATCCTTTCTTTTTTATATTATATATGCAACAAATACAAGTTAGGAGGGAAAACTGGAAGTTATAATCAAGCTAGCAGAGGACTGATCTGGCTGAAGGGAAGTAGAAGTTTGAAAAGCTATTCTCACCTTAATCTATTTATATTTTTAAACTTCCTCTAATGTTCCCATTTTTAAAATAAAATGTAATTCTGGCCAAAGTAGAGACTAGAATTGAGGCTGTAGAGACTGTCTTAGTCTTCTAATTTCACTTCTCTGCCAAAGTCATATTTTTTGAAAAATCAAGAAGGAAACGGGTATTTCTACTAGGCTGTGTATCTGGGAATACTCCAGGTAACAAAGTACAACCTGATGCCTTCACCATGGTCCTTTCTCGGTGCACATCATTTTTTATTACACTAAATCAACCATTTATAGTCGAGTAAATGAAATAATAACAACAGACCATAATCCACTGCTAAGATTACTATGACCTAGAATTAGCTGACCCACTAGCATTACACAGAAATTATCAAGGTGGTAATTACTAAAAGCAGTTTGATGCCTGATTAGTTACTTGATAATACTTCATTATGAAACAAAGAAAAATAAATCTGAATAAAATTCACACCACTTTTTGGCAACTGCTAATTAATTTATTGTGTTTCCTATATGTTTTTGGATCCTGTTTTTTGACTACTCCTTATAAACTTCAGAAGTAATATGTTATTTTTCGCTCAACCTTCTTCATGATAAGAAATGACCTTGTGTGGCAATTATTTCTTGTTATACTTGATTTTAAGGGTATGTAATTACAGGCTGCATGCTGATTCCCATAAAATTGCATGGGGTAAAGTGTCAGAACAACCACATAATTTCAAATGTTGCCTTCCTTAAAAGTTATTTTATTTTTTGTTCTCTTTATTGCCTTTATTATGATGATATACACGTGGTAAAAACTTGTAAATATCTTAAAAAGTTTAGTAAATACATAGTACTGTATTCTAATCCCACAATATCCATAGACATATTCAATCAAATGCTGAGTAAAGTTCAAATTAGAACTGTTGCTCAGCAAATACATGACTATCCAAGTCATTTTAGTCCCAATCACGTACGTTTTTCGTAAAACCTTTAAATATTTTAGTATACCAAAACTAACCTGAATTATTATATTGATCCTAAAAGTGTTTAAACCTTCAAAAATTTCTCCATTAATGAGAAGGGTATCACAAATACACCACTTATATAAAAAATTATCATTAAATAGAAATGATTTTTTTTCCAGGTCCCTATGTTTGCCTGAGAACTTGAGAGAAGAGAGTATGGCTACCATCTTCTAGAGTTGGTAGGCTGCTGAGTAGCAGAGGCTAAGAAACTGAAAATATAAATTATTTTAATCAAGCAAGTAAAGTTAATCTAAAATAAACTTCCCAGAGAAGGTAACAATAGGCTCACTTGTGTAGACACTCCTGACAACATCCTGCTGAGAGCAGAATCAGCCTCCAAAGAGTGTCAGCCTAAATAAGATCATTCTGGGAAAATCACTGGGTTTTTCAGAGATGGAGAAGAGTCAGATAAACACCACAGTAGGGATCTGTGCAAGCAGCAAAGATTTTAAAGGGAGACATTGCTGAGAAACATGCTCTAATACTCTCTACTTGATTAAACCGTTCAGCACTTCCCTTATGCCTTGAGGCTTAAATATAATTGTATGCCATCATTGAAGCATCACAGTGGTATTTGATATTTGGAATCTTGTTCAAAAAGAATGCAACTGATAAGAATCATTTCAAGGCTTTTGCATTCTCTTAGAAAATGCTTTCTAATCAGAGTCATTTTATAGCTGGATTTCATAAATGTAAATGAAACCATTCTCCTCATGGGGGACTAGAGAAAATTATAAATGTAGATGTATCCACCTATATGTAACAGCTGTCCACTTTGGCTTTGCTTTTGTTATTCTCTATTTTATTCTACATTACTGCCAGACAATCTTTGTCCTTTCTGAGTTCCCACTGTTCCTTTCAACTTCACTGACAGTTATTTTTTCCCCTGAGAGCAATTAATGTTTACCATACCTGGCTACACCTTGTGTCTTCCACTGATAAACAGTGACTTAAACACCAATGTCAAGCAATGTCATTCAACACATCTGCTTCGTTAATGCAAATTGTGATGGCAATCTGAACCCTCCCCCATGATTTCTTATTACATAACTACAGCAGAAGCAAATCAAGAGGAACGTATCATGAGCATATAAATGATGTGCCCCTACCACAACAGTGTCGAACACAGAACATTTTTTTAGAAGTGTCCCCACTATTTAACTACTTACCTGCATTGATGACTATAGTTAATAATACTATATTGCGTATTTGAAAGTTGCTAAAAGTGTTTCCAAGTAAAAACGATTTGGAGTTTCGCTTTAAAAATGAAATACTATATTTTTAATACTCTATAGGTAATATGATTAATAAAATAATTTAATTTTATGTGTAAAATAACTTTGAATCTCAAATATTTGCTGTATTTGATTTTGGTAAAGTCCTGGTCTGCTTTTGGTGGTTGGAATTTGAAAAAGCAGCACCTAAAATTCAACCGAGCATCAATAAATGTGAATCTGAGGGCTTTTTTTTTCTTACACATGGATAAATCACTTTATAGTCCAAGAGTAGAGAACGAGATGAAATTGAAAACACAGAACAATTTTTCATAGCTTTCTCCAGCTTTCACCATTAGTCTTCACCTCTTTCAAATTTAATTCCCTGTACGAGGAAATATAGTCAATAGAGTTTTGTGGCACAATGTACCTGAAATCATTCATCCCTCTGTACCTGCATGATTCTCCATGGTATAGGTTGTTTTGTTTAGGTATTTACATTCAAAACTCAAAAAGTGGAGATGTCCAGGGTATGTATGTATATATATATCAAGAAGAGTCATTTTAAAATTTAGGCCCAAAGTTCAAACTGAAGATTAGAATAATCTCCCAATGAAAAATAGGCTCTGCTCTTTTATTGTCACTATTCTTATAACAGATCTGTTACTATGTAATTGCTCATTTTTTTCTAATCTTCTTAAAAGTTCTCAAGCATTTTATCTGACTACTAGCCAATAATGTCAGTTATGAAATAATGAATCTAGTCAGAACATAGGCTTTAAACCCAATGAGGGCATGATATTAATGTTTACTGGAATGGACTTGGGGGGGTACAAAGTTCTGCTTAATCATAGGAAAAACAATTTTGGATAGTTCCATTTTTCTAATTTTTTTCAGCACAGTAGATGCTACTATCATTGAGCATTGATAATATATTAATGTTTAAAGGCATGGCCCCCATTGTCCCCATTAGGTGAAAGCCAGGCTGCCAGATCATTTTTAGTCCTCACAAGAGGAATACATCATGTCCTCAAACACCATCTCAGTAAGACTTCTGGCAATAAGGTGACTACAAGAATAGCAGCTTTCCAACTCATTTCTTTATATGACTTCTGAGGGAGGATTCTTATCTTGATAATCATCCATGTATCTCTTAATATAGGTTAAAAAGGAAAGGGAATATTTTAGTAAAGATCAACTGAAATGTGACATTGAATATTTCTTCATTTCAGATTTTTCACAGTGAGCCCAAACTGATAGCAGTATTATTCTGACGTTTGTAGTTGCTAGGAAATGCCATGTATTTCACAGATAGATATATAGATGTATTTATTACAAGAAATTGCCCATGGGGCTGTCCAGCTCAAATGCCCTGGCTTTTATGCAAGCTTATATTCCTTTTACGGAGAAGCATTACTATTCATGTATTCACTTTAGAAACAGTGAAAACAAATCGAGTGAAATCAAAGTCTTGTTCTGTACCTTTTTAAAGAGTTGTGAATCATGTGCCACCCAACATTCTGAAATTCCTCCGTGCTTAACTCATGGGTAGGGAACCCAGCTACCTTCTGGATATCAGATAAAAATTGATATATGTTGCAATTTCTTCCATGAGCTTGAAACAGTTTTTTTGGATGCTACTTTATCAATTTATAAAGTGAACAGATCTAACACTAAAAGTAGGTTTTCATCTAGTGTCAGTTTTAAAGTCTACGAGACAACCATGGCTTAAAGATAGTTTAGAGACGGTTTTATCTAAAATGGGAAGTAGATGATCCTTCCTGTTCCCTACAGTCTTCTAGTCTCAAGTCTGTGTGTGGGTGGGTGGGGGTGGGGGTGGGGGTGTGTGTGTGTGTGTCTGTGTGTGTGTGTGTGTGTGTCTCCCTCAAGGCAGCTTCTCAGAGAGTAATAATAAACATATTTTTAAAGCTTCTTCCTTCTATCTCAACCCATAAAGTCAATGGGGCTCTAGAAACAAGTGTAACATCTATACTATGTATTGGGAGGCAGAAAAACTGATTAATTTCCGTGGAGTCAAAATAGTCATCCTAAGAATTGATCATAGTAAGTACAAGGGAAAGGCTAATTATAACACAGTCTAATAGTCTAGTCCTGTGTATTTTAGTTAAATAGGTAATAAATAGATGAGATAGATACAAATAGACCAAACATTATTTTATATTTGTACAATATAATAACTAGATAGTAAGTCTATATAGGAATCATCAATTATAATCATCAATAAGCCTATATTAAAATCAATAAAGAATTTGACTTAGAACATTCACTAGGTATGGACACTAATAAAACTTAAGTAGTTACATCAACTAAAGGCAAAAGATCTTTGAGATCAGAGAAGTTGATAAAAAAAAAAAAACCTGTGTGATCTATTGGGGCAATGTTTGAAATGAGATTAATATTTCCAGTTAAAACTCTGCATCTAATTACAATAAATTTTAGCATACACAAATTTGTAAAACAATCAATGTAGTAAAATAAATAGTAAAGACTGATGATTGCAGATCTCTTAGAAATATGAGGATGTGACAAGGTTAAACCCATAGCAGTATCTGCTTTTAGGAACAAAACGTATATTCTCTTAGGTTGGACGTTATGTAAGGAGCGTTCATTCCTTTTTTCAGTTTATGCAAAATATGCAAATAACTTAATGAATTATCCTCTTTTGTTAATTCACTTTCAAAATGGTTAAAGGTCATCTTGTATGCTATTCTTTCTGGAAAAGTGAAACTGACTATACATTTTCTAGACTATACATTCTGCCTTACAGAATGCATGATCGTCTATGTAGTTATCTTTATTCTTTTAAACCATTTGGTATATCAAAATCCAAGGGAGGAGAAGATAAGAAAGAAGCAATCTGTACCAAATAACTATGTCCATTTTGTAAAAGTTTTATAAAATTGATGTCCCCATTGTCCTTAAAGTGCGTGTGACAGTTGAGAGGGTAGAGAAAAGACTCTCCATGGCATGATTATTGTGGTACCATAGTTATCTTTCCTCTGTTAGAACTGGAGTAACCAGTCTGATAAAGACAACAGCTATGATGGACCTTAGGAACAGAGGGACATACAACACCAGTAGTCATTTCCTTGCTTTTTATCTAAAATTTACACTTCCCTTAGGACTAAATGGGGTGAACAAATAGAGTATAATCATAAACCAATTTGGCTATGAGGTCTGCCTATTCTGAATCTAATCAAATAGGATCTTGAGTTGAGGCAGAAGTACATGGCCCTTGCCACACTGACCAATAAACTCTATCAAATCAAAGAAATAAAAAAGAATCCAGTTCTTTTCAATGGACATAAAAACAAGAATATAACTGAAATTCCATTCTTAGAACATTTCTTAAAACTTTTGAAAAGATGTCTTAAAGAGGATTCTCATATATTATTATTGTATGACTTTCAGTGATACAAAGACTTGCAATGCCTAACTTCTTCTATAAAACCGAACACTTTGGGAAACTGAGATGTTCATTTTTTAAGCTGCTAATGTCTTATTTAATAACTTTCTGCCTGAGAGCAAACTTTATAATGTAGCTTTCCAACATTTATACAATTATGAGTCAAATGTCTAAGCTAGCATAAATCAGGAGACATTAATTGAATTATATGGCCATGTTCTGTAAAGTTTTCTAGAAACTAGATCCTAGAACTTTCTTCTAATAATCTTGGCAGGGGGCCCTCCATTTTAAGAATTGGATTTAGGAAGACATACACGCACCGGCTTCAATCAATGTCAACTCTCCATATGTTTGCAATTAACTTGCGGTAGACAGTCATTTTGAAAGACTCACTTATCAACAAAAATGACAATGTCTTCGATCCCCAGGTGAGAAGCATGTTGAAAGACAGACTGCAATGTTTGTCCAGTTATATTTGCCAATTTTCTGTAGCTGCCTTAAATATGAGGTGGATAGATCTTCCTTGGAAAATAGGTTCCCAAAGAATAATTTTACCTGGTACTCAAGCTGTGAGGCTACTGAATAAATGCAAATTGCTGGTGATTGTAAAGATGGTAAAGTGTGTTGACATTTGGAAAAACTTAGCTTCCAATCTGAAATGATGCATAAGCAACTGCCCTGACCCAGAACAGGAATGGAGCTTATGTTTGGGCAGAGCCCATCAGAACGATGTGAATTCATGTGGACACGACAGAGTGAGGTATCTGAGCCATCTTCCTGGAATGACCTAATTATGTAAAATGTGCAAGCGATGAGGTTATTTATCCGGCATGCTGCTCCGGTATGTTTGCACCCAAGAAAAGAAATAATGTATTTTAGGACTATTTCGCTTTAATATGCTGCCTTTAGGAAATTGGCCAGGGATTTCTTTTAATGACTGGTTCTATTCATTTAGACATTAATTCACTCAAAAAATACTTATTGAGTAGATTCCATGGTACACACACTTTTCCAGGTACGTGATATACAAGAGTTTGGTTCCAAAGATCATAAACATATTGGCCCAGATTCTACCAAGTTTCCGACAGAGTGGATGTTCAAAATTATTCATTGAATAAATAATATGAATCCAAATCTGACAAAATTTGATAAAAATATCTCCTGAAGATAATAGAAGGCAAACTAAGTCCTTTACCTTCTGAGCTACTCCTCAATTTAGAAAATATGGCAAAATCCTTTTACAAAAAAAAGTATGATTTTTATCTATTATCATCACCCTTACTTTATTTTGCTCCATTTTTTTGGAAATCCACACATACATATATTTGCTAGCTTTTACTCTACCATCTCTTCCAGGAAATTATATTAATGAAGCAATCTTGAGAAGTCACCTTCTCCACTTCCTGTAAACCTCCTACTTATTGAACACATTTTAATTCAGTGAACTTGTAAAGACCTGCAAGACGTATCATTATCCACCATTTCACCTCTGACTCACTTCTACCCACACCCAAAAGCTTAATTTTCTTTTCTTTTTAATAAACCTCTGTGCCTAAAAATGATAGCTAAGTAGCAGATAAGAACTCATATTTGGAGAAGTTTGAATTTTGCCTATGCTACCATAAAACAGAAATGCAATGCTATGCAATTATGAATTCTCTTGAATTACGAGAAAACAGTAAGCGAGAGGTGCAGGCCCAATTTTATGTCCTGATAATATACGAAGCTGTAGATCAGGAGCTCTCTATACTCTGTTCCCCAAACACGCAGCATCAGCAGCCCCTGACAACTTGTTAGAACTTATTTTGGGGAAACCAGCGATCTAAATTTTAACAAATTCTCCTAGTGATTCTGATTCACTGAAAATTTTGATAATCACTGTTCCACACTTTGGCATATTATCTCCCTCCGTAGCAACATCTGATCTTTTAGTTTAAGGAATTACCACATATAAATGCTAAAAAAAAAAAAAAAGCTACTACCCTTAATTAATAATCTGTTTTTAAAGGCATCTTTCAATCACTCAGCAGAAGTCTGCACGCAAGGTCATTAGGAAGGTAAGATTTGGCCCGTGTAGAAGTCCCGAGAAGGACCTTGCTGCAGAGTCTAGAAGGGCATTATACAGTTTGTGAAGCAAAGAGGACCATCAGTGGATATCACTGACTCTGACAATAAAAAGTAACATATCATTAGTTGGGAGACTTCAAGCACAAAGTGCATCAGTGTGTGAGGCATCTTCAGCTTTAGGTTTTTCTCATAATAACACAAGGCCCTAATGTGAATTCAGAACAATCCAATGGAACACAGGAAAAACATTTCATTTCAGCAAGTCAGAATTATGTACTACTGAAACTGGCGGAAGTGCCCTACTGGCTCATTAAGGAATGCAGAAGTCGCAAATTCAGCCTCTCTTTTTCTGTGGAACATTAGCCTCCAGTGTTTTGACAATAGTTTTGAGAGATTTAAACCCTATTTTTCCCATCAATTCAGAGAGCTGGCAACAAGTATCTCTACAAAGAAACACCTGACTGCAACACCAGCCTTCTAGTCTATTTTCCAAAACTTTGTGTCAGTCTAGTATAATATAGTAGCAATATAGCACAGTGGTAAAGAATACAGAGTCTACAGCCAAACTGACAGGATTTGCTTCCTGGGTCTACTACTTACAAGGCAGATGACTCAAACGATTATTTCTCCTCTATATATCTCAGTCTCCTCACCTATAAATTAACACTTACTGCCTCTTAGGGTTATTCTTTTGATTAAAAGAGTTAATATTTGTATTTTAACAAATATTTAAAAATATTCGTAAAGACTAGTATCTGGAACATGATATGAAGTATGAAAATATTAACAAATATATGTCCTATTAATATTCTAATTACAGTTTTAAGGCAATATGTATGTGAACATACCCTTGTAGTATAAAACTATACATAAAACTAAGACATGTGTAAGATGCAAAAATCTTACATTGCTTTTATTGATTAATCTTCCTGACAATTTTTTTCCAGGTAGCTTATGTTGAGACAATGCAATTTGTTCAAGACATTATCTCCTTTGCAAAACATTACACATTGACTATGAAAAAGGGCAAGAATGAGGTGTATTTATATTAATTAACAATTAATAGATGACAGGGTCAAGTGATTACTGTTTCATAGACATGAAAATGAATTTATTAATAGCTGGCCTTGGATTACTAGTATATAGCACTATGACATCAAAAGATAAAAAACTATTATTAAATAAATATGTAATCAAGTGAAGTATGTTGCTTGTATAAATTATTGAGGTGTATTTCTGTTTGCAATAACCCGTTTTCATGACAATGAAGAATCAATAAATGAGAAAACTTTCATGGAAGAAAGTATATTTTTAAAAGAACCTATAAAAAGTTATATTTGACTAAAATTTTTTTCAGTGCCCATATTAAATACTGTCCAAGGGACATATAAGAAATAACTTGATGTTATTAAAGAAGCAATATCTGTAATAGGTGAAACCCAACCTATGTCCACATAAAGAAATCAGTTTATTAAACAAGTTAACCGTTCAACCTTCAATTTAACCTCCATCTCCTAATCTTAAAATCTTAAAAAAACCTTCTTTAGTTTTACAATTTTCACATGTCCATTTTACTTACTTTACGTTGAAACAGCCAAAACTCTTAAACTTTCTTATACATGTGAGTCAACAACTTACAACAACGCATCCTATCAAGTAATTTGCTGAATTAGCTATAGCAGCTAGAGAAAAGTCACACCTTTTGTCTTTCTCATTGATAATTTGGGTTCCTCCTTGAAGGACTATCATCAATCACGTCTAGAGCAAGACTCTAGTCATTCCTTTGCTACAGTTAAAGCGTCATCCTTATAAAATAGCCCTCTCTCCCAAGAGAGTCTAAAGCAGTTTCGTTGCCAGAAAAATCCAGAATAAAAAAAGAAAAGCCCACTGTCTCCTTAAAACAATATTGCCACTTACAGATGACAAAGAAAGAAAACACTGCTTTCTACTCACTGTGAGCTCCTCTCCTTGCTTCTGCATCTTCCTCCTTCTGGCTTGTTTCTGGAAAAAAAAAAAAATTAAAATCTTAAAATGAAGAAAAACAAAGAAGTATATTTTACATGCAGATTATTTTGTTATAATTATGAAATGATTAAACAGTAAAACTGTGGTGTTGAAACACAAGGGATATAAAGATACCCATGACTCTTCAACATGAGAGTGCTCACTTTAAGAACAGGTACAGTTATTCTTTCCATCCAGAAGATAGTCTATGGGGAACCACTCCAGAGGACCAAAGCACTAAGGAAACCAGCAAAGAGGAAACACAAAAAAAGATCACAAGAGAGAGACAAAAAGCTAGGCCTTAACTTAGGATGAATTTATTGGTAAATAATAAGTAATTGGCATTGGGCATTTTGAGAAAGCTTTAGAGGAACTCTTATTAATAGAATTAAGACATTGTTATATAAAAATCTGAACTTTGAGCATGTACTGATGTAGAGATTAATGATGCTCTGTATTTCGGAAAACAAGTAAGATGGTGATGATAATGCTAATAATAAAGGCTTTATAATATCTCAGACATTGTTGTAGGCAATTTGCAGGCATCATTTCATTCAGTCTTCAAACACTTAATCCCATTCTATTATCCCATCCTGCAGACACCAAGGCTTACAGTGGTTTGGTGACTTGCCCAAGATCACCAAACTATTAAGGAAAGAGTCAGTACTAGGAACATGTCTAACACCAAAGCCAGTGCTCTTAAATCACTAAACAACAAAAGCACTGTTTTACTGCAGAACACTATGGGTTACGGGGG
Source organism: Ursus maritimus (assembly GCF_017311325.1). NCBI lineage: Eukaryota > Metazoa > Chordata > Mammalia > Carnivora > Ursidae > Ursus > Ursus maritimus. The sequence continues at coordinate 48,300,733 of NW_024423343.1, forward strand.
AAGCATCACCAAAACCCCCGAAGAGAAATGAAGATTTTCTGATGAGAACAGATGGCACATTTTTACCTACACATGAAGAGGAAATTAGAAATAAATATAAGAACCCCATGTATACTATTTATAACTTGTCAGATAATTACCATGTTATGTAATCATATACTGTTCTCATTCTTTACAGTTGATTTATCCATTCCATTAATCTTTTTGTTAATTTGAGAAGTCCTGAATGAATGGTATGATTTCATATAGCTATCTGGACCTGAAGAACTCCAATTTACTCTTGTCTTCAAAATTCTGGTACACAGAATACACAGATAAGTACTGCTGGTTTTAGAATGCTGTCTTATCAGGTTTGTAGAAGATGGTTATATCTCATTACCATCACAGAGCACATATTTTATATTTTCTGAATTGTATTAAACTTTAACTCCTTGAGGGTAATCTATGTACATCAAAGGCAATCTTCATCAAAGTTATTAAATGTTGTCTAGAGATAATAAGCTCACTTCTCTATTTTCCATCTGCATGGTGCTAGCAATACAACTGTCCCCTCTCCTCTTTTTCATATAAACCTTGATGGAAGAAAATAAGTCCTAGACCATGTTTATAGTTGTATAGTTACAATCACCTTTATAAGGCAGCGAAGTAATCAAACAAGCTTAGCCTACCTTATTATTTTTGCCTGTACAATTTAAACCCCAGATTTAAATTTAAACATTTTAAATTTCAGTTTAAACTATGAGTTTTGTCAATGAGAAAAAGTATAATAAAATAAGCACCCTTCTCCACTTGCATGTCAAATCAGATGGAGGCTTCTCTTGCTTGCCTGCTGTAAATATTGGAATGAATAACCAGCTGTTCCTAATAATAATATTGAGAAACACTTGTTGGCAGCTTACCATGTATCAGGCATTGTGCTTTATTTTACTAATTCTTAAAAGTTGTAAGAGGTGCCAACCATTATTACCCCAGTTTTATAGCTGACGAAAATGTGACTCAGAAAGAGAAAATCATTTGCTATGTTGTCTCACCCAAGATCACACTGCTAGTAAACTGTAATGGAGACAACTCCTAAATCTAGGCAGTTTATCACTAGGGTTCATGTTCTTATCCACTCTGCTCTTCTGCCTCTCATTTGAAACTCTTTTCCATTGATTGTTAGAACATGGCTTGCTCGTGAGTCTCACCATATCTTTATGAAGCAAACTTACTACCACTGGTTCCACCTTCTGTTCCTGTCCATTACAAGCTATAGCTACATTTTTGTAATTACTTCTCTATTCAACTATATATACTAATTGATCACACATACTTCCATCCTGAATCATCTATATTTCAATGACCTCAACATCTAGATACCCATTCTTACATCCAACCACAGTTTCAATATTAAATTCCTGTTTTTCTACATATCTGTTTTACCACCTCATATAGACCTCTCAAATTAAAAATGTCCACATCTGAACTCATTTCATCCCTCCAACTGTCTCTCAGCTTTCCTGTGTCACTTATGGGATATTAACACCTGCCAAAATAGGTCATAATTACACCCAGCCTGGAAATACAGGAATCATCTTGGAGTTTATGAACTTGTCCCCCATTTTTCCCACCTAATTTGTAACCAAACTCCCTTCATATTACCTCCCAATATCTCTTTATCCATCTTTTTCAATGAATTAAGATTTATTTGGTAAAAGTCCTCATTATATCTCACTTGAGTGACTAAAATGGTGCCCTAAGTTTTCCTCTAGTTTCCATTCTTTGTCCTCTTTAACACATGTTAAGGAGTAATCTCAAACTCAAATTTTGGTCATTTAACTACTGCAAAACACTCAACTTCCTTAACAACTACAACATATTAAGATCCTAGGCTTGGCCAACAAAGCATTTCTGGATTTCACCTTTCTTACTTATTTAGCATAATTTCTTGCCCGACACTCCTGCCCTTGAATCTGATACTTCATTCATATTGGATTGCCTGAAATTCTCCACATTCAGTATCTTTGCACACATTGTTGCATATATCTAAATTCCTTTTTGTCCTTTTCTTTAGCTAGGAATGCATTCATTACAAGTGGCCATAATCACATACAGTCAGTCCATATTATTTATTTTGTGACCATTACACGTATTATTGTTACATCATTTCTCAAAATGAATTGTAATGATGTTTTTATTTATGTTACTAGATATAAAGTTCCTTCTGATCATCGACTGAGATTCATCTTTATTTTGGCAGTGCTTACAATGCCATAATAGGCACACAATGAATATTTATTGAATAAATAAATGGATGACTGAATGGAAGAGAAGTGTAATCTGTTCTGGACTTCAATATATAGGCAGGAAGAAATGAAATTTGTGCCAATTCCACTGTCATAAATAAATATAAATATATTTCCCACTCTTTAAGTAAAATAATACTTGCCTTTAATAACAAGAGTTTTATTCTAATTTTATTGTATATTTCTTAAATTATTTTAGTTGAAAAAACATGAAGTATGGCTATTCAATTACTATAATCAACATTTAAATTGTGATTAAATTAAATAATCTATTATAATGACACAAATTCAGGCACATAGTAAGCTCTCAAAAAAGGTAGTTGAGTTATATCAATTACCTAAAAGGATACATTAAAAATATCATTTTCTTAAAGTATTATTTGAATTTAGGCATATTTATTTTTAAGTAAAATGCGATCATAAGGCTTGCTTTAAAAGTTCTATAACAAAGTTAGAGGAGATGTACAAGAAAGCACTTATCTTCAAACAGCCACTCCATAAATTATTCAAATACAGTATCTTCAATACAGCACATGAAATAATTCTAACAATCCAATGTCTAGTCCTCTAACTACCGAATTAAACTGAGTATGGAGAGTCTATGTCATTAAACAGACATATAGTTTGCCACCAAATGCCACTTTCAAATATAATTTGATGCATTATACCAAAAGAAACATAAGCCATATGCATAAAATATTCCAGAAAGGTAGTCTCTTTCAACTCTTGTTGAAAATAATAAAACAGTAGGCTCAAGCGTTGGTTGCCTAATAGATACTGTATAAAATATCGTTAAACTCTTCTGCGACAAAGCAAGATCTATATGGATGGAACACGAGAGTAAATGAATATTCAGTATCTTTATAAAATGATTGGATTTTCAATTGCATTAAAAATGACTATTCAAATCAATACCCTATTATTTCAGAGGACATAGTCTATTTCATAAATATGGTGCATAATAATTAAAAGTGCTGCTGTCAATAGGCTGAAGGTTAATTGCAAAAGCAGCGGGAAGGCCAATGTTGGCTGAGTAATATTCAAAATTAACAGTCAAGTGTAATGAACATTTGTGCATCTGCAAGAAATGTTTCAAAATTAATCTTGCATTGAGTTGAGGGCTACTATAAATGTTTTTCACAAATACTATGGACAAATATTAAAATATCTGGGAAACTACCAGCAGCTAATCATTCAAAAGCTCAAAAATCAATAAATAACACTGTTTAAATATGGCTATGTAAATTTTCAGTATTTCCCAATGCATTATGTAATATGGTCTTCTGGAAATTCGTTATTATTCTTAGCAATTCATATTATTCACATAAACCTTTAATAAAATGGATATTTTGGGTTTTACCTGGGATTAATTTAGAAACACATATGCGTAAAAGCCAGAAAAAGGGAACTATGAAAATAGAAGAAGGATGAAATCTAAGGTTGCTTTTATTTATTGAATTTTTATGTTTATAATGAGGGTCACAGGTTTATATTTGCTTTATTGACATTTGAACTACCAAAATAATTCATTTAGATCAGAAAATACAGCAGCACAAAGGAAAAAAAAATTTTTTTCTATCCTTGCTTCCAAATTCCATAACCTATCAACCTATCAAAGGTAACCATCATCACAATTTGGTATATACATTCTACATATTTCTCTCTATACATGTAAACATTTGAATATATATATATTTAATATATAATATATATTATATATTATATATTATATATATTTAATATATATTTAATATAAATGTGTGTGTGTATTTTTTTTATTATTTTTTTTATTTTTAAGTAGGCTCCATCCCCAACATGGAGCCCAATATGGGGCTGGAACTCATGACCCTGAGATCAAGACCTGAGCTGAGATTAAGAGTCAGACACTTAACCAACTGAGCTACCCAGGTGCTCTGTATGCATATATTTTTATTTTCCTATGCTGATAAAAATATACACATATCCCTGCCACTTGCTGCTTTATCATTTAAAATGCACATCACTCCAAGTAAATAAATATAGATGTGCTCTAATCTGCCCATATAATCAATAAATATAGACCTAACCTATAGTTTAAATGACTGCATAATATTTTGTACTATGGCTATATCACAGATGTTTTTTAATTGTTCCCCTATTTATAGACATTCAGATTATTCTCCAGTGGATCTTTTTTGCATTAAAAATAATGCAGCAATAAACACACCTGAACATATGTCCCTAAGTGCTAGGGTACTTACTTACATCTCTAAGATTGTCAAAGGTGAAATCCCTGGGCCAAGGATACACGTGTTTAAAAAAATTATTGGTAAATATTGTCAAATACTCTAAATGTTTGTAAAAATGCATATTTTACCAATAACATATATCATGTCTAATTATTGTTCAAGTATTGCTCAACATATTAGGTAGATCTTAGATACTATAATAAGATACAGCAACAAAATAGTAAAAATATATAAAAACAGTAAATTATTTTAAATGATTGTTTAATATTTAATATTATTGCATGAGTTTGCATATTTAGTAACCCCAAGAGATTCTATTAAAAACATTAGAATTAATAATTGAATTGGCAATGTGTTTGCATATAAAATGAATATGCAAAAATAAGCTGTTTTTCGTTATACCAACAAAAGCCAGTTGAAAATGATTATGAAAAAATAACCCATTTATGGGGTCCCTGGGTGGCTCAGTCGGTTAAGCCCCCAATTCTTGATTTCGGCTCAGGTCATGATCTCAGGGTTCTGTGATCAAGCATGGGGTTCTGCCCTGGGCATGGAGCCTGCTTGAGATCCTCTCTCTCCCTCTCTGCTGCCCACCCTCTACCACTTGTGTGGGCTCTCTCTCCCTTAAAAGAAAAAAAAAAAAAAAAGAAGAAGAAAAGAAAAATAAAAAGAACCCATTCACAACATAAATCAAAAATATAAAAATACCTAAGATTAAATTTAATAATTAAGGTAGGACTTATATGAAGAAAAAAATAAAAGTAAATTAACGTAATTATACTGAAGATTTAAAAGCTGAATAAATGAAGATATTATGCTCTCATGTAAAACATAAATACACCAAACTTCAAGTAATATTATTTATTAAGACAATTTTTATCTGAATTTAATGTGTTATATTTAAATTGATTAAATGATTAACTGATTAAAATGACTGAAATACTGTATGAAATAATAAATATAGGAAAAGTGTCCAATTTTTCAGACATAAGAGAGATGTTACACCTACCAACTATTACAAGTTATTACAAGGCACTGGGGAAGTGAAGCTGTTAACAGCTTTTCACCTAGGATGAGATCATTGTCCATGCCAAGCAAGACAATTTAGAACCAGTGGATTAAAATCATACGAAATAATCCCCCTGACCAAATAGACTAACTAGAACACGGAAATTAAATTTTTAACTGTTTGGAACCAATTTATAATGAAAATACAAAATGTAAAATTTGGGGATTTATAGCTGCAAATTCCCCTTTAAGAAGGAATAAGATTATTATAAGACCACTGTCTTTACCACACTACCCCCTCCCCACACACAGTTGATTAGCATAAGCATAATCAAATAAGTGGAACAGATTAACAACCAGAAATACAATGACAGATATGGAAATATCCATGAATACAAGGAAATCAGGGATAGAATTTTTAAATAAAATTTGATTTTATTAGGAAAGGATTAGATAGATAGATAGATAGATAGATGATAGATATACATACATACATATATATATGGCCTCCACTAGCTATGAATTAGGAAAAAATGTTATATTACTATCATATAAGACTAAGTATTTAAGTTCAGTAATTATTTTAAAAGTATATTTGTATTACATTGTGTTATTCTTAAACAAAATAGAAAAACCAAAACTCATAAAGGAAAATATTGATAAACTAGACTCAATACAAATTTTAAATTTCTCAATGATAAAATATATCTAAGCATTATTAAAAGACTAAGTTAAAATTATGGGAAAAGATTTATAACACACCTCAGACAAAATACAGATATCTTTAATGTACATGGCTGGCAAATTAATTTTGGAATATTAATAAAATGCTTGTCCCACCAGACTGAAGGAGCAGTCTGTCATTGAATCCTAAAAAAAGGAATTTTCAGCAAATAAGAAATTTTAGTTTTACCAGTTATCAAGTAAATGTCATTTAAAACCATGATATACTTTTTGTCAAAAATACTGGCAAATTTCAAAAACTGATAAAATCATGTTAGCATGATTAGTTAGAATGTTCTTTTATCAACCATATCTATGTGGAATGTTAAAGATCTGAAGTGGTATTTGAAGCAAAATAAACTTGGGAACAAGAGCAAGAGCTAGATTTTAAGTACTTAGAAAACACAAGTGTTTCACAAGACTGGACAGCCAAGAATAAAGGCAGCCACAGAAAAGACAGCAAAGCAGAGAAGCAATCATATCAGGAGTAGGTCAAACTTGACCTCAATAGCAGCTGTTTAAAAATAATAATAAAATGTAGGGACCCATCATGCACAAGAAAATTGCTTCAACTTCCCCAGCAGGGCACCATAACTACAGTTGCCAGGCGAAAGAATCTCATGGTATCCCCGGGCCTGCAATTCACTATCCCCACGGGGAAATCGCCTCTAAACATTTTCCTCTCCTTGGAAAAGTGAAGTATAGTTGAATCTGTCTGACTCTGTGACCAGACAGACTGCATTAGAATCCCTGATTGCTACCAAGCCTTACTTTCTTCATCTAAAAACTGTAGATGTTATCTACAATGCGAGGATTAAATAAAAGATCAGTGAAAATCAATGACATGGTGCTTGGAATGGGAGAGGTGTGTCCCAAAAGTCAACCCCCCTTTGTTCCCTACTGCGTGTGCAGATCAAATTAATCATCAAGAATGCTCTATATGTATCGTCATGTAAGTGAGTAAGCCAATTAGCAAACCCTTTGACTTGCATCAAATGACAGAATCGGTTGATAAAACATCAGAAATGCAGGGCTTTTTCAGTTTAATGTGTCTACTGAGTTTAAAAAAAAAAAACTGCTTAGCATTTATATTTCAATCTTATTTTTACTTAAATCTCATTTTTAGGTTTATTCTCCTTATTTCATTCTTAGGTACAGTAGCAAAAACCTTGCAGTTGGAGTTTGAAAAACCCCATTCAAGTTCCAACTGTTTTTAAGACATAATCAGCTAACATCTCTCACCCATGACCTGTGCAATGAGAAAGAGGTCATAAGAGCAAACTCACCACAGTATTTCAATAATCAAAAGAAATATTGTCTATAAAACCCTTCTTTTGGTCAAATATAAAATTCCTTCCTTTAGTGTGGGTTTTCCCAGGAACAAATGCTAAGATAAAGATCATTTTTGGGAATGCAAATAAAAACAAAAATAAATAGGAGGGAAAAGCAGTGAGACAGAGAAGGGGAGAAGACAGTGTGACAGATTAAAGATGGCCACAAATTTTTAAACCCCTATTATAGAAAGGTGGGCTCTATCTCCCTGCTCCTTCAGTCTGGTGGGACAAGAAAGGGCTATGACTTTCTTTTAAAAAGATTTATTTATTTGAGAGAGAGAGAGGGAGGGAGAGCTCACACACATGAGGGAAAGAGAGAGGGAGAAGCAGACTCCCAGCTGAGCAGGAAGCCCCACACAGGGAGCCTAACCAACTGAGCCACCCAGGAGGCCCAGGGCTATGACTCTTTTGATCAACCGAGTGTGGCAGAGGGATTGTGCCAATATTGACACCCAAGCCTAAGAGACTGGTAGCTTCTACTGCATGTCTCTTGAAATACTTGGTCTTAGGGTTCTAAGTTGCCATGTCTGGAGTCCAACTACCTACTAGAGAGAACAGGTGGAGAGGCTGATAATTGATGATAAGAGGGAGAGATGCAGCTAGACTCAGCCGTCCCGCCGTCCCTATCAAGGCACGACGCACATGAGCAAAATTATCTTGGCTCCTCCACATCAGCACAGCACGGAATGTCTCCCACTTGATGCCAGATGAATCAGAAATGTATAGTTGGGCTCTGCCCCAACGTGTGATTCACAAAATTGTGAAACGCAGTCCAACTGTTGTTGTTCTAAGCCACTAACATTTGGAGACGTTTGTTAGACAGCAGTAAGTACTCCACAGACAATAGCCAAATATAGCACATCATCGAGTATGCTATCACTGTTGAGTGTATGAAGCTCAATTCCATGGGAAAATTCTAGGCACTGAGGTCAAAAATCTTAGAGTTTAACCTTGGAGAAAACCGAACCTTAGAGTTACCCCACCTGAAGGATTTATACATCCATTATTGGTTGACTGTCAGGTCTCGGCTGCCAGTGAAAACTGTAGTAGCATGCCCCGCGGTGGTGAATCCCAAGAGATGGTAGCAGCTTAGGGGGTCGGCCACTGTCCTATACAAATGTAGGGTTTGGCGGGTCTCCCTTTGTTTTCTTTCTGGTAACAAAATTCTACCTTGCCTGATCATGATTCTAATGTTTCTTTTTTTTTTTTATCACCGCTTATACATCCTAAAACAAAACTACTAGTATCCTCACCAAAACAGAAAAAGCTATAAATTTTTGCAGTTGCAAATTTTAGTTCCCTGTCTTACTGCCTTGCATTTTAGAACAACTAAAAGCTGAGGGTCATACTTATAAATAACTACCAATGAAAAACGCTTCAAACTTTTGATTGTCCATCCCTTTTGGAGTTGCTTCTTTGTATTTATTTGTATTGTCCAAGTGGTTAAGGACACAGGGCCACAGGGCCTACAGCTAGACTCTGAATCTCCCTCATGCCACTTTCTAATTTTGTGCTCCTTGGAAACTATTTAACATTTCTGTGCCTCAGAAATGTCTCATTATTGTCACAAAGAGGGAAAATAATATTATTGTACTTATGGCATTAATGTGAACATTGAATAAATGATTAAATATGCAGCACTTGGAATAGTGCCTGGCGTATATGTGTAAGACCTCAGTAAACAGTAAAACATTACTTAAAAATCATAAAATGTAGAGATGACATAAAAATCTAAATTTGCCAAAGGACTATCAAGAGGCCTAAATAAAACATAATTCCTTGTTAGGTTTTTATGCCAACGTATCTGAAGCTGTTCATAGAATCGTAACTTTCTCATAGCAGAATGTTCTCTAATGTTACGTTTCAACTTGAACAGAACTGTTATGTGCAAAAAACGCTAAAAAGAGAGTGAACTGCATCGGTCAAGAAGTACAGATGCTAAGAAGCCTGAGTGTAAGCATTTCGTGCTCACTTCAGTGCCATCCACAGACTCATTCTAGGTCCAGGAACCATGAGCCCAAATTTCAATCAGTAAACTTACTCATTTTTCTTAGTGCAAGATCTGCCTTTTAGACCTTCAGATTGAAAACTGGAGAAGGTATCAGCATACAAGCAGTTTTAGAGTTTAATGAACTTAATGGAAGTCTTTTTATAACCCAGATTCTATAATATGATTCAAAATTGCAATTTCCAGCTTGAAAAAAACAAACACCTCCAGGATCAGCAAGGGAGGGAAAAGAAGTATGGAAATCACATTCTAACTTTATTGTTCTCTCTTTCACATGATACTCTGTAATTAATGACTGTTGTTCTCTGAGTTCCCATTGAAATTTCTGCTGTACTCTCTTTCCTGCTGGTAACTTTCACAATGATTTGTATCTAAAGTCAGAGGCAAAAAATAATACAACAAATCAGGCCACCTAGTCCTAAATGACGAATTGACTTTTTTCCCCCACAATAAAGAGTACAGTGCCTAAAAACCTAGCCAGTCTCCAGTAACTAGCTTGATCTTAACTCTTTATTTATGCTCAAGAACAGTCCTGAATATGAATCAAATTGTCTCCAGTGACTCTCTCATTAAGCCCATTAGAATTGATCATGAGGTCAAGCTTGACATTACTCTTTCCACTAACATTATTTAGCTGCCAGGTGCCCCACTTCTGTGGCTCTCTCCTCCTCCCGCACAGTGCTTATTACTGTTGGAGCTGGGTCATATATTCAAAAGCGTTCATTTTACTACTTTTTAGTGAATGTTTGAAGGTTTCCATAATACATTTAAAAATACTAAAGAGATTATTATTCATCTTTTTTACCAGAAGTTTCATTCAAACTTTTTTCTGCTAAAAATTTTAAAAGATTTTTGGACAACTTATCAACCCAGGAAGGTTTGAATAACTATTTATTCACCTCCTTCTCCTCTCCTGGCTGGTAAAAAACCATATGGATGGAAAGGAAAATAAAGGAAAAAGCCATAATTTCTCCTTCAGTGTGAACTTTTTTTTTCAGTGTGAACTCCTATCAAGCAATAGTGAACTTTTAAACTGGACTGTCAGAACTTAAGCACTCCTCGATGAATTCATTGTTAGATGTCTTCCTACGACTCTAGAACGTGATAAAAGTGAGCTCCCAGCCAAGCTTCTCTGCCATGAGCTGGCAACACTTCATAAAAATATGTCTAAATTCAGTAAAGCTAAACCTAATGTTTATTTTCCCATAACTTTTACTTCCAATCCTTTCCTCCTCCATGTTTCTTTTTCACATGGACTTGGAAAACTTAAATAACTTTGGAATATGGAGTCATATTTCACACAATGAATTCATAACGTAGAGTCAAAATTACCCTTATTAATTTCTTTACATTCCAGTTTCATTTTGACACAGACTACAACCCTGCTTACTAATGTCTTTAATTCTACAAAATAAACACTGAAGTATATTTCATCCCATAAAAGGAAAAAGAAGGAGTGGAAAAGATAGATGAATGGTAGGATAAAATGCTCAGGATCTATAAAATGGTCTGAATTAACCATATCCTTGCTTCTCTCTGGTTTTAACTTTTTTGGACATACATACAACACAGGTAACAAAGCTCCTCTCTTTTTCTCCTTCTTCCTTCTTTCTTCCCTTCCTGGAAGTGCATGGAAAGAAAGGAAGGACTGGAGAGGTACAAATGAATCAGTTTAAGTTAACCTATGATACAGCTTTACTATATTTTCATGTTTCCCAGTTGAACAATAAAATCATTTTTAAGAAATTCAAAGACAGTGCATGTGAATCCCCCTCTCATTTTCCACTTGCAGTGTGAAATACAAGGTCACATACCAACAACCCATCAGTGCTCACGTAGACCAGGTCCATGAGACAATCATTACCGATTTATCATTAATATTCTGAAATTTTAATTTTCATTTATCAAAGTAAGCATTCCTACTATTTACTTGAGAAATGAATATTCGTTGCAAATGACCGAGGCTTAAGTAGCTTAAGCAAGAAAGAGAAAATATTAGTTCTCTTCTCTGGGAAGGATCTCATGGTGACGACACAAAAATCTAAAGAAGGGTTACCAGTTCCAGGACCTCAATAGCTTCAACCCGGATCTAGTCAGCTGCCAAAGATTTCGGACACACAGCTCTCAAAGACGGCAATCCCAGAAGAAATGGAGCTTCCTTTTCCAATGTCTCAGTACGGCAATCTCAGAGAAACAGACTTTGGTCTTGCTCAGTTCCACAGCTTAGCTCTACAATATTTATTATTCCCTACAAAATGAGTTACTACAATTGGCCAAACCAAAACACATATCTATACCTACAGCCAGAGGGCTAGGTTGCATATCAGAAATAAGAAAATGAGAGAAAAAGTACACTTGTCAAATACAATAGCTCCCTTTTGGCCCTTGAGATTTTCATTTGGTTACAAGATCAACTCTGCTATACCAAACACTTTTCCTGTAGTTCTCTAAAATGTGTATTATAAACATGTTCACAAGTCAGTTTCTAAATAGTCCAGAGATTTGCATTCTTAGAGAAAAAAAAATACTTTTACTTAAAATTCTACATTTCACTTCAATGCTAATCTAATGAGCTAAATATGTTTAGATAGATAATTGGGGCTGCATACATCTGGAATTTTAAACCATGTACTCAGTAAGGAAGGGACAAGCTTTTGGGGGTCTAAGGAAATGCAAAAAAATAAGAACATAAAGAATTCTCCACAAGAGAGCAGAAAATTAAAAGTGATATTGATAATTCTGACCAAAGATTTAATTCAATTTCATTATACTTTCCTAAAATTTCTTTGTCAATTAAACAAATTATGTCAAAAAATTGGGACAAGGCAAAATGGACTAATCAATAAAGAAACTTAAGAGAACACAAATCAATAGTCTAGTTCCTTTCCAAAACCAAAAGCCACAAAACTAAAACTCATCTCATTTTTGTCTATAGTTGTTTAAGAGTCCTTTGGAAAAGTATAAAGGATTGTTATCATAGAGGTGAATAAATGGGCTAAAATCCTGAATAATCAATAGCATCTTTTTTCTTAAATTTATAAATGTTTTGAATACTTTCTGCAAGACCTGAGAATGACTGGATATGATAATATATTTAGCTGATTATTCAAAATCTAAAAAAAAAAGTAATCGATCTTTAAATTCTTAAAATGAAGCCACTTCATGAAAATTTATAAGCTATATGCATTTGTGTAAGGCCAAATATAAGTGCATAAAATATTCAGCTTTTTTAATTTAACATGCCTTGTTTATACCACTATCTAGTTTATTAAACTTCCAATCTCACATACAAATGTCAAAGCTTCACTCTTTCCTGTCTAATCAAAGCGTACTATGAAAATTCCGATAATTATTAGAGTGTCTATAGATAGATGTATCACAAACTTGCCAGTAAGTTAGTGATATTCCCATTGAAAAATAAGATTGATTATTTTCATATGGTCTAAGAAATAATAAATTGCTGGGCAGTTACTATGTGCCAGTCATTTTTAAGGCAATTTAAAACATAAATGTTTTATAATAAAGCATTTATCATGGAAATTAACATATTTTATCAATAAAACATCTAAAACTTAGAGACAACCTGTAATCATCAGAGCCAAAATTGAATCAGGTTCAACTCCAAAGCCAACGATATTATTTACTAGAGTAAATCATCTCCTAATTATAGACTTATACTGATGGCTGATGGGGAAAATTGTTTCCAACTATTTTTTCATTCCAAGAGCATTAGACAGCTTTGTCCATTGCCATGTGATTTATAGGCCCTCCTGCAAATATAATATACTTTCCTTCTAAGTGTCACGCTTGTCATGTGACTTACTTTGACTTACCTTGATCCATGGACAGTGAACATATGTGATGCATGTTATATCTGAGGAAAGGCTTTAAAACCTTCCAAAAGCTTCTACCACTTGTTCTTTACCCTGTACCTGGACAACAGCATGTGGCAAATATAGTTTGCTCCTCTTACCTGATTCCCAAGATGAAAAGACATTTGCAGCAGAAAAACAGCCAGTGATATTTAGTATCAGTGAAAAATAAGTGTGTGCTGGTGTAAACCTAGGAGATTTGGAGTTATATGTCATTGCAAATGGCTGGTAAATACCATACTGTGAATATTGATGAACAGGGTATTATCATTCTAGCAGTTACAAAACAAATGCAATCTTATTAGAATATTCTGCTTTTTATAAAAACTCAACTTCAAGTGGAAACTATTCATTCACCATTCACTGCTGGTAAGTAATTTTTATGCCTAGTAGTGCATCTTGGGAACATGAAGACTAAACCACTTCAAGGATAGAGTAAAAAGACAGAAGGAATATGGATACCCCATGGCAGTGTTGAGTTACCATTGCAGGCCTGCATTACAAACCTCCAGACTTCTTCTGGAGTGAGAAAAATAAACACTGTACTCATCCAACCTACTATGGTTAGGATTCTATTACTTATGGCCAAATGTAATCTTAACCACAACAAGAGGTCTTTCAACTGCCTAACAGTCCTTCATGTAATGTCTTTGGAGTGAAATAGTGAAGAAAACAATGAGGGGAGAAAACAGGGAGGAGAGGAGAAGAGAGCCAGAATTAGGAAGTTAACTAAATAAAAGATATGAGCTCAATTATAACACACGTTTCTCCTAAATCCATATATTTAAGAATTTCTACAGAATAAAAAGATGGACCATAAAATTGCATCCTTCTACAAAAACATTAATTATACTTGCCAAATACTTCTTGGAAATATTTGTTTTGTCCCTTGTGGAATAAAAACTTTGCACATGTTGACAGAATTTCTCATATTAAATCATTCTTCCATTTGTGATATAATTTCATTTGATCATAGCACATTATTATATAATATATTACCATTATGTTATAATACATTCCTTAAATAAATTGCTATACTTATCTGCTAATGGTTAATGTGTAAATTTGATCTATGTTCATAAGTGAGATTAATGTATAGTTCCGTTTTTTGTACTATCAATATCAATTTTTTATAGAACTATCAATTCTTTATCAAATAGAGTGATTTCCAAATTGTTATGACTTCACATGTTTTAAATAGCAAATACATTACCAATTCAAAATAGTAGATAAAATTAACATATGAAGCTATCTATGGTAATTGGTGTGTGTGAATGTTCCACCTACTCTACTGCCAATTTTGGGCATTTGTATTGACTAAACTGTCAGCTCAGATTATTTGGCCATAAAATTTGCTCATTCTCTTTAGGTTTTAATTTTCTTTAGTTATTTTTTAGAACAGTTTTAGGGTTACAAAAAACATAGTGGAAAGTACAGAGCTCCCGTATAAACTCCCTCCCCTTCCTGCCACTCCCACATCCCCCAGAGGTCCCCTCATTATTAACACCTCACATTAGTGTAGTACATTTATTACAACTGATGAGCTAATTTTGATATAATTAAAATCCATAGTTTACTTCAGGGTTCACTCTTTTTGTTGTACAGTCTATGGGTTTTGACTAAGGTATAATAACAGGCATTTGCCACTGCAGTATCATACAGTATAGTTTCACTGCCCTAAATATCCCCTATGCTCCAACTATGCATACTTCCCTCATGCCCCTAAACCCTGGAAAGGACTGATCTTTTTACTGTCTCCATACTGTCTTTTTGCCTTTTCCAGAAAGTCATATAGTTGAATGCACACAGTATATAGCCTTTTCAGATTGTCTTCTTTTACTTAGCAATATGCATTTAAGTTCTCTTGATGCCTTTTTTGACACAAGGCCTCAAGCAGCCCAGCGCAGGTGCTAATGAAGAGAAAGTAAGGCCTTATGAAGAAAGTCAGTAACAACTTCTTTGCCGTGTAGGAAGGCTACCTTGTAAGTAGATCCTCCGACTCCAGTCCAGCCTTCGGGTGACCTCTTCCCTGGCGGACATGTAACAACAACCTCATGAAAGACACTAAGCCAGACTACACACCCAAGCCACTCAAATTTCTTAACCTCGAGAAACCATGAGAGACAATAAATGTTGTAAGAAGCTAAGCTACGGTGTATTTGCTACATAATAATAGATATTCCAGGGCTATCAAGTTGCCTCTAAGAATAATATATGCTATGTTCCACATGTTTTGGTAGGAACTAATAAAACCATCGCAGTATTTTCTAGAGAATCTGTATTCTCTCTTCCCATTTTCTTCTTTGCCATGTAGACTAAGAAGGTCGGAAGTCTGAGTGCCACAGGGAATGGACATGAGTATACTGAGGCTCACGGTGCTTGCTGGGCTGTGAATAATAAAATCTTTCATCTCTGTGTCAGAAGTCTCCTGTTTCCTGCCAACATGCACGGATACTGTGGCAGTCTTACATGTTAGCTTACAAGTATGGTAAAATCTCAGACCCTTCAGAGTTTTGGCACAGCCTTATAACTGCATTAGAATTACCAATGTATTATTTTTTTCCTTTAATCTCTTCTCAAATGAATATTGAGTGAAGGCATAGGGGCAATCAAATCAAATCCAAATTTCCAATATAATGCCAGACAAATTTTATGGGCACAAGCCCCATCAGGATGCTGGGCAAGTCCAGGATCATAGTTTATATTCATTGCTTTGAGTCCTGGCAGAATATTACCTGATAAAAGCAGAATAAAAGAGATAGGATGGTGGGTTTAAGTCATTATTTTCCAATGTACAAAAGAATACTAAACATCACAAAGTTCACAACGACCAATAGGAAAGTGATTAATATCTATTATGATAGCAGCTATTATATACAGTTTCTAAACTGAGCTCCTTTTCTCAGGTATTTGATTGTGACATAAGCTAGGCAAATTCCAATTTATGAGCTCGCTTCTCCTTTTTCTTCTTCACATCATTCCCCTACCTTCAGAGTCCTAATAGTGTTTACTGAAATCTGTAATCAAGGCCTCACCTTAGCTTTCACAGTCCAGTTAGCCAGGGAAGTCTCCCGACAAAGGAAGAACCAACAATGTAGCAGACTTGTGTAGGTAAGGATGGCAGGTATGCGGCCGACACTAAGTGGCGGAATTTATAACTTTTCAATAGTCTTTTACCTATCATTATTTTTTAATATAACAAATTTGAAAACTGGTAAGGCATTCCCAGAAAATAAAGATTTGACTAAACGTCTTAGATTCAAGCATCTATAGTTATATGACAATGACATCTTTAAGACATCATTATTATATTCATACACAGCTTGTAGATGGTCATTAAATTAGCAGGAATTACCAACATTATGGCTGGTCTTTGAAAAGAACCCCCTTGAGGAATGTCAGTTTACTGCTTATAAGGTACCAGGACAACTTCACAGCTATTAGATGATAATGTGTATTGGCTGCTACATCTGATAGATGTGACCTCCAAAATTTAACTATCTTCTAGTTTCAAGGTAAATATTAAGAGAATGTCTTGAGTTTCAAATTAGAAGCACCTACCTTGTAACATATAACAACAATCTAATGTAGTTACAAAGCTTCTAAAACCTTGAACGTAGTTTTATTTTTATTATTATATTAGGACAATCTTCTAATTAATATATGCTACTTTTTAATTTGTTCCATTTCTATAAATATATTTTACCTTTGTGGTAATTAAAAGGACTATTCTCCATTTTGCATGATTCCTTGGGCCATTATCTTGATGCTTTATAGCAAATACTTCAGAAATTTTTAACTTATTACCATCCTATACATTATTGCATTTCTTCATTTTATAGATCATAATTAACTCCAAATTTTTGAAGGAATTAAAGAAATGGTTAGATTTAGTTTGTTTTACATTTTTTTAAATCACTCAATTATATTGATTTTTTAAAATTATGGTAAGGTTTATAAGTTCAACTCTCCTAAAAGCCCGTTCTATAAAAGTAAATAATTAATGAGCATGTATTATGATAAACCAAAAAATATATATATATTTGTAATGTTAAACAAGCTGCTAAAGAAGACGAGGTAATCATTTAACAGTGTGCAAAATAAAACCTATTCTTTCTAAGAATATAAAAGAAACATTTCACTAAATTTTTGAAGACCATCAAGAAAATATGTTTTGTTTAACAGATGATACTAGTTACAAACAGGCTATGTCACAATAACATAATATAAGCAAGAGTTTTATTGATTAGATGAATACTTATTCACTTTCAAAATTTAATTTACTGGTAGCTTTTAAACCATGCAGATGTTTACTTTAAAAGGATAATTCAACTTACGTATGAGAAATGGTATGGATTCAGAAACTCACAAATTATAAATGTAAAAAAGAATTACTTATCCTTTTAAAAATATACATACTTTATGATCTCCTCATAGTCATATTTTCTATTCTTACTGAGAAGAACATTCTGAAGAAAGTAGTAATGGGAAGTTTATCAGGGCACTTGAAAGAGGTCATTTGTAATGAATGTTTCTTATCACTAACTTAAATTAACATGGAATATAAAATAACAAGCATTTCAACCTAAACATGTTACACCTACATGTTCATAGAATCTTTAATGTAGCTACTCTCAAGCTCCCATTCTCATCTAGCTTTTTATATATTTCATAGATCTACGCAAGCAGGTAGTAGAAATACATTTCTCAAGCTCAAGAACACTATCTGAACCTCAGTAAGAATTCAGAGTCTCAAGTGTACTGTTTATAACTGAAAAATCCTCCAGCTGAAGAAAATGAGCCTGCGTTACTAAGAGCTGTAATGAAAGAAAGAAAGAAAGAGAAAAAGAAAGAAAGAAAGAAAGAAAGAAAGAAAGAAAGAAAGAAAGAAAGAAAGAAAGAAAGAAAAGAAAAGAAAAAGAAAAGCAGAAAATCAAGAAGATGACCTGGAAACTTGCGGTACTTAAAGGATGTATTGAGCCAGAATATCTGAACAGGAAGGAAGGCATGCAGAAGACACTGGCTGGAGGACAGAACTAGTGGGAACTTAAATTCTCAAGGTAGCTTTTAGTCTGCAATTACCTTTAAATAAGGTCTATCAAGACGTATATGTCTTATTCATAGAAAAAAACTGACCGTGGCATTTTAGGCACTACTGCAGGTCTAACAGAAAAGACTAATACATGGAGGTAGCAGTAACTTTAAACATCAGAGTGTATCATCTGGGCAATGACAGAGCCTACTTTCCTCATCAGTTGTTTCAAATAAAGACAATCTATGTGAAGCTTCTCTGTGATATGAAAATCATCCTACGAATTTGTTACCTCTGCATCCAAAAAGATATACATAGCAAAACAAATTTGAAGTCCCTTTGGAGGCATAGAGAGGGTTAGAAAATGACTTCTTTTTATATTCAACCCAATCTTATTTTGTGTCAGTATGTTAGCTTAGAAGTGTGTGTGTGGGCGGGATTATTCCCTTCATGTTTTTTTTTTTAATTCTATCCAGATAAATGTATAGGGTTTACATTACATATGAACATAATCTTTTTCCCAAATCTTTAATGGATTGAGTTTGAAGTACTGACCAGCGGGACAATCTATTCAATAGCTTAAGGGAAGGTCGTCAGAATCAGCTAAGCAAAAATAAAAAGCATCAGAGTTTGTATAGTTTGGCCAAACTCTGAGCAGGGGAAGAGAGATGGAGAAAGAGAACCAATACACAGAACTGTAGGACAGTAGGAGTTGACCAAGGAACAAAGTGTTCTCTGAGCAAATAGAGTTTCTGTCTTGCCCTTGCAAAAGACCTCCACCTACAGCATTATTATAATGAAAAAACATATTTCAAGTGAGTCTGGTTAGCTCCATCTTGTGGGAAATTTGGGGGAGGTGTTAATAGAAGTGATGGTACTTCAGGTAACAGTAGCTGTAAGTGTGCAGTGCTCCAGACCACTCTACTCCATGTGGACTGTACATCAACACAATGGGCCTCACTCAGGAGATGGTCAGAACTTGCAGTGTTTCAGCCCCACTTGCCACCCACTGATCAGAATCTGCAACTTAACAAGATTTCAAGGGGATCTGTGTGAATATTAACATCTGGGAAACATCACTCTAGAGAGCCTCTGAAAACTGCTGCCTAATTGCTATGGACACTGGTCAATTCAGCATGGACAAAAAATTCTGTAGTTATTTGTTGTCTCACCCGTCCTCCTCACTAGCATTGATGCTTACGAGTCAACCAAGACCAGGATGAGAAAGAAGTTCCCAAGGCTGGTACCATGAGGTCTGGCTGGTTCCCAACAACCAAGCACACATGTGGGGATGGTGCAATGAGGTTGCAACAGAATACACATGGTCCCTGACTTACAGTGGTTTGTTTTAATGATTTTTTTTTTTTTTTTTTTTTTTTGCTTTGTGACATTACGAAAGTGATGCACATTCAGTAGACACCATACTTTAAATTTTGGTCTTTTTTTCAGGCTATGATATGTTATATAATACTCTCATGATGATGGGCAGTGGTGGTAAGACACAGCTCCCAGTCAGCCGCACAATCACAAGTTTTAACAATGATACACTTTGCAACCACTCTATTTTTCACCTTCAGTACAGAATTCAATAAATTATATGAGACAGTCAATACTTTACTATAAAATAGTCTGTGATAGATGATTTTGCCCAACTACAGGCTAATGTAAGTGTTCTGAGCACATTTAAGGTAGGTGAGGCTAAGCTATGATGATCAGTAGGTTAGGTATATTCAATGCATTTTTGACATATTTTCAATTTATGATGCATTTATCAGGATATAACCCCATCATAAGTCCATGAAGATCTGAGTTCATCTTGGCTTTAGAGTAGCAATATTAAAATGTTTCATAACACATTTCCTAAGAAAATACTACAAACTTAAGCAAATTGAAGTGCTTCATTTTTTTTGTAAAAAATAATGGGTAATAGAGCATTTTCTTTAGAGATCAAGAAAAATGTTATTAATGCATTTATATGAATCACATGAATAAATATGTAAGTATATTAATTAGATACTGTTCCTTGGTTCTAAATAGAAATATTATCCTATTAATGTTTAATGCTCTATGAAAGAAAATAATTTACAACTAAGCTGTTTAATTTCTCATTTTCTGCTTGCAAGTTTTAAGTAGGTTTTTACACGTTATAATAAAAGATCTTGTCAGAACTTATTTCCTGGGGATTTAGCAAAAGATAATGAATGCACTTTCCCAAAAGTTTCAAACTCTAGTTATTGTCTTTAATAAATTGTTTTCAGTTCCCTCTTAGTCCATCTTAGTCCATATTCATTAAAGAGAGGCTTCCATATTGAGAACCCGGAAATCAATCCAGGTACATTCCCTTAAATCAATTGCACCCAATGGGCTGATCTTCAGATAGCAAATACTTACACAGATTGTATGATAATGGCACTGGGGCCCATTATTAAACAACCTTTCCACTTTTGGAAAGATATTTGTCTGGAAATTTTCCAGTAGAGAGAGATTTCCAGAATAATGCATTTTCATTGTGAGTAATTCATTGTTTTATGTAAAGCTAGAAATGAAAAAACATAAATCATTTTCTACTTACTTACAAAAATGAAGGTTGTGTTAAACTTAGAAAGTCACTCTGGAGATGAAAATGCTTTGTGCTAACTATAGAATGAGGGGAATTCTGAAAAATAAAATGAACGGCTTTATTCATTTGGGCAGACACCATTTTTAAAAGTCTAAAGGAAGTTATTAGCAGATTCAAAAATTATAGTAATTTTAAATATATAAAATTTAAAAATGTCATTATACTTACTAAAAAACAAGTGTTTGAGGTAAAAATTTTTATTGTATTTGCATCAACAAATTAATAAATATATCGAAGACAAATTTCAGGATTAATGTAATTTTTTTAGGATAATTTAAATCAATGCCACAGTTTGGAGTAATTAACAGGATATAGACATGATCTAAAATTTTGAAAAATATATTTATAAATAATAAAATTATCCATGATTTCAAGAATGTATTCCTCTTTATTATAACAAATTAGCATTTCCAAAGAATGGAAGTGAGAAGAATATATATGAAATTGCATAAACTAACCAGAAGTTCTTATACTAATAACTTCCCAATGTTACTGTTCTGACTTTCTTAGTGCAAGCTCCCATAAACACAAACGATTAATAAAATAATGCTTTCCAATTACACTACATAAACTGAATATTTCTAGAAAGCTCTACGAGTACATAACACAGTCATTGAACTTCATACTTTAGATATTAAATATCTACTGAAGAAAACCTGGGAACCTCTTTTTTGAAGATTTCCAACATTAGCCCAGACGAGACTCCTATGAAATACTCCTAAAATATAAAACCTACATAGCCCTCTGTAGCATTTGGTAGAAGAGGCTAGCTATCATGGCAATAGTGCTGAATTAAAACAACAGTAATACAAGAACATTAACATTTCTGGAAATAATCCATACAGTTCAATGAGGTCACATGCAGCCTAGGAGTATGTGTATCTTTACCTTAAATCCATCTAAGTTTTCCAGCAACACTGAAACTCCAAGATTGAAGCAGTAATAACAATGATAAGGTTGCAATAGCCTGAACTAGAAGAAGTGGCATCTGGTCCTGCTTTATCCCTAAACTTTAGTCTCTATATAGGGACCAGAAAAATTCTAAATCTAATATAGTTCATCCCTGGTCCAGTCTCTTAGACTACTAATAACTTAAAGGAGAAAAACTTTAAGAATTCTAGCCCAACACAATGGGACACATGATGAACTTACTGCCACTATTCTTACTAACTGGGCTGTTTGGATAACTGGGCTTCCAATTTGTTACAGATTTTGCCTATCGTGTATCCCAGTTGTTAACATTAAAGTATAATTTTGTTCCCTATGCCTGAAACTCTAAATCTTTGCATGGAAAACTGTTTATTTTCCAGACTCTAGGACTGGAGTCCTGTCCTATTTTATTCTACCTGTTAACTCCCCAGGGACGGAACCCTGGCCTTAAATCCCAGTCCAGTGGAGGGTCTGCTACCTAATGTTTGCCTTAAACCCCAACATACTTCCTACTCCTGAATTCCCCATGTCTATGGTCTGACTCTTAGACCTGCTCACATGGTCTTTTGTGAAGATAAACACCACAGAGATATTTTTATGTCCTTAGAATATCATATACCAAACTTGATTATCTCCAATGAAGTTGGCTTTTTCTTCTGTAAATATGTAACTATGATGATAGGTTTTCGTACTATCTCTTCCAAGATACGTCCTCAGACACAGAAAGCCTTCAATGTTTTGAACTCTATTCTATTTCAGGAATAGAAAAACAGATGCTTGAGAAATTCTCGATATGTCCTATTGGATTAAGAAGATTCTAACAAACTGAAAATGGCATATGCAGACCATGAAAATGTGCTTCAGAAATCTCTTATTTCAGGACACATGACTGATTACTACCCACTGACTGTATGCAACACCCGTGCTGAAGACACACGTTCCGTGGGATGCTCCCAGCCAGTACCTGAGCGCAGCAGGGGTACTAAAGCAAACCCACTCCTGCGAGCAACTTTGCGTTTGAGTACTCTCCTCACTAACCAGGCAAGAGCTTCCTTAGAACTGCACTACAATCAAGGACTCTTCTTTCCAACCTTCTCTCCTATTCTATCTCCTTCAAAGGTGTCAGTCATACACTGCAGTCTGATATGCCCTCTTCTGACTCCCCTCACCTTTTCCCCCATAAATTTTCCCCAACAATCTCTTGCATGCTTAATCCNNNNAGGGAGGTAGATTACGTCACCCTAAAATAAGCCTCTTTGGCATAAGGATTATTTTAAGCTGAAGGCACTTGAAAAACAGCAAATACAGGGAGAGGCTTTCTCTGAACTCCCCTTATCTGTCCAAAGATAAGATCTTCCAAAAGGAATACAACTGTCATAAATCCCCTACCCATGAGTTTCATCAACCAAAGAAAAATGACTCTTATCACAGGAAAGAGACTAGAAGTCAATACCACACCCAGAGAAACTTTGTCACAAATTGTCACATCTCCCATTGACTCTTCTAAGGACCCATTCATCTTTCCTAAAAATCATTTACTTCCCCTTAAATTCACTCCCCCTACTAAAAGACAATATATAAGCTCTCAAAATTCACCATTTCTGAGTATTCACTTTTTTCTTGTGATGCTCTTATGATGTAATGTTAAAATTAATAAATTTATACACCTTTTCCCTGTTAATCTGCCTGTTGTCAGTTGACTTCATAGGCCCAGCTGTTGAGAACCTAGAACGATAAAGAGAAAGTCTCTTTTCCCCTACACTGCCTTACTGTCTGCTCCTCAGTGTACCCAAACAAAGACATGACAATAACAACAATGGCGTTTAGACAACACATTATATGATCTTTATGTTACTACCGAGTTAAAAATTTATCTGCAGTATCATGAATCTCTAAACAAAATAAGATTATATATTTGGCTCTCTTTCTTCAATCTTGAGAAATTTTATTTTTGGTGACATAGTCATTAATTTCTACTAAAGCACTTATCTGGTTGGACTCTAATGGTAATACAGACTAAAAACCAATCAATATTTCAAAGAAATCCATCAATTTTCATAACATTATCTCTGCTCTAAATCATCTTTTTAAAGCAATAAAAGGAAGATTACATTTTAAACCTGGCTATTAAAAAAAAAGTTCTACTGTATATTACAACTATAAAATAAATAGCCTAAAATTAAAGGACAGATAGCTTCTAAAGATAATTAAAAATATAAACTCATCTTTAAAGATATTTCAGAATACTTGCTTAGGTAAAATGTATCCTTTAAAAGGACTTAGTTAAGAATAATTAATGAATAGTAATATTTTACTATGAATCAGAAGTTAATTCGCCAACAACAGAAAAACATTCAAATAGTTCAAATAAGATATGCAACTGAACTAATTAGCATAAAAGTTAAAGCAAAGAAATGCTAAAATGTCTCTGAACTATGGATATAACAAGTATTTAAAATTTATAGAATCTGAAAATACTCCCCAATGGTATAATAAGGGTATTCCAAATGAAGCAGAAGTAATGGGATCTCAATTGAAATTAGTCAATAGAAAGCAGCTGCAAAATTATCTGTAAATTTTCTAAGTATTTGAAAAAGAACATAAATGGTAAAATACTATCTTACTTTTTGACAC
Source organism: Ursus maritimus (assembly GCF_017311325.1). Taxonomy (NCBI): domain Eukaryota; kingdom Metazoa; phylum Chordata; class Mammalia; order Carnivora; family Ursidae; genus Ursus; species Ursus maritimus. Next base: position 48,325,407 of record NW_024423343.1, read on the forward strand.
TATCCTTAAATATCCGTATCATAAATAGCAGTAGCAAATACTACATATATTATAATGTACAGTGTTAATGTTGATATTATTACGTCTATTTTTTACAGCTGAGGAAACCAGACAGGTATATATTGTGTTTTTATCAAAAAGTTACCTTCAAAGTCCTAATCAAAGAACAGAATGCGAAAATATAAATTCAATTCAGAAAAGTTTTTGGAAAAATCACACTTTTTTAAAGCCAACTCAGAAACCCCGTATCATTTACCATTTTGCAATGTCAAAGAGTCAAAGTTGTTTTCTATTCCTTGCAGAACAAATTGTAAAGAAACATTTTTTTGTTTTGTCTTCTTCCCTTTTCTTTACATATGACTGATACACAAGCTCATATCTGTAGTATGGGTATTTTCCTGACTCAAAATACCCTCTTTGAACTCTCCCCCCAAAATAAAACATTCTGTTTTTATTATACTCTTACACTTGTGTCTGTATGTCACTCTATAAGATACATTTTATATATGGTTTATTTAAACCATGTCTTTGATTTTCTACTATTTTTTGGTACCTAATACAGTGTCTTTCATGCAGCAAACGTTCATAATATATTTTTCATCAACAATGTGCATAATAATTAATAGTAAGACTGCTGGAAGATGGATTTTTATTAATATTTGTCAATGTAATAAATTACCAGACAGAATCTACATCTCAAAGGGATATTCATGTAAGTCATAGTATCCCAGAAATCCCCATCTTTTCAAAATACTGTAATCATATTAATCAACATGGTACAACACTCATCAGTGAAAAACAGGGTGAAATTAAAAGGGAAAAAAAATAATAGCATTGACAATGTGTAAAAAAGAGTAATGTAAAGAAATTAATCTTTCACAAACTTGGGCTGTGAAATTACTGTGATCCAGCATGTTGTAATCAATTCTAAAGGTTTATGCTATAATGACATGACAACTTGTTTCTAAGTCATTACTCTGGGGTTTACAAATTAAAAATGCTCTTTATTGTCATCTTAATGAGATGTAAAATTGTAAGTTCCCTGTCCTCTCAAGTAGTGAACTTAGAACAATAGCTAACTTTCTTCCGCACAACAGACACTGATGGATACCCTATACAGAGCTTGTTGAGTGGGTGGCCCCATATTTGTGAACCCCACAGAAGGGAAGCAAGGGGAGCAGAGAAACACTTGATCTGTGCTACCTGGAATTTGAACAGTACAGGGTCTAATGACCCACATTTTCCTGAAAAATATATAGAAGTACGAAGCTGATTGGATCTGCAAAGCTGACAGAGATGCCTACACTGGGAGTAACTATCACTCCAATGACTTAGACAAATTCTGTGAGTACAGTAGCACCAAGGAAAGTAGCTGAGCTTGAAACACTGGGCCCAAGAAATTAACATGTGAAGACAACGTGAACCTGTTAGCAAGAAGCTTTAAAGGTATATCGTTACGAGAACAGAGAAAAGTCTCTTCAATTATGGCTTGAGAGTGGGAAAAAGAGAAAAAAGAACTAAAACTCTCCATATAAGTAAAGTTCTAAATTAAATGTTCTAAATTAAAAGTTCTAAATTAAATGCCACTACAGAAATGTGCTTCATGATTAAAGGGAGTTAATACTATATTTCTCTTTCTCCTTATCAGTACATACTGTGCTACTGCTGCAAATTATTGCGTTGGTGAGTAAGAGTCTACATGCACGTGTCTGTGTGTGATATGTGTGTGCGGTATGCACATATGTCTGATGTAACAGTCGCATGCTGGATAGTGGAAAAAGCAGAGGCATAACATCTCTCACATATATAGGAAAGTGGGGGAGATGAGTAGAGCTCATGACCATGCCTAGATAATTCCACTGGACTTGAACTGTCAAAGAACACCATACAATAACCTAATGTCTGAGTTTATTATTCCAGCTCATTTGAGGAAAATTGGCTTTAGGGTGGGAGTAGATGGAGGTTCATCCATTTGATCAACAATTATGTAGTAAGGACCTACTATATTCAGAATGTAACTAAAAGAATTTATGTGACACAGAGCCTTCATAAGGAAATGAAGACCTGAAGAAACGGTTAGACGATATTTTTATGCTAGGTTTGATGAAGAGTGAACAGTCTTGAAGAAATGTGATAAGTCAGAGTACGAGACTAAGAGAAGTAAACTGGGGAAAATGCGCAAGAGCTGTTTGTTATACAGTTCTTCTCAGTGTCCTTTTGTTTCAGAGAGAAAGATGCTGCTTTCTTCCTGGTATTGGGAGGGTACTTCTCACATGAGGGTTTTATGACCTGTTTCAGGGGAGAAGGATGCGAGGAAGACCAAGTCTTCCTGCAGCTATCTCATCTCTTAAACTCCTTCATCTTAAAGTATTTAACATGCCAAGCTGCCATATTCTGGGGTAGCATATTTTGAGCTCCATCAGCTCCTAGATGAGGTGACAGAAAACTCTAACGATATTCAAACATTTAACAACCTCTAAGGTATATCATTTCCTATATAGATATGGTGAGGAAAACAAGGCAAAAGAAATGTAGCTTAAATTAAATCTCCTTACAGCTTGCAGCCCACTGACAGATATCTGAAACACGCAGAGCGTGACCTTCCTCAAGGAACTCATGACTGCCTTAATGTTGATGTTTTGCTGGAGACTAAAAGTAACCTAATCTTAGCAGCTAGCCCCTCAAGGTCCTGAAAACCTTGCTTCAGAATTCCTTAGGAACTTACTTTATCACTACTTCCCTCCTTCCACAAACTGAAAAGTATATAATCGGTCACTCGTCACAACACCAGTGCAGCTCTTTCTGCCCACAGGTCCTGTCCCTGTGCTATAAGAAAAACACCTTCTTGCACCAAAAACATCTCAAGAATTCTTTCTTAGCTGTTTGCCCATGAACCCAACATCAAATCATGTCATTTCATCAGATAGTGCCTTATTAATTATGAAGATTACTATACAATGGTCAGCAGGCTTTACTGGTAATAACTCACTGAATTTCATGTCTGCATAAGAAGAGTAAGAATCATTCTGGAGTAGGTGGCAAAAGAAAAAAAAAAAAAAGGCAAAGAATCAAGTTATCAAGTTATCCGGAATTATTGAGTGGAGACATGACAGTAGTGCAGAGAAGGATACAGGAGAGGAGTTGAGAAATAGAAGCTTTAATATACATTTGAGAACAGGATATATCATGGCAAAACATTTGATAAAACTGTAACCTCTGATAATTTGGAAGGCAGACCCTGTGCCTTCAGAGTCTATAGTTCTGAGGGGAGGGGACGGAAAAGGTCAGATTGTTGTGTGTAGAAAAATTTGCAAGAAAGAAGACGGGGAAAATTCATATTTAGGGCCTGTGATTGTTAGCTATTGCCACAATAACGCTGCTCCCTAACAAACCTTCAAACAACCTAAATTCTACAAAATAAGTATTTATTAATCAAATATCTGTAGATTAGTTGTGGGGTTCTTTCAAGTATTCGTTCAACTAGGGTGTCAGCAGGGAGCTTCCTGGGCTAAGATGGTCTCTATTGGGAAACTCAGCACAACTCCACAAGGCTCTCACTCTCTCACAGGTTCTGCTAAGTTTGCTATTATGACACCAGCAGAGTTCCAAGAGATAAAGCAAAAATATGCAAGGGCTTTTATAAGTCTTTGTATATATGTTTGCTAACCTGTCAGCGGCCAAAGCAAGACACACGAACAACTCTAAAGTCAATGTGGGAGGAGACAGAAAGAGAGAGAAAAAGGAAAATGACAAGGAAAAAGGGAAAGTAGAGATACAGGGAAGCAACTGATTAAGGCCACTGATGAGACCAATACCTCAGAGGACCTCGGGGTTGCAAACAAGGAACAACAATAGGCATGACTGTTGCCTAGATCCTTTTCAAAAGCCAGGTAAGACTTCAGAGCCAACGAAGGTCTGCAGCAAGGACTTTGCTTCCTATTGTACTCATTGTTAGATACAACTTCAAGATAGCTGTGTCAGATGTGGTTTGCTAGAAAGACTCCTGACTCAGTCAAGCTATTATATTCATGGTTACTATTTATTACAGCAAAAGGAAAAAAAAATCAGCAAAGGAAAAAGGTGAATGGGCAAATTGCAGGAAAAACCTGACACAAGCTTCTAAATGACCTTTCCCAGAGAAACTGCAAGGATGTACTTAATTTTCTGAAAAATGATGTATGGCAACACATGCAAAGTATCATTAACCAGGGAAGATTGCTCACTCCTTGGTCTCCAGGGCTCTTCTTGGAGGTAAGTCATGTACGCATGTAGCACCTGTGTGAGGCACTTCAGATACCCAGACATCAGGCCCAGAGAGTAAAAGCAGGAATTCACCGTTGATCATATTGTTAGCGTCAACTATCTAATCAAACTGACACCTTGTGGCCCAAGGCCTCAGGCATACACAAACAGGTGCACACTACAAGTTACATTGTTAGCATAAACTAGCTGATAAAACTGGCATTCACAGGCATCAAATCTCAGGCATACAAAATGCTCTTACAGGGCAGAATACAAGGGTACAGAGCTCATCTCCCAGGAACTGGCCAAGGGCCAGTCTTGATGACAAGACTTTCTTGAGAACATGAAGGGTTTGAGAAACCCAGTCCTGCTGAGTTAACTCTTTTCAGCACAGTAGTAAAAAAAAAAAATAAAGGAGGATGACTGGGGTCGAACACAAACGTCAAAAAACAAAGCAGGCAAAGATCCATGGAAAGAACTAGGGGTACAGAAATTGGTACTAAAAGTCAATAGCTCAGAAACTAAGTACTTCAAGGAATTACTTTGATAAAGAAAGGGAAAAAAATGAACAAAGGAAGGAAAGGGCCTGTTTGGAAAAATACCTGATAATTTTCTGATTTCTAAACTAGCCCCAATGGAGGGCATACATCCAACCTCCTTTCCTGATAAATGACACACATAGACTGTGTAAGAAAAATAAATGTAACCGTTCTGTATGTCACTGTAGTATTGGTCTCTTTAGCATGACAGCTTAACTTTCCTTCTAAATAAAATACCAAAAATAAAACTATGAAAATACATTCATGTCCCATCATAGAGTTTACGGGAAAGTAGTTAAAAAAAGAAAAATCAAGGGAGGTCTGTTTATGGGTAGAAAGATTAGTAAGATAAAGATGTCTATTTTTTTTCAGATTGATCTGTAAGTACTTTGTAACTCAAACTGCTAATATGAATTGAATGATTCTGAGATATAGATCACATATATGTGATATGTAACATATATAACATATATCATTACATGTATAGATGATGTAACTGCACATAACTATTCAATTTGATATTTGACATATATACACACACACACACACATCCATGACAAACTTCTAACACACAGTTTTCTCCTGCCTCATTATAATCCATGTCTTCTCAACCCTTACCCCCACAAGCAAAACACTGGTTTGCTTTTTGATGGTACAAAACAGCATGTGTTTTTTAGATTTTTATACAATTAGAATCATACTTGCACTTATAATTATTTGGAGATTCATCCATATTTTCCATGTATTAATTGTTCTCTTTTATTGCTAAGTTGTATTACATTGTACAGATACACCTCAAATTGTCCATCCATTGCCTGCTGATGGACATTTTTGATTGATTCCAAATTTAAGGTATTACAAATAAAGCTGCTGTGAACATTTGAGTGCAAGTCTTTGTATGGACGTATGCTTTCTCTTTGGTAAATGCCCAGGACTAGGTTTTGTACGTCATATGATAGCAATACATATAACATTTTAAGAAAATGAGACTTTTTCCAAGACGGTCGTATAATTTTACATTTTGACCACCAACATGTGACCGTTCCAACGGCATCTCATGCTAACCAACACTTGTTTTCATTAACCCTTTTGAATTTAACCACTTTGAAAAAAGCCATTTAGCCATTAATAACCATGTACTGAGTGATAAAGATTTGGGGGGGGGAGGTCATTATTTTTAATTGAGAAAAGGCTTATCTGTGTTTTGAAGCACTAGTGAATTTTCATGAACGTCACTACTTTTTAAAACTTACTGAAGTATAGTTGGCATACAATGTTATATTAATTTCAGGTGCACAACTTGGTGATTTGACAATTCTAGACATCTTTCAATGCTCACCAGGACAAGTGTAGTCACTTCAGTGAATTATAGCTTTAATTCACATTTCCCTTAAGATTAATGACATTGAGTACCTCTTCATGTGCTTATTTCCCATATGTATATCTTCTTTGGTGAAGTGTTTGACTCTTTCGCCTATTTTTTAAATTAAGTTATGTACTTATTGTTGAGTTGTAAAAGTGCTTTATATACTCTAAATATAAACCTTTGGTCAAATATATAGTTTGCAAATATTTTCTCCCAGCATACGTCCTGCCCTTATATGTTCTTAATAGTCTTTTGAAGAGCAAACATTTGTAATTCTGATAAAGTCTAATTTATTTTTTTTGCTGTTTTTAAAGAAATCTTTGTCAAACAATAGGTTACTAGGATTTTCCCCTACGATTCCTTCTAGAAGTTTAGTTTTTATACTTAAATCTATACTTAATGTCAATTTAACTTTGTATGTGGTTTGAGTAAAAGTTTGTCTCTTGTTTTTAATGGCCATCATTGTTCCAGCATCATCTGTTGAAAAATGTTATTTTCCTACTGAATTGCCCTGGAACCTTTGCCAAACTTCAATTAGCCATATATAAATGGGTCTTTTTGTGCATTCTCTGTCCTGTTCCACTGATCTAATTGTCAATATAATACCATTTTGTTTACTATAGTTTTATTCTAAATCTTGAAGCCAGGTAATATAAATCCCTAAATTTTGTTTCCTTCTTGGTTATTCTAGGTGCACTGCATTTCCATGTATGTTTTAGAATCAGTGTATCAATTTCTACAAAAAAAAAAAAAAAGTGCTGAGATTTTGATTGGGATGGTGTTCTTTAAGTCAACTTAGAGAGAAATGACATCTTAAAATATTGTCTTCCATTCAGTGAGTGTGGTATATCTTGCTATGTATGTAGATAGTATTTAATTTTTCTCAACAGTGCAATTGTAGAATTCAGTGTACGAGTCCTGAATATCTTCTGTCAAATTTATCCTTAAATATTTCATAACGTTTGATGTTAGTATAAGTGGTACTGTTTTCAATTTCAACTTCCAATTACTAGGGCATATATAGAAATAAAATTGTTTTTGAATATTGATTATGTATTTTGCATACTTGATAAATTCAATTACTTCTAATAGATTTTGTATTTTCCTCAGATTTTTCTGTGTAGACAGACCATATTGCCTGAGACTGGAGAGATCTCAACTCCTCCTTTCCCATATTTATGTTTCTATTTTTACTGTCTGATAGTACTGCAGAAACCTCAAGCAAGATGTGATGAGATCAGACATTTCTATCTTGTTCCCATTCTTAGAGAGAATGCATTCATTCTCACCATTAAGAATTAGGAGCTGTAGTTTGCGTGTAGAAGCTCTTTCTTTATTGGATTGAGGTTTCCTTTTGCTAGAATTACTTTGCAGAGACATTTTTTTTCATGAATTATATCGAATGTTTTTTCTAAATCTGAGAGGATTATAGTTTTCTCTTTTAGCCTGTTAATATGAATAATTACAGAACTGAACGTAACCTTGCATTATTGGTAGGAGCTAGATTTCTGTGATTTTATATTCTCTCCCATGTATTATTAGATTCAGTGTTAAAATTTTCGTTTAAACATTTTATCTATGTGAAAGATGGTGTTTCTGTACTTTTCTCTTTAACAATCTTTTTGAGGTTTTTGTATTAGGGAGAGGCTGGCATCACAGAAAGATTTTAAAATATTCCTTTCTCTTCTATTTTCTGGAAAAGTTGATATAGAACTATTATTTCTTCCTCAAATATTGGGTAGAAACCACCAGCACAGGAATCTAGGCCTGGAGATTTCCTTGTGGAAATATTTTAACTACAAATCCATTTCCTAAAAATAAAGTATTAGGTAATCTCTTTCTTGAGTAAATTTTTATAAGAAAATAGAAATTTCATCTAAGCTGTTGAAATTTGCACAAAGTTGTTCATAATAGTCCTCCAGCATTATCTTTTTAGTGTCCGGAGGCACTAAATGATGCTTCTTCTCTCATTCCTAATATTAACCATCAGTAGCTCCCGTTTTTTTCCTCCAATCCTGGCTATAGTTTTATCAATTTTAGTGATCCTTTCTTAGTTCATTTGGGCTTCTATAACAAAAATACCATGACTGGGTTCGTTTAAACAACAAATATTTATTTCTCACAGGCTGGAGGCTGCAAAGTCCAAAGACGATGGCACCAACATACCGGGCACGTAGTAAAGACCCACTTCTCCTTAGTAGGCAAATGCTGTGTCCTGACATCTGGAGGGACAAGGGAGCTCTCTGGAGCCTCTTTTATAATCCCTTTCATGGGGGCTCCTAATCACCTCCCAATACCTCCATCTCCAAACACCATCACATTGGGAATTAGATTTCAATATGTGAATTCCGGAGAGACACAAATATTCAGTCTATCATACCTTCAAATAACTAGTTTTTACTCACGCTAATTTTCTATATTTTTTGTGTTTATTGATTCTGCTCTTTATTAATAATTCTCCCCTATTTAACTCACTTCTGTTTTTCTAGTTTCTTAAGGCAAAAAACTATGTCATAGGTTTGGGAGTTTTCTATTTTTCTAACATATATATTTTTAACGATATTAAATTCCCTTTAAGCAGTGCTATAGATGCATCTCACAACTTTAATATGATGTTTTAAAGTTTTCACTCACTAAAAAATATTTTCATATTTCCTTTGTGATTTCTTCTTTAAACCATGGGTTATTTAGAAGTATGTGTGCTTTTGTTTTTTAGGCTGCAAATATTTGGAGACTTTCAGATATCATGCTATTATTGATTTCTTTTTTTTAAAGATTTTTATTTATTTATTTGACAGAGAGAGAGAGAGAGCTCACAAGCAGGGGGTAGCTGGAGAAGTAGGCTTTCTGCTGAGCAGGGAGCCCAATACAGGGCCTGATCCCAGGATCCTGGGATCATGACTTGAGCTGAAGGCAAATGCTTAACCAATTGAGCCACCCAGGTACCCCTCCTCATTATTGATTTCTAATTTAATTCCACTGTGGTCATCAGTAATACTTTGCATAATTGGAATTGTTCTCAAATACAATGAGGCCTTTTTTATGATCTAGAAATATTTTTGTACTTGAAAATAATTTATATTTTTCTATTGGATGGAATGTTCTATAAATGTCATTTAGGTCAAGTTGGTTGATTAATCTATCCCATCTATCCCTGCTGATTTTCTCTATGTGTTATTTAAATTACTGAGAGAGGGCAGTGAAATCATCTCACTCTAATTATGAATTTATTTCTCTTTGAACTTCTTTTTTTGCTTTATATATTTTGAAACTTTGTTGTTAGATGTGTAAGGACTTAGGACTGCTAAATCCTCTTGATGAATTTATACCTTTATCATTAGTAAAAACCTTCATCTGAGGTACCATTTCTTTCCTGCCGATAGTGGTATGCACATATCCAGACTGCTCTGACCACCTATTATAAATCTGTAACAATAGTGGTGCATTTCAGCACAGTCTTAGGGTTATCAATAACATCTAGGGCCCCATTTGCAATCTTACCAGTGGGAATATTCTTGTTAGAAATAGATTAAAGAGGGGGTGCCTGGGTGGCTCAGTCAGTTAAGCCACCGACTCTTTTTTTTTTTTTTTTTAAGCCACCGACTCTTGATTTCAGCTCAGGTCATGATCTCAAGGTTGTGAGATGAGCTCTGCCTTGAGCGCCATGCTCAATGCAGAGTCAGCTTGAGATCCTCCCCCTCTGCCCCTCCCCCTGCTCACATGTTTGCTCCCTCTCTTTCTTTCTCTCTCTAAAATAAATAAAATAGATCTTTTTTTAAAAAAAGAAATGGATTAAGGAGACTTAAGGAAATTTAATCCACACAGATAGGTGGTAGCACAGGTGAGTGGAGACTTCCACAGCAGAGATCAGAAGACAGAACCATGGAGAAATTAGACTGCAGAGTGTGGCTGCAAGGTTATAAATAGAATATACCTTTGAGGAGACAATTCCATGAAGTATTAAGCTCTTTGATGTCTTTTTTCCTTTAACTCTTAGAGTAGTTATATTTTAATAACTGAAAAACTAATCTATGTATATGTTATAATCCCCTTTAGGTTTTTCCAAAACCTAAAGAAACAACTTTACTATATCTGGATTTTGTGGGATAAAGTAATTCCTAAAACCAAAGAGAAGTTATTTCCACCCCAAATTAAACAGCCACACATGCCCCACATCCCTTGGTGCCATCCCTATAGGACCACACTGAAGTGGGTGCAAACCACGGTTTCCACACTTCAACAATGGTGAAGACACAGTTGTCCTTGAAAAAATTACACTTAAGAGAAAGAGACATGGGTTGTATTCAGCTTACAGTCTTTCTAATCTCTCACTATACATACGTAGTACATACATAGTATGTGTGTATATATAAATATATACACATACATGCTACACATAAGTATATATGTGTATATAAGATGGCATATATATATATATGCATATATATATCTCATGTATATAGTAAATGATTTTAAGTGAATAACCAAAATATGCAAACAAGATTATAATAATATGCTCCCAAATATATAATTGCAAGTATTCCTCACAATAGAAACAAGTTACTGTATGACTGAATTAATAAAAACTATCTCATAAGATTTCAAAAGTTAACAGTAAAAAAAGTTACTCAGAACAATTCTTTAGTTATGAAGAGCCCGCAATTAGAATTAAGTCCTTGGTGGTATTTTCTTTATTATCTCTCCTAGTCTACAATGACTATTCAGATAAGGCCATTGCCAATAATGATAGTGATGATAATCAGGATCTCCTTTATGCTAATAAAACCCTGGGGTAAAAGAGTTAGACATTTAAATTAGGTCATACAATGATTCAATTGAGGGAGATTTTAAAATACTCCTTTTAATAAGTATTTTTGCAGCCTTGACTCAATTTGAAGGTAATAGTTCACTTCTGAAGGATGTTTTAAGAATTTTAAAACTTAAAGCTTTATCTCTATGTCCCCTATGAAAAGATTTTGTATGGAAGAAGGCTTTTTGGGGGCGCCTATGTGGCTCAGTTGTTAAGCGTCTGCCTTCGGCTCAGGGCGTGATCCCAGGGTCCTGGGATGGAGCCCCGTATAGGACTCCCTGCTCCACGGGCAGCCTGCTTCTTCCTCTCCCACTCCCCCTGCTTGTGTTCCCTCTCTTGCTGGCTGTCTCTCTCTCTCTCTGTCAAATAAATAAATAAAATCTTAAAAAAAAAAAAAAAAAACAGAAGAAGGCTTTTGCGTTAGGATTCACACATTGAGAAGAGAGCACTTGCCAGTTCTAGGTGGTTCCATGAGACCTATGTAATTACTTTCCCATTCTATAGATAAAAAAGCTAGAGGCAAGAAACTTAGTAACTTGCCCAAAACCACAAAGATAATAAGAGATAGAATCCAGATTGAAAGTCTGACTCTAAAGCCCTTGAACTTATCTTAAAACATTTTCTGATACTCTAGTGCTCATTTCTCAGTACTTTTAATATTTCCTTTCAAATTTTTTTAAATTTATTTCTACTTTCTCGTACAATAACTTTAGACATACTTAAGGTCAAGATATATACAACTAGTTTCAGAATCAAAGGGGTACTTTGAAATATAAAGAGTTACACCTCAGTAAGTAAAATATCAAAAATTAATAGAAACAAAAATAAACAGGATTTGTTTGAACAATTAGATCCATGTGGTCCAGCAAAATATACTGTCAAATGAAATTCTGGTAAAATATCTTTTATTTTTATTTTTTTGAGAGAGATTGAGAAAGTGTGAGCAGGGGCAGGAGGGGCAGAGGGTGAGGGAGAGAGAATCTTAAGCAGGCTCCACACTCAGCATGCAGCGGGATGTAGGACTTGATCTCAGGATCCTGAGCCAAAATTTAGAGTCAGACGCTTAACTGAGTGACCAGGTGCCCCAATTCTGGTAAAATAAGATCTTAAGAAAACAAATGACTTAAAGTAAAAGAAAGAGTAGAGACATTACTTAGATCTAAATAATGGTTATCCCTACACAGAGTATGAGAGAAACAGAATTTATAAACATGATCTTTTTTTAAGTTGATGAGCTTATATTTTGTCTGATTTTCTAGATGTTTAAAGTGGGTAGGTAAATCCAGTCCCTCTAAAACTGGGAAGGTAAAACTAGTCCCTCTTATTTCATCATAGTGAAGAGTGGAAGTGTCTAATGGTATCTACCAGTGGACAGAATAGAGCAGTAAGTGGATATAAATTTTCATTAAGTTCTTTCATTAGTCAAAGTGGTAGAGGTACAAACTTAGGGTAACTTTCAAAATGAAAGAAAATAATCCAAGATGGAATCATTATAGAAGCTAACATAAAAATTAATTTGAAGTAGATCATAAATCTAAATATAAAAAATACAGCTCATAGAAATAAATTTATGAGCATATCTCTGTAATCTTGGAATAAACAAAGTTTTTAAAAAAGGACACAAAAATATGAATGTAAGAGAAAAAAATACATAAACTGGACTTTTTTTAAATAAAAAATTTACACCATTAGATGATTAAACTTTGGGCCATAATAAAGTGACACTTTAAACAACAAGAAACTTAGAAAAAGTAGATGAAGCAATGGTTTGGGACCACTGGATAACTAGTAACAAAGTGGTCCCTGAGAGAAGAGAAACAAATGAGGTGAGATTTACAATTAACTCCGCTTACTGCCTGGAGAGAATTTCCAGGCACAGGAGAGAAAGGAGGAAGCCGACTTCATAAATTATAAAAGCAAAGTGTGGAGTTCTGAGAGGGCAAATTGGTTAGAATTTGAGAGATAAAGTAAAAAGAGGAGAGAGTGAGAGAGGAAGGCGGAGAGGGAGAAAGGAGTGGGGGAGAGAAAGAGAAGGTGAAGAGGTAAGAGGAAGAAGGGAAGAGGGAACTCCAGGATCTGCAGAAGCGTTCCCTCAAGCCTTTGGCTGAATACTATTTGGTTCATGCATGTGAAAAAATGGCCCAAAGCCAGAGAAAGAATATCAGCAGTACAAATTCTGGAAATACACAAGTCTGAGAACAGTTCATGATCCCCTCACAGCTAGAGTAAAATATCCACCTAATTAAGAGGACAGCATTGAGTAAACCCTCAGAACAGTTTTTTATTTAATAGTAAGATCTAAATAGCATGATTACATAGGGGTAATACAAATCTACACATTTGATAAGTAACATAGAGCTAAATACAAACGCTTACATAAGTAAGTACACGTAAAACAGGTAAAATCTGAATAAAGCTCGTAGATTGTATCAGTGTCAACTTCCTGGTCATACTATTATACTATAGTTTTATACTATGTTACCATTGGGGGGAAACTGAGCGAAGGGTACATAGGATCTATCTACAATATATCTTTCAAATGCATGTGGATCTACAATCATCTCAGAATCAAAAAATTATTAATAAATTAAAAAGGAAATTTAGTCCTAATTATGTGTAATTAAAATATTCTAATATAAATGTCTTTCAAGAAGTAAATACTTTGTATAGTCCCTTAAAGGGAACATATCTAAGCACAAAGGCTAACTTTGTTTCTAGGTTTTTAGGTTTAAATCACTTTTTTTTTCCCTATTGGGCTCAATATTAGTACACTTTCTGAGATAAATTAAGCACTCTAAAGACCTGTCAGTGGCCTCATTGCTTTTTCTTCGCTTCAATAATCCAATGCTGCAACATCCTGAACCCACAAATTTTCCTTCCCTTTCCATAGAAAGGAAAATACTGTTATTGCTTGACTTCTTTTAGTAATATATACCTCATACAAACTCTAGAAAACTACCTTGGATAATTCTGACTTGATAATTCTTTGCTAATGGTTTCCACTTAAAAACAGAAGCCAGAAAGTCCAAGCTTTCTGTACTATCACATATTTCAATTCACTGTCTTTTCCCAAATAGCTGAACTAATTGTCCTCTGTCAAGCATAGTAGTTAAAAAATAAAAGAGATGGACTGAGGACTTTCCTTATTGGAGACATACATTTTCTTTGAACTATTATTTTAAAACTTTGCAAAGCCTTGTCTTTTACCTAATACTTCACTGACCATTAATTTTCCTCAATCTTTCTATATGCTTAAGTATGCTATCCCTGTTCCTAGTCTCTTTTCTACTGCAAATTTAAATGGAAAAGGACTCTTACAACATACAACTGAATCTCTGTAACATACGAGCTAGACCTTACAGCATTTTCTTAGCCTGGGTTAGGTCATTTAACTCTGTGTTTTCATGACTCTTTATAAGGGCTAATAATCATCTTATTTCTGACCCTGGCCTGTACTGCAGTTTGCTAATGTATCCTGTCCACAGTCTTAAATGATTCTTCATAGTTATTGTCACATCAGATAACTCAACAATTCATACCTATACAAAAGGAGGAGGAGGCAGTAAGTCTAGTACAATTGTAAATGATATTTTCTGAACAACCTCCTATTCAATAGAATTTTGGCAATGGTGCAGTCCTGAACACCACAGATTAGTATCATGGAGCCTTTATCTACCTTTGGCCAAAATGGTAAACTGAGAAATAACACAAATACCCTGACAACTGGTAGCTGGCCTAGAAAAGAAGAGCAGGTGTCCCCACTAAATTTAAATAATTTAACAGAATAGCAACATCTAATGAGATTATTCTATGACCATAAGAGAACAAAACACAAGGACATTACATAATAACAAAAATTACTAAATATCCCTCTCCTGACCAAATAACTGAACACTATTGACAATTCTAGCTCTATTTTTCCATTTTACCTCCTAGATTAAAATATGCAATTACTAATTTGCCATCATTCCATGACAAATACTAATCCAGAACAGAACCCCCTTTTCTTTTTCTTGTCAAAAATCACCTAGGATAAACCAAAACACTGAGACAACCTGTAATTCCACATTTGTTCCATCAACCTTGCCAGAGAAAGTTAATAAATAAAGTTTGACTCTAGGTGTATTTCTGGCGATCTTTAGACATTATGGTTTATCAAGATCACACACAACAAGGTGGCTTAATGAGAAAGACTATGACTATTCCAAACATTGGTTAGCCTGTAGATTAAATGGCATTTTCATGGTTTGCTGATGTGAATGTAAATTGGTATAACCACTTTAGAAAATTATTCAGCTATATCTACCTAAGCTAAATATGTAACTGTCCCATGTCCCAAGAGTTCCATCCTAGGCTTATATCCAAGAGATAAGGAAATACATATTCACTGCAAGATAAGCATGGAATGTTCATGGATATTTCATTCATAATAGCACCAAACTGAAAGCAAGCCAAATATCTTAAAAAAAAAAAAAAAGGTAAAAAGGTAAATCACTTACGTAAAATACTACACAGCAATGTGAATGAATGAATGAATTATACTTAATATGAATTAATCTCAAAAACAGAATATTGAGCAAAGAAACCAGACACTAAATGTACATGCTGGATGAATCCCTTTACATAAAGTTCAAAAAGCTAGAAGTTAGAATATTGGTTACACTTGAGAGCAGAGTTACTAGGAACACAAAGGAGATTTAGGGAGATGTGCTAATCCTCTGCTTCCCGATCTGGATTACATGAGTATATAAATTTGTGGAAATTCATAAATCTGTATATACAAGATATGTCCACTTTTCTGTTTGTTACAATTGTTGTTCCATTTTGTTTCAGGGATTGGCAGAGCCATCTGAGGCTTTAGTTGGGAAAAGGCACTTGAATTGGCTTTTAGTTAGGGCCATGGGCAAGAGGCAGTCATCAAGGCAGTACACTTCCTCTGTGGGTAGACCGAGGACTGAGGCTGAGCAGCAGGTGTGTCTCCTGTTCCAGAGCTCCTTCCCCCCAAAGGCTCTATGGCAGCAGCAGGAGCGGGGAAGTGGGGAGGAACCACAGTGCTTGTTCACTTGGACAGGAGGACATTAGATGACTCAAACACCAGCTTTCCATTACAGGTCTTTATCTTCTTCACAACCACGGCCCTGGAGGAGCTGCCCTGGCTGAAGGCACTAGAGCCCCCACAAGAGCAGAAGCTGGACTGAAGAAGCACAGGCCATTGTTGAGACCAGGGCTTGTGAGGCCCCTGTAGGGCAAACTCAGCCCACCTGAGTAGCCATTGGTGGTCTTAATATAGATACTCATGTTCTGCATCCCAGCTTCCATCCAGTTCTCCTCACCCTTCAATAGCTTGCAGTAGGTGGTGGTCTCAGTGCCCAAGTCCAGCTTGATGTTCATGAGCTCCTGGTACTCTTGCAGTTGCCAAGCCCTGCCCTGCTTGACTTGCTGCAGGGCAGCCTTGGCCAGCTTGACATGGGCATCCTTAATGTCCGGCTTCTCGGTATCAGCTCAGTATCCTATCAGCTCAGTATCAGCTGTGGCGGCCTCCAGGGAAGCCCTCTGGCTTTGAGGCCCTTGATCTCTGCCTGGAGTCAGGTGATGTTCTGGTGCATCTCGGAAATCTCCATTTTCATGTGACACAGATCACCCCCATGCTTTCCAGCCAATGTCTGCAGCTCCTCATAGTTGATCTGGTACATGGTCTTGGTCTCAGCCCACCTGCAGTTGGCAGTGTCTTCACACTGGGCTTTGCAATAATGCCATCCAGGGAGTGGCTGTTGTCCATAGACAGGATCATGGACATGTCTGAGACCTGGGACTATAGCTCACAGATCTCCTCTTCATACAACTGCCTTAAGAAGGCGATCCCATTGGTCAGCCCATCCAGGTGGGACTCCAGTTCTTCCTTGTTCATGTAAGCTTTGTCCACATCCTTCTTGATGAGGACAAATTCATTCTGCATGTCTGCATGCACTCTGATCGCCCCCTCATATTTATTCTTGAAGTCCTCCACCAGCCCTTGCATATTGCCAAGTTCGCCTACAGCTTCAGCTTCTCCTGGCCCAGTGTGTCCAGCTGCTGCTGAAGGTTGTTGATGTAGCTCTTAAACATCTTTTTTTTTAAGATTTTATTTATTTATTTGACACAGAGAGAGAGACAGCCAGCGAGAGAGGGAACACAAGCAGGGGGAGTGGGAGAGGAAGAAGCAGGCTCTCAGTGGAGGAGCCTGATGTGGGGCTCGATCCCAGGACTCCAGGATCATGCCCTGAGCCGAAGGCAGATGCTTAACGACTGAGCCACCCAGCTGCCCCAGATGTAGCTCTTAAACGTCTTGTCCATGTTGTTCCAGACCGTTTGCTGCTACTGTAGAAGGCTCCACTTGGTCTCTACAATTTTGCTCTGCTGTTCCAGGTGCTGCACCTTGTTTGGGAGGGCGCAAACCTGTTGAACATCTTGATCTGCTCCTTCTCCTGGGTGCACACAGTCTGGATGTTGGGGTCCACCTCCAGCTTAAGGGAGTTCAGCAGGCTCTAGTTCACTGAGACAGCTGTGATCCCCTCCATGTCCCTGGCCCCACTGTAGGCCCCTACTATACTCATAGTGGTGTCCAGACCACCCCCAGGAGCTGCTACTGCTGCCCACCTGGAAGAAGGCAGAGGAGCCGATGCCTGTGCCAGGCGTACAAACAGCTGCTAAAGGCCAGCGGCTGGAGGTGAACACCTTGTAGGACTTCTGGGTCACCGTGATGGACATGGTAGAGACTGGAGAGGAGGAGAGAGCATGTTTGAGAAGGAGCTGAGAAGCTGCTTCTGGGTAGGCTAAAAATTTGGAATTTACAGGTTTTCATAAAAATGTAAAAGGCACACCAAAACTGAACTCTTATTCTTGCATAGTAAAGATTTTATTTTTTAAAAAAAATACATTAAGAATAGTTACTGTATCATTCAGAGTCCCACCATGAAACAGATGGCACATCAAGAGGTTAGTTAAAACAAGTTTAAGGAAGAAACAATTTATAGAGGTGTAGGCAGAGTTCAGTGAACCAGTATGCCATGAAGACGCACCCAGGAGCTAGCAGGAGTAGGAAACTCTTAAGCCTCATCGTGGAAGGGGAAGGAGTCACCAGACACTAGCAAAGACTGTAGTTGCAGATAATGAGCACCTCAAAGGGAGCAGTCACTGCCAAAACCTTAGTCTGGCAGAGGAAGGGAAGAGGAAATAATTAACTTTGATCTTTCTTTTTCTTCCCACAATCAGCTCTCATGTTGCTCATCCAACCAGAACCAGGGGGAAAGGGATTTCAGTAAGTGCAATTTAAAGAAAGTAGTTTCCCAGAGCACAGAGCAGAGCAGGAAATGGTAGAGAAAAAATCTGCAAGGGTAAAAGGAGAAAAACTAGCAATTGTAGAGTCTATAAAGTATTTACAATGGACTTGTTTCTGAGAACTGGGTACTTATCTGCCTCCATTACACGGAAAACATGTACTTTTCATTTTGCCCGACAACCTCCTTCATTTTTTTAATCTTCCTTTCTCTAACACTAATTGCTATTTGAATTGTTATATTTTCACTGCTTAATTTTTTGAAACACAGTATCTTTAGATTTTGATCAAAATTATGAGTCAGGAGAGCAGAAATTTCTCCCCAAATGGCAGAATACATGTATTTTTGTTGATCTCAAAAATATCATTCCCTGTTAATGTGTGTTACAAAACTTGTCCTTCCAGGCATTTTGATTTCAAACCCATAATCTAGACAAGTTATTAGCAAATACTTAGTTCAAACTGGTCACTGGTCAGGATAATCATAAGATGGCAAGATAACTGAAGATTCACTTTCAACCATTTATTCTTTGACTTGGAATAAACAGTCTTACACAAAAAACTCAGTTTATATTTTAGGCTACCTTTCAAGAATATGTGTTTTACCTGCAATTTCCTTCCCCCAAAAGAAAAGCATTTTATATTGTTAAGGAATTATATAGCATTAACAGTTTTCTTCCCCATCAGCTAAAAATAAAAATATAAAACTAAGAAATTATTATGTTTGTATAATGAGTTAAAAAAATCCTGAAATTTTAGACATTGATATAAATAATTAAAATTTGATATCTACACAAGAGTAAAGTTTATCATCTCTATGGGATATTTTTTAACTTTTTAAGTGATAATTTTTATGTCTTTAAAATATGATTATTGGCATATCATAACACAGTTATTGATTATCACTATTTAGTTAAATTTGCTTTTAAAAACTTGCCAAATAAGAACAGATCAAAATGTGATCACCCTAATCTACATTCTAATCAAATGTCTATAGAGGGAATTTAGTATTTTAAATTAAAACTATCTTCTGAATGTGTAAATCAAAGTTATGCTTATAAGTACTAATTAGATTGTCTTTAATTAAATCTCAGTTATTCATAATAGAAATTTTAAATATCATTAAAATTATATGCCAGAAATAATTACTGAGAAAAAAAAATCTGGTTTTGACAATTTTGCAAAAATTCCATGCAAACATAACTTTTATTTCACACTTCAGAATTTTACTTTATATAGTGTTTTTGGAATGGGTAAATTTGGGCATTATTTACCACCTTACAAAATAAATTTCCTTCTCTCTACATAAAAAAAAAAATGTTTTTTAATAATTCACCCATAGGATTGGTTGAAGGCAAAGCCATAAAGTCAGAAAAGTGTGGTAAGACATTCATAATGATCCCCTCACCCCTATACCCATCTTCATCTAGTAAAAGGCAAGAATGGAACACAGAGTCTCAAAGTAAAATCTCATATAAAATAACATCTACAAACCATAAGGCAGATCTATCTTAAAACGGTAGTTTTGGGGCACCTGGGTGGCTCAGTCGTTGAGCGTCTGCCTTCGGCTCAGAGCGTGATCCCAGCGTTCTGGGATCGAGCCCCACATTGGGCTCCTCTGCTGGGAGCCTGCCTCTTCCTCTCCCACTCCCCCTGCTTGTGTTCCCTCTCTCGCTGGCTGTCTCTCTCTCTGTCAAATAAATAAATAAAATCTTAAAAAAAAAAATGGTAGTTTTGTAGCTGGGGTTTTTGTTTGTTTTTTAATAAAACAAAAAAAAAAAATGATTCATGTGTCCAAAATAATTACAGTGTTGTATTAGTATCAGGTACAAACTATATCCTATTAAAACACATGTATTTTTCCCCAGTGCTTCCTGTACATTAACATACAATGAAATATTTGCTTTTAAATGTTCACAATTTCTGTCAGGAGGATAAGCATGCATTCCCATCCTCATGTCTAATGGTAATTCATTTTTATCTTAATAGTCAGTGATGAAGAACTAGCTTCATGCTGATGATTATTGGTACCACTACAGAAGAAACAATTGTGGTTGCTGAACTAATACAAAGCAACATTTATCATGGAATCGCACTCACACAAATCAGAACCCTTATCCAGTATCCAGCTTTACTAGTAATTTCAGAGATGAGAGCAAGAAGGAGACAGACAAAGCACAGAGAAGGATGTCTCACACAGTTACCTAGGTCTTTCTGTCCCACACGAGCCATGTGCTCTCTAGTCCAGATTAAAAGGTGAAGCTGAGGTAAAACTGAGTAAAGGGTGAGTTTAATCAATAACTCCCGTGACTGGGGGGTGGGGGGTGAACTTCCTTCTTTGTGTGTAATAACCATCCATATTATGCGCTTAAAAAAAAGTGTCATAACCACCAGATGATCTATTTGGCCAAACTTTCTGATTCATTACATAACCCTTATCTTGAATGCCTCCATCATAGTGTTTCCAACTCCCCCAGTTTCACATCCAGGTCTTTAAGGGCAACATTCATATTCCCCATCGGGATTACTAAATATCTAGCTTTCTCAACCTCAGCACTATTAACATTTGGGGCTGGATATTCTTTGTTGGGGATGGGTGGGCATGGTAGAAGGTTAACTAGTATCTCTGGCCTTTACCCAATAGTTGTCAGTAGCAACTACTTTGTTGTGACACACCTCTAGATAATGTCAAAGAAATGGTTCTGAACTGCCAGAACGCTCCCAGTAGAGAATCATTGCTATTTACTGAGCACGCTCATCTACAAACGTAAGAAATTTTGTATACCAGATCCCAGACCACCACACCCAAACCATTGCAAAAGGCCCAAGATCTTTCATTATAGGTTGTGCAAGCAACATTTTCAGATTCTAGGGCTTTATATGAAGATAAATTCAGCCTCTCTATCCAAATAATTTTCATTCTAAGTCACAATTCTCATAATTAGATTGTAATTTCTCTAGACTTAGAATAGAATGAAATCGTCACGTTGTTTTAAGTCATAAGAGTGGGTACACTGTTCTTCAAAAGTCATCTAAACAGACTCCTTCAGTTAAGTCAGTTTCAATTCCTTCTCCATATTTGCATGTCTCCTCATCATGCCCTTTTCTTTATGTGACCCGGATATTTTATCCACCATGTACCCTCTGCACAGTAACTGAGCCTGATAGTCATGACTTCCTCCTGAATATTCTCTTGATTTACTAAGAATTAGATTACATAAAGCATTTAAGATTAGGAAGCACTCCAGATCAGGCACTGAACAATCTGTATCGGTGGCATTTAATTAGGTGTGTCTTTCTGGTCATGATAAAGGAAGTTAAGGTCACGTGTACGTGTCACATTCCAACTGCTTAGGAAGGATTATTCCATTTAAGGGTGAGGGAGTTGGTGGGATAGAAACTCCTATCAGGGGAGTCCTGTTCAGCCCTTGCCATTATCCACTGCAGCAAATTAACTGTAACAACACCCAGATTTATCTGCTTGCAGAATTTTACAACCACTTGGGGATTCACTGTTGAGAAAAAAGGTTCCTTCCTTTTAGTGGAATCAAAAATTAGCAACATAGCCCCTACATTAGTTTCCCAGGACTTCCATAACAAATTTCTGAACTATGTGGATTAAAACAACAGAACTTTATACCCTTGCTTTTCTGGAGGTTAGAAGCCTTAAATTAAGGTATTGGTAAGGGCATGTTGTCTCTGAATGCTCTAGAAGACGACCTTCCTCACCTCTTCCTCATCTCTGGCATTCGTCAGCAATCCTTGGTCCTCTTAGTTTACTGATACATTCATTATTCCAGAGTCTGTCTCAATCTTTACATGGACTACCCTCTTGTGTAGGGGGGGTATCTCCCTCTCCTTATAGAGATACTAGTCATTAGTTTAGAGACCACCCTAATCCAGTTTGGCCTCTTTTTTAACTTCTTTACATATAAATCTACTGCCAAATAAGATCACATCCATAGGTTATGGGTGGACATGAATTTGGGGAGACAGTATGCAACCAAGTACACTCCTTGATCATTAATTGAGGAATTGATACCAAAAATAATTCAACAGACTTTGTCTAGTCTTTCTTGTTAAAATGTCTAAATTCTTTATCAGATTACTCCTGGTATTTTTAGTCACATCACCTTAGTCTGCAACTGGCTGTAGGGTTTTACGAACAATGAATTTACTGGTGCTATTATGTAAATGAACAGGACAATTCACCACAAAACCACAGAGGCATAAAGGAACCTTCGAGTTCAAGAAAATTCAGCCTTAGGGGCCCCTGGGGTGGCTCAGTCCTTAAGCGTCTGCCTTCAGCTCAGGGCATGATCACAGAGTCCTGGGATTGAGCCCCACATCAGGCTCCTTCGCTGGGAGCCTGCTTCTTCCTCTCCCACTCCCCCTGCCTGTGTTCCCTCTCTCACTGGCTGTCTCTCTGTCAAATAAATAAATAAAATCTTTAAAAAAAAAAAAAAAGAAAGAAAGAAAAAAAGAAAAAGAAAATTCAGCCTTAAAGCTTTTCCTATTGTTATCTCCTACTCATCAGAGTGTCTTTTTTTTCCCAAAAATGCTACCAGTAAGAGCCAAAGAAAAAAATGTTTGCTATGTTTTCCACTGTATGTCACTCTTTATCAATCCACCTAGCCAGCACCTCCAGTTCTAAATCTATTTCCTCCTAATTTTGTTGGCAAGATTTTCCCTTGTAATTAATCCATCTCAATTTTTTCTCCCCTTCATAAAAATGAGTAGCAGTTACCCAAGCATCAGATTTTCACCAGATTTTTTCATCCCCTTCTTTTTCTTGCCAAAACTTCCTTAGCGATTCTTTCTCATGAATTTGAAAGATGGCCTGGCTTATCACACCAGCTAAACAAACACAAATGACTTGACTATTCAGTCAGACTCCAACAAATCAGACATCTTATAAAATATCAAGCTTTACTAATGATGGTAAGCAGATGAGCAATTAAAAAGTTCTAGCAAAGCAGAAAAAGGTCTCTGCTATCCTGTATGCGTCTCTAAGTTCTTCCATGGGGTAACTATCTTTCGATTTCTGGCCCAGAGTTAAAGATTATTTTATAATGAGATTGGCACATTAACATACAGAATTGTGAGTGTTCAGACTAGGAAATATCTCCATTTTGTACTCTACAGAGCTGTATGATATTCTTCTTGGAGTCCTTATTTATATATCCATTAACTGTAGGCTTGTTTATCAGAAGCAACCCTAAATCAGGGACATCATTGCTAAGACCATTCCTTCACAGACTCTTTTTCTAGCAAATGAATGGGCAAATATGGACAAAATTTGCCCAAAGCTTCAATACCATAGACCATGTCATCTACCTTTTTTCTTTTGTCAGGACTGGGTCCTTATTTGGCGGGACAGGAACGGATCACAAGAAAACTGCTTTATCTCCTTCTACCCCAGATGCTTTTCTAGAGGTCATTATTGCTGATGGCACAAGATGATAAAGATGGAGGTAAAATATTTTTTACCTTACTAAAGGAGCAAGAAATCTTCTAATGGCAAAAGACAGAAATCTGTATTTGATGCTTTCAAACAACTAGTTTTATGGAAAAGTTCTCATGTTTGATCCTATGTAAAAGAAAAATATCTGAAATACTTAAAAATGAACATCTGAATGCATCCCTGAAAGTGGGAATGTCAATAAACAAGGTTGCAGATAGTCATCTACAGCCCTGATGGCATCTTAATATGCATAAAACATTGTATCAGATGTTCAGGAATTACAGGATCTAAAATCCAAAAATAACTTTAGTCTTTTGAAAGATTTAGATATATTATATTCATGAAATATTAGAGAGAAATTACCCCCCAAAATTTTAAATATTATAAAATTTAAAGTATTTAAAAAATACTTTTAAAAGGAAAGAATAAAAATAGACAAAATGCAAAATAATCTAAACATGATTTTTACAAGATTAAAAGATATAAAATAGGGAGACTAAGAAAGGGTAGTGGTGCAGTATTTAATTAGAAAAGATGAGTTGAAGGGCATGAGCTTAGAGCCATATATAAATGACAAGATCATTAATGAAAACCAAATGAATTTTAATAGCTGAAATAGTACCCACATCATAACCGCTGCCTACAAGTGAATTTATTTTATTATTAGATATATGCTTGATTTTCTTAATGCCAGGGAATTCTTCAGTTTCACTGGCAGAGTCCTCAGTTTCCAGGAGACTTAAATGTGCAGTTATGTATAATATATCCGGAGGGAATTTATGTTCTCATATCTATGCATATGCCTATCTATATTACAAATGGTAAATCACTGATCACATATAAAATGATTCATCATAGAATCGCCTCCTTTTTAGAGACTCAAAGCCCTGATAATTTTATATTACAGAAAAACATCTTCAAATAAAACCCAGCTTTAAATTCTAACCTTTAAAAATAACTTTTATTGGAAAGCCTACAAGACCATTTTTCTTCCTTTCATTTTTTAAAGTAGCAGTAGTCCACCATAATAGTTGTCTTTTATCCTTCGATCTTTGTCACATATAGATAACATCATATGCATTTTTAAAACAAAACAAAGGTCAAATTGATATGATTTAAACCAAAAATGATTGGCTATATTGTAAAATATAGGCTTTTATAAAATACTTAACAGAAAAATTTCCTCACTTCTTTAGACTTTGAAGTTTAATTAGTACACAAATGTCCAAGCTTAAAGAAAATTTCTAGTATTGATTTCTCTCAATTTAGAAATTTTTAAATGATTGCATTATTTTCTTTAAATATGGTCAAACATTCTCTCAATGGTTTATACAAAACATGTTTCTCTGGAATAAATATATTATCTCAAAGTTCCTATTTAATGATAGTAATTGTAAAAGCAAAATAAAAATAATAAAAGCTCAGATACCAAAACAACCTGAACATTTTTCCAGTATTTATTATAAATCAATTGACCTCCTGTCATTGTTCTATAGACTCATGATTGGATAAATAACCCTAGTGGTGTTATCCCATCCCTGTAAGGAACAGCTGGATTTCAAATCAAAAGCCACTGCTTGGAGCATGTGCCCTTACTATTCTTTGTTTTATCATATATTTATTTACTTGAGAGAGAGCGAGAGAGAGAGTGAGCATACATGAATGGGAGAGGAAGAGGGAGAGAAAATGCCAAACAGACTCCACATTCAGCACGGAGCCGGTCACAGGGCTCAATCCCATGACCTGAGATCATGACCTGAGCCAAAACCAAGAGTCAGATGCTTAACTGACTCCACCACCCAGGCACCCATGCCCTTATTATTCTTGATGTAGCACTCATACTGAAACCACCGTCTCCTCTGTCCACTGTGTTTATTGGTGAGGCCTATCTCTCTTACTAGCTGCTGTGTGGTCCTCTTCTAATACCTTGATTTCAGCTGTCCTAGGGACAACACAAACTGATTTAATTAAGTTCACGTAATTAAGGTACACCAAAGGCAACAAATTAATCATATGTGATATATATCCTATATTTCAATTTAGACTGCTCCAATTCTAGAAGCAGGAAATTGAGGATTTAAAATTTTATAAAAATTCATTAGCCATAATTCATACAACTTAGTGATAAACAAGCTAATATTTTAAATTTTCTTTTTTGGTAATGAGGCCAATTCATTACACAAAAATACTGTATAATGAAGTCCTTACATGGTTGCATTTTGTAGAAAAAGGAAAAAAAAACAGAGTGAACACATTACACTTTTTTGTCTCAATCCTGAAGAACTGATTTAAATAATAAATTTCTGAGAGCCTGAGAAGATAGTGGAATAAAAGGACCTTAAGCTCACCCTGTCCCACGTTCACAATTAGATATCACTCACATTCATGTAAATAAACAGAGAGTGATCTGAAAACTAACAGAACAAACTCCACAACTAAATGTAGAGAAGAAACTGCACCTTAGAAGTTAGGAAGGGCAGAAGTGGTAGTCTGGAGCTGCCCATAGGAGGGAGGGAGCTGCAGGCACTGTAGGGAAAAGGGGAAAAGAAATGGTTCTACCTCACACCAAGGAGCCTCCATGGGGAAGACGAACCCATAATATCTGGCTATGAAAACCAGAGGGGCTGAATTCCCTGACTTTGTATAACCAGCCAGACTTGGAGCCTGGAGCTTTATAAGTCAACTGACTCAGCACTGGGAGGGCCAGGAGGGCCAGTGATGGCTGGGTCGCCACCCTTTAAGAGACACAGAGTCCACAGAGAGACAACACAGAAGGGACAGTTTGCACAATGTCTGGGGCAAATTTATGTAAGATCTGTTTATACTCATTTTAGAGCCTGTTGGGGGACTTCTCTGAGAACAAAGGAGCTGGTAGGCACCATTTTCCACCCCCACCCCCCAGCATAAAAACACAGCCACCTGCTGGAGGCAAAATTGAATAGATACTTCCTATCTAACCTGTTAGCAGTGTGCTCTGCCCACTCCAAGCCCAGTGGCCTCTGCCCTGGGATCAGCACAAATTTTGCCAACACAGCACATGTACCCTGCCCAGCCACCCTGCACACAAATGCTGTGCAACCCCACCCTCCCACACCCCCACTCCCCTGCCTCTGTGCTTCAGGGGATCTGGCCTAGGACTAGTGCTTCAGCACAAATTTTGCTAACACTGCCACCCAAACCCAAGCCCTCCTGTGGTAACATCCCCCAAAGGAGGACTGCCTGGGTCTCATTAACATCACAAAGAGCAAGCATTGCCCACAATAGGCAGAGGAGCAATGCAGACATCTGGAATGAAAGAAAAAGTCACTCAGACACAGCAGCAGGACACAAGCAACACACAGTTGGAGACTGAAGTGTAAGGTTCTGGTGAACAGAGGACACTTTACTGCAGGTCACTATAGGACATCTTCTTCATAAAGCCACTATTTTCAAGAGCAGAAGACTTATCTAACTTTCATAACACAGAGACACAAAGAGGTAGACAAAATGAGGAGACAGAGGACTATGAACCAAATGAAAGAATAGGACAAAATCATAGCAGGAGATCTAAGATCTTATGTCTAACAGAAATAAGAAATATGGCTGATAGAGAATTTAAAGTAATGATCATAAAGACACTCACTGGACTTCAGAAAAGGGTGGAGGACATCAGTGAGGCTCTTGACAAAGAGAAAAAAGAAATAACATAGAAGAAGAACTCAATAAGCGAAATTAAAAAGAAAATAGAATAAATAGTAGGTTACAGGAAGCTGAGGAACATAGCAGTGACCTGGAGGATAGAGTAATGAAAAGCAATCAAGCTGAACAGGTGAGTGATAAACAAATATTGCATAATGAAAATAGATTTAGAGAACTCAGTGACACCATCAAGTGAAAAAACATTTGCATTATAGGGATCCCAGAAAAAGAGAAGGGGGGGGATGTATTTGAAGAAATAATAATGAAAAGTTCCCAAATCTGCAAAACAGAGATCCAGATTCAGGAGACACAAAGATCTCTCAACAAATTCAACCCAAGGAGAGCTACACTAAAACACATGGTAATTAAATGGCAAAAAAACAGTAATGAAGAATTTTAAAGTTGCAAAAGAAGACATCTATATTCAAAGGAAACCCCGTAAGGCTATCAGCTGATTTTTCGGCAGAAATTCTGCAGGCCAGAAAAGAGTGGCATGACATATTCAAAGTGCCAAAAGGGGAAAATCTGGGGTGCCTGGGTGGCACAATAGGTTAAGCACCTGACTCTTTATTTCAGCTCAGGTCATGATCTCAGGGTTGTGAGATCAAGCCCCATGTCAGGCTCTGCACTCAGTGCAGAGTCTGCTTAAGACTCTCTTTCCCTCTCCCACTGCCCCTCCCCACCCCACGATCACTCGCACTCTCTCTTTCTCTAATCAATAAATAAATCTTTAAAATAAATATAAATAGATAGATAGACAGATAGGTAGGTAAGTAGGTAGACAGGAAAAATCTGCAGCCAAGAATACTCTATCTAGCAAGGCTAGCATTCAGAATAAAAGGAGAAACAGTTTTCCAGAGAAACAAAGGTTAAAAAAATTTATTAGCATTAAAACAGCCCTAAGAGAAATGTTTAGGGGAACTCTGTGAGTGGAAAACAAAAAACTATAAGTAAGAGTAAGAAAAATAAGAACAAAAGCAAAAAAACCTAAGTATTTCTGTACAAATCAGTCCAGAGAAACACTAAATAAAAGGATGTAAAATATGATACCACATATGTGAAATATGGAGGGGAGAGGAGTAAGGAATTAGTTCAAAATTAAGGGACTATCATAATATAAACTGCTTAATATAGACCGCTATATGCAGAAGATGTTATATATAAACCAAATGGTAACACTGATTAAAAAAATAACACATATGCAAAATATGAAGAGTAAGAAATCCAAATATTTCACTAAAAAAGCCAACTAATCAATGAAAGAAAGCAAGAAAAGAAAGGAACAGAAAGGAACTACAAAAATAACTGTAAAACAAGTAACAAAATGGTAATAAGTACACATATAGATGCAAAAATCCTCAACAAAATATTAGCGAACCGAATCCAATGATACATTAAAAAAATCATTTGCCATGATCAAGTGGGATTTATTCCTAAAATGCAAGCGTGGTTCAATATTTGCAAATGGATTAATGTGATACATCACATCAATAAGATAAAGAATAGAAATCATATGATCATTTCAACACATGCAGAAAAAGCATTTGACAAGTACAACATCCATTCATGATAAAAACCCTCAACAATGTAGGTCTAAAGGGAATATACCTCAACATGATAAAGGCTATATATGAAAAACCCACAGCTAACACCATACTCGATGGTGAAAAACTGAGAGCATCTCCCCCAAAGTCAGAAATAAGAGAGGGCTGGGGTGCCTGGGTGGCGCAGTCGTTAAGCGTCTGCCTTCGGCTCAGGGCGTTTTCCCGGTGCTCTGGGATCAAGCCCCATATCAGGCTCCTCTGCTAGGAGCCTGCTTCTTCCTCTCCCACTCCCCCTGCTTGTGTTCCCTCTCTCGCTGGTTGTCTCTGTCAAATAAATAAATAAAATCTTAAAAAAAAAAAAAAAAAGAAAGAAAGAAAGAAAGAAGAGAGGGATGTCCAATCTCAACACTATTATTTAACATAGTACTGAAAGTCCTAGCTACAACAATCAGACAAGAAAAAGGAAGTAAGAGGAATCCAAGTTGGTAAAGAAGTAAAATATTTGCTGTTTGCGAACAACATGACACTATATATAAAAAAATCTAAAGACTCCACCAAAAAACTACTACAACTGATAAATTAATTAAGTAAGGTTTCAGGATACAAAATCAACACACAGAAATCTGTGGCATTTTCATATGCTAATAATGAAGCAACAGAGAGAAAAATTAAGAAAGCAATCCGTTTTACAACTGTACTTAAGATAATAAAATATCTGGGAATAAATTTACCCAAAGAGGTGGAAGACCTATACCCTGAAAACTATAAAACACTGATTAAATATACTGAAGATGACACAAGCAAATGGAAAGATATTTCATGCTCACGGATTGGAAGAACAAATATTGTTAAAATGTCCATACTACCCAAAGCAATCTACACATTTGATGCAATCCTTATCAAAATACCAACAATATTTTTCACATAACTAGAACAAACATCCTAAATTTGTATGGAACTACAGAAGACCCAAATAGCAAAAACAATCTTGAAAAGGAAAAACAAAGCTGGAGGTATCACAATTCCAGGTTTCAATTTATATCATCAAGCTGTAGTAATCAAAACAGTATGGTACTGGCACAAAAATAGGCACACAGATCAATAGAATAGAATAGAAAACCCAGAAATAAACCTGCATTTATATGGTCAATTAATCTTTGACAGAGGAGGAAAGAATATGCAATGGGAAAAAGCTTCTTCAACAAATGGTGTTGGGAGAACTGGACAGCAACATGCAAAAGAATGAAACTTGACCACTAGCTTATACCACACACAAAGATAAATTCAAAATGGATGAAGGTCCTGACTGTGAGACCTGAAACTATAAAAACCCTAGAAGAGAGCCCGGGCAGTAATTTTTCCCACATTGAACATAGCAACTTTTTCTATATGTGTCTCTGGAGGCAAGGGAAACAAAAGCAAAGATAAACTATTGGGACTTCATCAAAATAAAAAGCTTCTGCAGGGCAAAGGAAACAATCAACAAAACTAAAAGGCAACATACAGAATGGAAGATATTTGCAAATGACATCTCTGATAAAGAGCTAGTATCTAAAATATATAAATTACTGATACAACTCAACACCCAGAAAACAAATAATCCAATTTAAAAATGGGAAGAAGACATGAACAGACATTTCTCCAAAGAAGACACACAGATGGCCAAAAGATATATGAAAAGATGCTCAAATTACTCATCACCAGGGAAACGTAAACCAAAACTAATGAGATATCACCTCACACCTGTCAGAATGGCTAAAATAAAAAATATGAGAAACAAGAAGTATTCGAGAAGATGTGGAGAAAGAGGAACCCTCATGCACTGTTGGTGGGAGTGCAAATTGCTGCAGCCAATGTGAAAAATGCATGGATATTCTTCAAAAAGTTAAAAGCAGAAATATCGTACAATCCAGTAATTCCACTACTGGGTATTTACCCCCAAAATACAAAAATATTAATTCAAAGGGATTTATGCACCCCAGTGTTTATTGCAGCATTGTTTACAATAGCCAGATTATGAAAGCAGCCCAAGTGTCCATCAATAGATGAACAGATAAAGTAGTAGTGCGTGTGTGTGTTTGTATACGATGGAATATTATTCAGCTATAAAAAAGAATGAAATCTTGCCATTAGCAACAACAAAGATGGAGCTAGAGAGTATAATGGTAATGAAGTCAGTCAGTCAGAGAAAGACAAATACCATATGATTTCACTCATGTGTGGAATTTAAGAAAAAAAAAAACAAAGAGCAAAGGGGAAAAAAGAGAGAGACAAACCAAGAAACAGACTTTTAACTATAGAGAACAAACAGATGGCTACCAGAGGGGAGGGGATTGGGGGAATGGGGGAAAGAGGTGATGGGGATTAAAGAGTACACTTAGATAATGAGCACTGGGTGATGTACAGAATTGTTAAATCACCATATTTTACACCTAAATCTAATGTAACACTGTTAACTATACTAAAATTAAAAACTTAATTAAAATGGTAAATATATTTATATACACGCATATACATATATATATATATAGACACACACACACATATATATAAATTTCTAGAAATTCATATAAGTCAATGATGCCTTATACCTCCAAACTCTTTAAGATTTCTTGAAGTAGAATTATATAACTTTTCAGTCCTCATCTGGAGAGAACATTTTTTTTTTGATAAATATTTATTGGTTTCCTACATGGAATATACTAGGAGCTAAGCTCTAGTGATGCAAAATGAACCAAAGAAAAGAATACTGCTTTCAGGAAGCTCTCAGATTACTGGAGGAGATACACTAAAAACAAGTAAACAAGTGAGTAAAAATGACCAATTGTGATGAGTGATATAAAGAACTAGATGCTGATCTAGAGAAAAGAATAGAGTGGAAGGTGAGAACCTTTCTCAACAGGATAGTCTGGAAGTGTGACTTTCTGGCTGAGACTTCGAGGACAAAAATGGATACTTCCACAAGAAGAATGGCAGGAAAGAATATTCTAGGCAGTGCAAACAACCTGAGCAAAACACTGAAAGCCACAAAGAACTGGGTTTATGCAAGGAATTGAAAAAATAACAATTTTGCTGCAGCTTGGGGGTGAAAAGGAAAAAGTAGCAAGATAAGAGTTTGGAGATATCAAGGACCAAATCATGAAGGAAATTAGAACACATAGTAAGAAGTAGGATTGGTTTTAATTGCAATGAAAACCACTGAAGAAATTAAACAGTGAATATTAAATTGTATTCAGGTAACTCTGATTGATAATGGAGAAATGGTTGCCAGAAGATGAACATGAAAGGGAGACCAGTTGGTTCTTATTGGGAACCAAGAAAGAGGCGATAATGTTTGAGACAAACACTATGATAACAAAAAAACTTGCTGAATTTCATATGGGAATGAAGTAACAGAAAGAATCAAAGATAACTGAACAATCCAGCCACTGGTTTAAGCAATTAGTTGAATATTCCTGCAAAATTCTGAGGTGGAAAAGTCAGGGGAAGAACAAGGGAGGAAAGGGTTAGAGGAAAGGATCATAAGAGAGTTCAATCATAAAGTCTGAAATGTCTCTGATAAACCAAATCTTAAACATCTCTAAGGCATCAAAGTCTGTATGGTTAATCTGGAGCTTAGAAAAAAAGCTCTGAAATCTATACATTTGGGAGTCATCAACATAAAGAGTAATTAAATCCAGACACAGAAATCCCTGTCAACTCATAAGGTTCTACTCATCATTACTGAGTTTACTTTGAGATTATTATATTCTATTTTACTTGGAATTCTGTGTTTTTTGTTTTTACTGATTCCTGGCTTGTCTTTTCCACAGTATAGAATCTGGTACAATGTTTATTTTGACCTAACATACTATGTGTTACCTAAGACCTTCTCTGTGGCTGGAACTAATACTTAATGCCTCCATTCCCACATCTGTTTCCCAACATCTTTCTCATTATTACCTTCCATAATGGCCTTTATAGACATTTATTCCTGATTTCCCCCCATGATATTTTACTACCATAGACAGATTATATATCTGTTGACATAATGTATGTCTATTTGAGCTCTGTAAATAAAACAGAATAATATAAAGATTACTCTTTTTATTCAATGCAGGACCATGAATGACTAAAAATTTTCAAGTAAAAATTTTAAAATGTAAAGCCTACTAACTTAATACTGTTTATGCTGAGTAATTTTTAATGTAATTCATTTACTTAAGCAAATTGTATCAAATTAAATATGCAAATTAGGAGCATACACAAATACATAATAGTAAAGTAATGAAAATTCTAAAATTAATAATTCAAAACTTATTTTCCAGCAAAGTAAACAGTAGAAAAACTAAATTAATTGCTTAAAAATTACTTTTAGTGAACTTAACTTTTAACTTTTGCTTTATATGAGAAAATAACTTTTAATTAGCTGAGACTCTGATAGTTATTCAGGTATTACATTTTTCTTTTTAGTACTTTATGTAACTAATACTGGGTTGACTAATGCTGTAGAATTAAAAAATAAAATACAAACTTTTATTCAATTTCCAGAACCAACCACATACACAAAAGCATTGAGAATCAAACATAAACCACCAGATCCATAAGGCAGACAATGGCAGCCAAAAGGCACCTAGAGGTGACGTCTCATATAAGACTTAGATTGAGCAAATGACTGAGATAAAGTGCTCCAGTTGCACCATCTATTCACTATAATTTTGTAGCAATGATCTTGCAAACATTTTACACATATTCCAGGAACTTTATGTAAATGCCATTTACGTGATACCCAGGAAAATCCCATGAAAGAAACTAAATACAGAGAAATAAAATTCTGCAGCGTACAGTTGAGTTTTAGATGGCCACATATCATTGTAATAAAAACATTTTTTTACACCTTCCTTTCTAAGAACCAATTTTCATTACTTTGAGGGTGATACTGTTTTCATTGAGACGCCAGCTCTGAAATCATCCCAGGTCCAAGAGTGTGTAATGTTGCCCCATTTCCAGCTTGATTGCTGCAGACTGCACCCCTTCATAGATAGGTTTCTAGGAGAGGACATCTCATACATCTGGCTTCTCAGGACTTAATTATTCCTTTACTATTAAGTAACATACATAATAAATAAATGTTAAAAATAAGTAAGATGTAAATTCAAATCTTACTTAAAATTAATTCCAGAAACTCTGGCACATAATTAGGAAAAAACAGAATAACAAAAACCAATACAACATTTTGTTTTAATTCTACATTGACTTCCACATAAACAGAGGTGTCAAAGGAAGATGGTCCAAAAATATAAATTGGTTTTGGAATAATTATTTAATGACTGGCACAGTTTTAAAATGTATGCTTTTATTCATTTCTATTCCAGGATACCTTGACCTCATTCTTCAAGGTATCAGTGTTTTCTTTACAGCAACTGCTGATGCATGCATGCACAACCTGGTCCAGAGCTGTCTGAAAGCCATGAATTATTTCACAAAACTAGGCTAACTTCAAGAGAACCCAAAAATCTTGCTGCGGAATAAACATCTAAATAAAATTACAGTTTAGAGAAAGATCTTTTATACACATGTTACAATTTGGAAAAAAAAAAAAAAGGCAAGTAGTTAATAATCACTACCTCTGCTCCTTCTCTTCAATCTTGGGAAAATTCAACTGCCCAAAATGCATTTTTAAATGCAGCAAAAATACAAGAGAATTGTCTCTGAATAATTTTTCTTAATTATTCAAGTATGAAAAGTTGTGTGGTTAAAAATAGCAGGATCTTTTAAGGAAATAATATTTTTAAGTAATCGGCAAAAATCTCAGCTGGAAGTAAAACAGTCTTATTATCAAATTTAGTAAAGTACAGAGCAAGGCACAAGTGGCAATTTGCTGATCACATGGAGAGGGATGAATCTGGCAGAGCTGAAAGAAGTAAAGACAGCTCTGGTGTTGTGAGGCTCCCCAGAATTACATCCACACTCTCAGCAACCATAATAGGCATATTCTACCTAATAATCATATCTCCAGAATCTTTCTAGTCTTTAAAATAGCTAATGAATAGTTGTCTAGATCTGCCAATGATTGAAATAGTTTAGGACACAGTTACATAAGGAAAAAATATGCCATGCAAGTTCAGTTTGGCGTACATTGTGGAAAACAAGCTTTCAAAATCTTCCCCACCCTCCTTCCTGATTTTGAAGCATTAGACCTGTAGCCTAATGTTCTGAAAGGCTGTATTTTGTTAAAAGCAAGGGTTTTGTTGTTTTTCTTTTTTTTTATTTGAACACAATCTGACACCCTCTTAAATTTATAATTCTCACTTTTTGTCTAGCTTATTGTTCCATCTTCTGTTTTAAACTTCTCAAATGAAAGATCCATTAAGTTTTAACTTACTCTGAATAGCACCAACTATGAAGCCATTTGCAAATAGGTGCTTAAAAGGCTCTGAGTGATATAATGTTGATGTAGACATAGGGGCCCAGCAAAGAATGGAATTGTAAAAAGTGACAGAAAATACAAGCTTGGTACAAACAGGATTTTTATCTCTAAATGTTGATTGATTCACCTAAAAGACATGTTTTGGTAGAGTTGAAAATACATCAAAATAATTAGCATGGTATCACCTAACACTAACAACTTTAAATAAAAATCTAAGTTCAGAAGGACTCAATTCTTCGAAAAGTTAGAGTCAAGTACCTATTCCCCAGAAGTTAAGTTGGGTTGGGGATACAATTATTGCAACTATCAAAATCAAATTTTGACATATAGTTTTCATGTTTTTTTTTTCAAAAATATACTTTCTGATTACAATACAATATAAAAACCTGAAGATTTTCATCAATGGATATTTATAGCTGCTTCTTAACAAATGACTGACAATTACTCGTTATTCAAAGCATGCTCCACACTAGCAGCTCAGAAAGCTGGGTAATTATCACCACTTAGTAACCATGTGACTTTGAGAAGGTCATTTTATCTCTCTTAAGTGTTTCTTTTAGATATTATAAAAATATTGTCTCTTGTTTCCTCCCAGCAAATTTCAAATGAAAAAAAAAAGTGTTTTATATCATCAGAAACATCATTATCATACTCTTGATGGTGATGATAGCACCATGAAAAGAATGAATTAGACTGGTTTTCATATATATTTTACACAAAGTAATCATAAGGGCTTTCATCAAAGAGATGTTATCAAAGGGAAAAAAGATGACAAAGTTCTAAATTTGCAAAAGTGATCTCTCTCACTCTCTATAATCCTAGTTTAAGGGGATCACGTGATATAAATAGTTTTACAATTATTTCTTCTCAGTAATATGTCTATATTCCATGTCGGAGCATATAGATTTATTGCCTCCTTCTCAATTGGTATATAGTGTACCAGGACTTGGGAATATTGAGGTTTATTACCTAATAAAAACTTCTCCAATGGATAAAATTAAAAATTCTATTTCTAGTATTGTTTATGTACCGCCTTATTCACATGTAGAGAATTACCCAAGAATAAACCCCTAGAATGAAATGGCATGTAAAAAGAGTTATATTTTCAGCAAAACAGGCATTTTCATTGTGCATATAATAAGACTACACTTTGCAGCTCCACTGCATCTGGGTGGGATCATGTGATCAATTCTGGAAAAGGAAATGTTGGCAAAAATAGTATAAAATCCATGTCTGGTCCCTAAATCTCCCATGAGAGCCTCTGCTTGTTTTCTATTCTTTAGTCTCCTGGCCAAATGAAGGATGCCAAATAACTTTATGCTGTGCCCAGTCATTTGTATTTCTTCTTCCATCTCTTATTCATTCACATTGATTTTCTGTTGTTTTTTTGCATCTCTTTCACTTTTATTTGTAAGATTTCTACATCTACTTGTGAAAATGCCTTTGTGAGGCAGATAGCATTTCTGTGAGTTTACAGAACTTTCTATTATTTGTGATATTTTTAAAGATTCTGTCATCAAATCTATTTCTTCACTTTTAGCTTTTGGTTATTACACTGCATTTTAAAGACCTCACTTCAATCCTTCACAAAACACTCATAGAAAATTGCTCAACCTGGGGGTGCCTGGCTGGTTCAGTGGGTGGAACATGCAACTCAATCTCCGGGTTGTGAGTTCAAGCCCCAAATTGGGCACAGAGCTTTAAAAAATTTATTTTAATTAAAGAAAAATATTGTTCCACCTTTTTTCATGCTAGGTCTTTTATAATTTCATTTTTAAAAGTAATTTTACAAAGTTGCTGAATTTTTTTTATTCTTTTATATTTTCATTTTTAAAAGTAGTTTTCATCCACTTGTACTTGTTAAGGGAAGTAAATTAGGAATTCAACATTTTTCTTTAAATAATTAACCTTTGGAAAACCATCATTTATTACATAACCGATGTTTTATCTAACCATTTGAAGTATGATTTTTTTATCTATTAAATTTTTCCATGATGTGTTTCTTCCATTGTAGATGATATAATAATTCTTCCTGGATGCTTTTAGGATTCTTTCTCAATGCTGAGTCCATTTTCCAGCATAAATCTAATCTCAATATTTTTCTAATTATTCTATTTTTATATAAACCCTTTCTATGGACTGATTTAATTATTTTACAAAAGATGTCTTCTAAATTTGCTATATTTTGCTTGCTCCATTTGTTCTATACTTTTCTTCACAAATGCCACGTGTGCATATATTGATTAGCCATTTTCTGGTTCTTCTATTAACATCTCGGGATTAACTTTTATCTCTGATCTTTTCCACCAAATTATTTCTCAAATACTGTCCTCAATAGCTTTTAACAGCTTCTCATACGGTTTTTATTCCTGTAATTGTTTCTTTTCTGTCTAATGCTTTCCCTTTTTTTCTGCCATTTTTTTTTATCTCCTCTGTCTTAGCTCTTATTTCTTCATCTCTTAATTTCTCTTCTTTTCCTGAAAATTTATACTCCTTTAATTAAGATTTTTGTTAAGTATTCTTTGATTTGGGGCAAGCAATATACTTCCAAATGTCTGGATGAGATCTACCTTTTGTTTATGATATTTCCTTCACTTTCTTAAACTCATGTATAGGCAAAATTGATTTGGACACTTTCTATTACTTTTCTTTGTATAGCTATGCTTCCCATGAAAAGGCAGGCTGAAGTATGCTTTATTTTATGACTGGGCGGTGACTTAATTGTGTCTTTGAAATCTGAGTTGTAGGACAGAAGAATGCTAGTTTACAGTCACTTTTGAGTCATTTATTTGCTCAGGGGCAGCATAATGATGTGATAAGTAAACTGAGCACCTCCAGTTTGGGTTTACTATTTTTTCCATATTTTGTCACTAAACTGTATTTGTTCCTTGGTTTTCAGAAGAATGCAGTTTCAAAGACACTCACCTCAGAATTCAGCTTTTACACCCTTGAGCCCAACCTGGATCCTAGCGGCTATAAGCATTTTGGTTTTGTTTTTAATAATTTTCAAGAGTTCTCTGCTTACATAATTGTGGTCAGCAGCTTCATGGCTATGTTTCACGTTCCCATGTCTCTTCTTCTGCCATACTACATCAACTCCAAACTATTTGTCTTTTTTCTAGTGGTCTATCACCAGAACCTTATATTTGTTCCCTTTTCTTGCTTTTTCTATTTTGTGCATGTGTGTACTAATAGATGCTTTCTGGCCTCTCTTGTTTTCTTGTAGAGAATGTTATACTATGCT
The DNA here is from genome assembly GCF_017311325.1 of Ursus maritimus. Classification (NCBI taxonomy): domain Eukaryota; kingdom Metazoa; phylum Chordata; class Mammalia; order Carnivora; family Ursidae; genus Ursus; species Ursus maritimus. The sequence continues at coordinate 48,364,018 of NW_024423343.1, forward strand.
GGGATCTGGAAGTTGCTCACCAAATCTCAGTGATTTAGTCTAAATTTTTACTCTCTAGTAAATGTTTTTTATAGTCTATTGGATAGCGTGTTTCTCTCTCTTTTTTTTTTTTTTTTTCAGTATGTGGACTGTTGGGGTTTTTTGTTTTCCTATTTCAGATGATTCAAGGAAGGGAAATTAAGTGCAGGTACTCTGCCATCCCTACTAGACGCTCTGAATTCTGACTCCAAGAACTGATTTCTAAACTACTTCAGAATGAGTAAATAATAAAAAAAAGAAACTGATTTTAATACTTTTAAAAAATATGACTCTATTACTCTCATAGCCAGACTGACTATCAGGAAAGTTTTGGCTTTACTCTCTTAGAGCCATAATTCCTGAATACAAATTACTTCTTAGTGACTAAAAATCAAATATAACAGACCAGAGAAAAGAACAAAGAAGCAGACTAAAGACAATACAAATGATGGACTCACTGGAGAGAATTTAAAGAACAGAGTTATGAATGTTTATTTTCCCAGGAATAAAAAAGCAGATCACCCGCAAAGGAGAATGACTGTCCCAGCAGAAACAATGACTGTTTCAAGAAGATGGGGCAATGCTTCCAAAGATCTAACAGAAAATTATGTTTAATCTGGATCCTGCAACCAAGGTATAAATTAAATATTAGGCTAAAATAAAGATATTTTCGGGCTTGTGAAAGGACTCAGGAAATTTGCCTCCCAGAAATGCTTATTGATGAAATCCAACAAAAATGTGGGAACACGCGAGCCGGAGGAAAGCAGAAACAGCAAAGACATCATCCAGGTTGAGGACCACAAAACAGGTCTGTGGAGCTGGCAGTCAGATCAGAAGAGGCAAATGTGGAGCCCCAAAAGGGAAGACAGAGAAAAACCTGAAAGACTGATTGACTGACTGACTGACTGACTGACTGGGAAATTCAAGAAAAAATGAAGGCTATAAATAAAGTAAATAGGGGGGACACGGCAATTTAAAATTCCAGGTAACTATTTTTAAGCACAAAGAGCTGTGCTCTGCTGTGAGTAGGATTTACACAATCACAATAAGGAAGACACTGTGTATACATTTTTGACTGAAATAATCAACCAGTATACAAAGCACGGAGACTTAATTATGATTATCATGATAATACAAATGTTATCAACCCTCACAATACAGAGGTAAGCTCATATATAACAGAAATAAAGTACAGGAGGGAGGAAACCTCAATAGGAAGTTTTGAAAAATACAATAAAAAACAAAATCTTTTCCCTACCCAAACACCTCTCCACAAAGGTAGTGGAAAAAGAAATCACTTTTGTTACTGATTAAGTATTAAACTAAACTGTGATATATACCACAGGCAATACACTAAGAGATGGCAAAAACAGGAAAAAAATTTCACCTTCTTGTATATCTGAGGAGATACAACATATTACACACATATTGTCAAGATGAACAATAACTAGTCCTCAAGTGAGAGGATATGACAACACCATTTGTGATACATAATTCATCCTAACTTTAACTGGTGACCATCTGTGTTAGCTAATTGGGGTGACCATCTGTGTTAGCTAATTGGCATTATCCAGAGGAAAACCAAACTTCTCACATCGTTACGGCAGTAGATCATTTTGCAACTTGCAGCAAGGTGCTCAATGAAATTAGGCTCCTACCTTCCCATAGAAAGAGAGATACTGATGATTACATTTCAAAAATGTGGCCTCTAGGTCCTCAACACATTCCTAGGTCATCAGCTTACAAAGGGCTTGTTTAGCCTTCAAAAGAATTTATATACCTTTCAAGGAGAGGAGAAAGTACTTAAAATTGCAGCTGTTCTTAAAAAAAAAAAGAGGATGAGGAAATTTCTTTATTTCCAACGATGAGAATTAAACCTCATTCTTGGGGCGCCTGGGTGGCGCAGTCGTTGGGCGTCTGCCTTCGGCTCAGGGCGTGGTCCCGGTGTTCTGGGATCGAGCCCCATGTCGGGCTCCTCGGCTGGGAGCCTGCTTCTTCCTCTCCCACTCCCCCTGCTTGTGTTCCCTCTCTCGCTGGCTGTCTCTATCTCTGTCAGGTAAATAAATAAAATCTTTAAAAAAAAAAAATAAAATAAAATAAAATAAAATAAAATAAACCTCATTCTTAACCTGTTTTTGTAGTTACAGAAGCTAACTATGTTAAAGGTTTCTTCTTGGAGAGTGGGCTTTAAGAAACATGGTCTTGATTTAGTCAAACACAAAATAAAAATGTTCAGAGTTTTTTTTTAAGATAGACAAATTAAGAAACTGAAATAACAATAAAAATATATTGGGAATGAAAGAGAAAGTAGGAGTATCATATAAACAAGATAAATTCTCATTCTATGTAGCTAATAATCAGATAAATTAGGAAAAGCACCAGAATTCTAGTATGTAGATATCTGGGGAACTGTAAGATGAAAAGAGCTAAGAAAATTAGATATGGTTGGCAGTGAAAAGCAAGACTTTGGTGAAGACTGTTGCTTACCCATGTATACATGACCTTTTTATATTATTAGAAAAAGAAAACATATGGTACATTTTTTAGTGACCTAACCAAGATATATTAAAATTTTAAAAAATGGGTGGAGAACTGGCAAAAGAAAAAAAAAATAATCTGTTGATATAGGATTTGAAAAAGCTCATTTACAGAACCCTTTGCTTATATCTAATTTTCACAAAAGGAAACATTATACATGTGTGTGTAGTGGGGTGTGTCTATCTGAAAACATCTCAGATTAAAGGATTTTATTAAAAAAAAAAACACTTCAAAACCTCTTTAAGTATGTAAGATAACATAAATACATCTGCATGTCCACCACTCATACTTTACCACTTTACCAAAGCCTCCCATTGTATTTCCTCCAAAAATTCGGGTTTGTGTTTTAAAACTGGATCCAGGGGCGCCTGGGGGGCACAGCGGTTAAGCATCTGCCTTCGGCTCAGGGCGTGATCCCGGCGTTATGGGATCGAGCCCCATGTCAGGCTCCTCTGCTATGAGCCTGCTTCTTCCTCTCCCACTTCCCCTGCTTGTGTACCCTCTCTCGCTGGCTGTCTCTCTCTCTGTCAAATAAATAAAATCTTTAAAAATAATAATAATAAAAATAATAAAAAATAAAACTGGATCCAATTGTTTTTGATCTGCCTCAGAGTGTCCATATTTCTGATAAAATTGAGGCTTATCAGTCCAATTTCAGTACCAGTTCTGTTTTGGAACGAGGAATTCAAAAAGAACAATTCCTGCCCTCGCCTGCTCCCCTACACATACCACTCTTCGTCCAGTCAACTGAACCCTGCTAGAGGCCGAGGCTGTCTCACAGCATTTAATTTCTGGGACACAAGGATCAAATGGCAAGTAACATAATGTACTTACATTACCTTCTCCCATTGGTCCTTGAGGTACACTATACTCCCAGCTGGGCTTTCTTCCCCAAACTTCAGTATTAATAGTCCTGGCCTCTGGTTTAAAGATCAGGCTTGATTCTTTCAGAGTTTTAATTTTTTGACTTAATATTGGATTCACACTATGCCTAAAAGTGAACCCCTGATGTCTCCCAGAAAATTTTACCTTCACCATCTCTATAAAGGGCCACATCCTCCTTTTGGTTGCTCGGGCCAAAAACTTGCAGATAACCTCGACTCCTCTCTTTTTCTCCTATCCTACAACCACCTGTCAGCAAACAACTCCTGTTGACTCTAGCATTTCTTTGCTACTCCTCACTTACACTGCCATAAACAAGACCCCAACTATCAGCCCTTCCTTAGACTATTCTAATTGCCCCTCTGAGCAACCCCTTGACTACACATTCCTTCAAATATCTCAATACAGAAGCCTGAGAGAGGATGGTTAGCTGAAAAAAGTGACTTCATGAATCCCATACTCTATCCATGCAAGACTACTTCTTTGGGGTCTCTCATTTCTCTCTAACATAACTATGCTATTTCCTATTCCTATCTGAATTCTTTTTTTTTTTTTTAATATTTATTTATTTTAGAGAGAGAGAGATGGAGAAAAAGAGCATGCACACAAGCTGGGAGCCGGGCAGAGGGAGAGGAAGAGAATCTCAAGCAGACACCCCACTGAGCAGAGAGCTCCATGTGGGGTTCAACCCCAGGATGCTGAGCTGAAATCAAGAGTTGGGTGCTTAACCAACTGAGCCATCCAGGCACCCCTCCTATTCCTATCCAATCTCTACAACTCAGAAAAATCTTGGAAGTCTCTAACAAGACTTGAACCTACCCCTGCAATTGTTACATACTTTCTCTGCCACCACAGTCCATTTATTTATTCATCTAAGAATCATTTTTAAACAATTTTTCATCCTACTGATCTAGGTGCTACATATACAACAGTCAACAAAACAGAGGCCTTACCCTTATGGAGCTTACATTATAAAGGGGGAAGGGAAGACAGGGTCGGGGAAGAGAAACGGAATCTCAAAGAAATATATAATATAATGCCATAGATTAATGAGTGCTATGATGAAAACATAAAACATCCTTGCTTTATGGATAGAAGGTATGAGTGCATACCTCCAGAAAGGGAATAAAACAGGTTCTTTTTGAAATACGGAACAAAAACAGTGAAAGAGTGCACCCTGCAGAAATGCATGGTGTCCTTGGATCATAGCCCATATCCCAGCTTCCTAGTATTTTACCACACATATGGCTCGGAGCAGAGACTTTCTCTGATTCTGACACCAATTCCAGGGTAGTTTTTTTTTCCACACCACCAAGCAATTCACTCAATTCTGACACTCTGTACCTGGAGACAGTATCAGATCCCACAGGTTAAAGTCTCAGTCCAACAAGACTGCTCCCCACCCCACTCCCACTTCAAACACCAATCCCAGGTCCAGGCTGTCATCTGCACTTCTGACCAACTGGCTATAAACGGAAGTTCCAACAACATCCATACCATCCCCCCCCCCCAGTTTGTTTGATTAACTTGCTAGAGTGGTTCACAGAACTCAGAGAAACATTTTACTGACAAGATTATCAGTTTATTGGGAGCCTAGGTGGCTCAGTTGGTTAAGCAGCTGCCTTTGGCTCAGGTCACGATCCCAGGGTCCTGGGATTAAGTCTCACATCGGGCTGCTTGCTCAGTGGGGAGCCTGCTTCTCCCTCTGCCTGCTGCTTCGCCTGCTTGTGTGCTCTCTCTCTGACAAATAAATAAATAAAATCTTAAAAAAAAAAAAAGACTATCAGTTTATTGTAATAGGCTATAACTCAGGAACTGCCAGATGAAAGAGATGCATAGGGCAAGGGCAGGTTAGGAAGGGGCACAGAGCTTTCTCGGTCTCGGGGCAGCCACTCTGTTTCTCCACGTTTGCCAACCAGGAAGCTCTCTAAATCCCATCATTTTGGGTTTTTACAGAGGCTTCATTACATAGGCATGATTGAGTGAAATAAATCAATCTCCAGCTCCTCTCCCCTCCCTGGAGGTTGGAGGCAAAATCGAAATTCTAACCCTCTAATCACATCATTAGTTCCTGTGGTGACTAGCCCCCCAGTGTTACTTTCTGAAAGTCACTTCACTAACATATACTCAGGAGTGGTCGAAAGAGGTTGTTGTGAATATCAAGATAGCTTCATCACTTTTATTAGGAAATACAAGGATTTGGGGAACTCTGTGCCAGGAAGAGGGATGAAGACCAAATATATATTTCTTATGAATCACAGTATCACACCTTCTTTAGAGGAATTCCCTTATGTGTAGAGAGCTGAGTGCCTGGGACAATATATTTACTGACCCCTACCTCTCCCTCAGGTATCTAAAGCTCATGACTGAATGGTACGAAAATACGAAAGTCCAGATCCTTTGCTCAAATCCAATTCATGCTCCACTGGGGAGGAGCATCTCCCCAGAGCCTTCCTTCCCAGTAAGGCATTACCTACATTTGAGTCCTCGTCTCTGGGTCTATTTCTGAAAGAGCCTGACGTAAGACAAGAGCAAAGAACATTCCATGCACAAGAAATGGCAATTACCAAAGTGATAAAGGATACAGTTGATATACTTTGAGGAAAAGGAAGAATGCTCCTATGGCTAAGGTATGAGAAAAGTGTGATAAGAAATAACATCAGACTGGGTCTTGACTGGTTTGTTTGATCCTGTCAACCTCTCCCATGCTTACCCACTGCTCTATGAGCTTTGGGGCAGTGATTGTGTCGTGTTCATTTCTCTATCTCTGGTACCAACATTATTTAGCTATTTAATACAAACTTACCAAATTTGGTTTTTTTTTCCTTTTAGGAAATTATCAAGTGGATATTTGAATCTGTTGTCTTACTGCCCATTTAGCTACCTGAATATTATTTCCCCCTGATATCTTAGGAGTACCTTTAATTTCCATTTTATAATTTTAAAAAAAAGCCACCTCTGTGGCTCAGTCAGGGAAGCAGCTGATTCTTTATTTCAGCTCAGGTCATGATCTCAGGGTCCTGGGATTGAGCCCCACATTGAGCTCCATGCTCAGCAGGGAGTCTGCTTCAGGATTCTCTCTCTCCCTCTGTTCCCCCCACCTCTCTCTAAAATAAGTAGAACTGCAGCAATATACATAGAAACAACTTTAGTTTCATAGTGAACAGACTAACTAATTGAACAACTTGATAAAGTATAAAAGAAAGTGTGAAAAATCACCTAAATGGCTAGGGCATTTGTGTTATATAAACTGTCACCGTGTTAAAAATAAATCCTGCATTTTTTCCCACTACAAGTTACTTCTTTTTATGCCTGTTTTAAAATATATATATTGGATTTTATTATATCTCTTGATCATTTCAAATCCATGATGCAGTAAGGTAAAATATAAGTATTTAATTATATCTATTTTGATGCTATAAGAATAGATACTAATATTTCAGATGAACAAGGTCTGTACAAAGTCCCAGTTCCAAATGTTTTGAAATATAATTCCATTACCCACATAAACAAAAATAAAAATATTTCTAAGAGCAAAAAAACTATCCTGTGGGTAAACTTGTCTGTACCCAGGTAGGTAGTCTGCCAAGCATAAAATGAATCATTAAATATTAATACTATCCATTTCCTGTATAGCTGTCCTAAAAACATTTGCCATATCTAATAAGCTCTTTGCCATTGCCTATGAGTCATGCTTAGCTTCTGGTGTTGGACTGGATCCCTCAACTGACAACACAGTACTTTTTATCTTTAGCAAAGCTAAGGGTAAGTTCTGGACTTTAAATTGGATGCTTTTAATAATGTTCAGGCTTCCTGTAAGGTATTGACCTTTTAATGATACCTATCATTTAACTGTCATGCCCATACCATACCTTATCAACAATTTATCTTTTTCTTAATAATAAATTTCCTCACTGTATATCATTAGTAATAGCATACTGTATCAGTTCACTGTGACTGCCATAAACTTACCACAAACCTGGTGGCTCAAAACAACAGAAATTTATTCACACAGTTCTGGAGACCGAAGTCTGGAAGTCTAAAATCAGTTTCACCAAGTTGAAGTTAAGATGTCAGTAAGACTGCATTCTGAAGGCTTTAGGGGTAAATCTGTTCTTTGTCTCTTCCAACTTCTGACGGCTGTTGTCATTCCTTGGCTTGTGGACACATCTCCTTCTGCTCCATCTTGACCTTGTCTTCTTCTCCACTTGTTTGTGTCAAAATACACTCTTCCTCTCTATTTTAAGGATGCATGTGACTGCATTTAGGGCCGACCTGGATAATCCAGAATAAGTATCTCCTCTCAAGATCCTTAACTGACTCACATATTTTGCCATATAATGTAATAGTCACTCTTTAACCACATAGCGTAATATTCTGGAGCTTAGGTTATGAACTGCCCATACCCATCAAAACCCGCTTTTTTTAATGGAAAAATATGCATAGTGTACTGTTTTTTATCTTCCCTATTTAAAACTATAAGTATACAAATAAAGTTTTAAAGATATATAGACAGTTACTTAGAAAAACTGAGTCTTTGGCAAGGGGAAATTTCACTAATGAATTGGTTCGATTTTCAGTTTCTTCTGAAACATGCTGCAGTATAGATTGTTCTCACCTGCAAAATTACATATTCTAAACAATTTTGTAATGACCTGATTCTTTCTTCTTGGGTTTCTATAGATTTCACAGAAAAATCTTCATCTCACACAACCTATGAGCCCCATATTTCCATGGTAAGAACATGAAGAATCCTACAAGTAAGATAAGCAGTTAAATCAGCCAAACTTCTTAACTCCTCACGCCATGATCCCAAGGATGCATTTCCTGCCATTTCCCAATTAACCACATCTTTGAAAAAGAGATCTTCTTTTCAAGATCTTCAGTTTCAAGCTATTCAAACTTGTATCTGTGTTCTACCTAGAATAAGAGAACTTACACAGCAACACCTACAGGATCAGCAACATAATTTTCAAGGTTCAGTGCAAAATGAAAATGCAGGACCCCCTGTTTCAAGAACTATAAAGAATTTCAAGATGATGACACCAGACCCTTAAGCCAAGCATGGTGTTCTTCTACTTGTGGGCACCTGTGCAACTATACAGGCTACATCTTCATGAAGCCAGCCCTGCCCCTTCTTCAGAGCTATTATATCTATCCTCAGGGTAGGCTCCTGAGCCCCGTTTCCTCAGTTTAATTTGCAGCAATACCACCCTCAAGTATTAACATTGTTTTATGTCCTCAGAATATCCATTTACTAACCAATAGAATATAAAAGCTTTGCTAAATGTTGGGGAATATCTTAAAAAGTTAAATGTCCCCACATATTTCAGGTTGGAGGTCATTTTTAAGTAACAGGAAACTCAACTCACACTAGCTTAAAAAAATTAAGGAAATTATTCACTAATGTGGTTGAAAATCCCTATCTAGAGGTAGGGTTAAAATAAGACATGACTTGATTTAATAAATGTTCCTATTTCATTTCTCTGAAGCCTCTTAGCTTTACCCTCCTCTGCCTACTGCCTCTGTTCTCCAACCAGTAGCAAAATGGCCTTTGCAGTTCTAGGTTTAATATCTACGCACAACAATGTCCAGAGATAAAGAGAGACCATCCTTTCAATAAATGTCGCCTAAGATTAAAAACTCGTGATTAAAAGAAGCCTCCAGTAAATATTCCCTAGAAGCTTACTGAGTCATGTAGAACGATGTGCCCATTCCTGAACTAACGTCATGAGGCAAGGAAAATTTCCCATCTGGGCATGGATGGGTCTTGGTTCCTGAACTATGGTAAGGAGAATGGCGTTTCCCTTAGACAATGGAGATTTGAACCAAGTGGATAAGAGCAGATAGCCTGAAAAAAAAAATTTAAATATAGGTAGGAAAGTGAGGGTGAGTAGGGAGACAAGAGCTGAGCAGTGCACCAATTTTTACTGAAAAACCTCCCTAAATCACTAATGTATGCATGTCTGAGCTTTTGTTTAGCATTTATGTTGAGAGAACTGCTAATAAAAATTGGGAGAGCTAAATGGTATTTTTTTAATTTTTATTTGAAGGATAGTTGACATATGTTAGTTTCACGTATACAACATAGTGATTCAACAACTATATATGCATTACAAAATGCTCACCACAGTAAGTGTAGTTACCATGTCACCAAAATTCTAACAATATTATTGACCAAATTCCCTGTGCTGTACTTTTCATCCCTGTGACTTATTTATTTTATAACTGGAAGTCTGTACCTCTCAATCCCTTTACCTATTTCACCTATCCCCAACCCATTTTCCCCTTTGGCAACCACCAGTCTGTTCTCCATATTTATGAGTATGTTTCTATTTTTATTGTTGTGTGTTTTCCTTTTTTTAGATTCCACATATAAGTAAAATCATTTGGTATTTGTCTTCCTCTCATTTATTTCACTTAGCATAATACCCTTTGGGTCCATCTATGTTGCTGCAAATGGCAAGCTCTCTTTCTTTTTTATGGCTGAGTAATACTCAACTGCTTATATATACCACATCTTCTTTACCTATTTATTTACATATGGAGACTTATACTGCTTCTGTATATGGCTATAATAAATAATGTTGCAAAAAACAGAGGTGTAAATATACTTCTATATTAGTGTTTTTGTTTTCTATGAGTAAATATGCAGAAATGGAATTATTGGATCATATGGTATTTCTACTTTCAATTTTATGAGGAATGTCAATACTGTTTTCCATAGTGGTTGTGCCAATCTGCATTCCTATCAACAGTGCATGAAGGTTCCCTTTCTTCTACATCCTTGCCAACAAGTTACCTCATATCTTTTTGATACATGCCATTCTGACTGGTGTGAGATGATATTGTGGTTTTCATTTGCATTTCCCTGATGGAGATATTGAGCATCTTTTCATGTGTCTGTTGACTATTTGCATGTCTTCTTTGGAAAAATGCTTATTCAGGTCCTCTGTCCATTTTTAATTGGAATTATTTTTTTTTATTTGATGTTGAGTTGTAAGAGTTCATTATATATTTTGGATATCAACACCTTATTAGAGCTATCATTTGCAAATATCATTTCCCATTCAGTAGGTTGCCTTTTTGGTTTGTTTATGGTCAACAAAATTTTAGGAAAAACAAATTCAAAAATACACTAGGGGCGCCTGGGTGGCACAGCGGTTAAGCGCCTGCCTTCCGCTCAGGGCGTGATCCCGGCGTTCTGGGATCGAGCCCCACATCAGGCTCTTCCGCTATGAGCCTGCTTCTTCCCCTCCCACTCCCCCTGCTTGTGTTCCCTCTCTCACTGGCTGTTTCTGTCTCTGTCAAATAAATAAATAAAATCTTTAAAAAAAAAAATACACTAAAACTACCATCCATCATGATCAAGTGGGATTTACTCTACAGATACAAGTTTTGTTCAAAGTATGCAAATTGATCAGTATAATACACCACATCACCAAAGTGAAGGATAAAAATCATGATCATCTCAACAGATGCAGAAAAGGCTTTGACAAAATCCAAATATTTATTCATTATATAAACTCTCAACAAAATGGGTATGGAGGGAACATACCTCAACATAATAAAGGCCGTACTGTTAAACCCAAAACTAACATCATACTCTATGGTGAAGAGCTTAAATCTTTCTTGTAAGATCAGGAATAAAACAAGGATATCCACTCTTACCATTTTTTTTTTTCAACAGAGTACTGGCAGTCCTAGCCACAGCAATCAGACAAGAAAAATAAATAAAAGGCATCCAAATTGGTAAAGAAGTTAAACTGTCACTATTTGCTGATAGAACGATACTATAAACAGAAACCCTTAAAGACTCCACCAAAAAAGTTTTAGAATTGATAAATTCAGTAAAGTTGCAGGATATAAGAATCAATATGCAGCAATCTATTGCATTTCTATACACTAATAATGAAACAGCAGGAAGGGAAATTTTAAAAATCTCATTTACAATTAAATTATAATGAATGATATATGTATGAATAAATTAAAACCAAGTAGGTTAAAGGCCTATATTCTGCAAACCATAAGATACTGATGAAAGAAATTGAAGATGCCACAAATAAATGGAAAAATACACCACGCAAATGGGTTGGAAGAACCAATATTCTTAAAATATCCACACTATCCAAAGTAATCTACAGAGTCCATGTAATTCCCATCAAAATACTAGCGGTATTTTTCACAGAACTAGAACAAAAATCCTAAAATTTGTATGGAACTCCAAAAGACCCCAAATAGCCAAAACAGTCTTGAAAAAGAACAAAGCTGGAGGTATCACAATCCCAGACTTCAAGATATATTACAAAACAATATGATACTGGCACCCAAAAAGACACTAGAGCAATTAAACATAATGGACAGAATAGAGAGCCTAGAGATAAATCCACGATTATGTGGTCCATTGGTCTATGACAAAGGAGAAAGGAATACACAATGGGAAGAAGGCAGTCTCTTCAATAAATGGTATTGGGAAAACTGGACTTCTACATAAAAGAATAAAGCTGGAGCACTTTCTTACATCATACACAACAATATACTTGAAGTCATTTAAAGACCTAAATATAAGACGTAAAACCATAAAACTCCTTAAAAAAAAAACACAGGCAGTAAACTCATGGACATTGGCCTTAGCAATAGTTTTCTAGATAGGTTTCTCCAGGCAAAGAAAACAAAAGCAAAAATAAAAAAATCAGGACTACATCGAAATAAATGCTTTTGCACAGCAAAGGAAACCATAAACAAAACGAAAAGATAGAGTTATCTTAATGACTTTATTGTATTGTTTTGAAATGCAAATTCTAAATGATTCTTTAAGTTATATTAAATTGATATTTTTAATTAGGAAAAGTAGTACTGGAGATTTGTTACCAAAAGGCATCACACAATGTGGGTTGTAAAAAATTAAGCTGAAGAATATATATAACTATGTAACAACTTACTGGATTACCCACATGGCCTAAGAGAACTGTGTAAATACAGTTGTAAAGTAAATACAGTAAATGCCCTTGCTTTTTCAAAAATAATGCATATAACTACAATTTTTAAGTAAGCTTCATTATTAGATGAAAGACTGATTTTTTTAATGCTATTAATATAAGGAGAAAGACTTTATTAAAATATTGGTAAAAGCAACATTTTTACTGCCTTTGAAATAAAGTATTTTTACATATTTTCTGTAACGTGCTATGTTTGATACATTGGTAAATATAAACAATACTTAAGTGATATGCCCTAGGAGAAATAGAGAAAGAAAAAAATTCACCTATCATTTTATCTATAGTTACTTCAAGGTCATCTTATATTTGATACTAAGTATTTATCAACCAAAACACAGTTAAGAGATTTCAAAACATGTGCACAAATAAAATGTATTACCTTATTGCTGACTATCCTTCTACTTATAACCATCCTGAAAATTTAAGAGACAAATGCAAACTTGCCCCTAGTAGCAATAATCTATCATTATGCCTCCATTAAACACTTAAAGTTTGCTCTAGAAAAGTATTAGAAAAAGCAAATTGTTGACAGAATGAACATTATTCACTTCCAATGTGCTTTCTATGTTCTCGTATTTTCTTTTTCTCTTATTGTCCCCTATAAAAAGGTTTTCTGTATAAAATGCCAGAAATTAAAAAAAAAAGAATCATGTAAGTTATAGGGACAGAAACAAAAGCAATGGAGAAAATACTTAGAATAATTTACAAAAAAAAAAAAACATTTAAGTAAATGGTATACTTATTTTTAAATTAATTTATGAATAAATGGATAACAAATAATTACTGGTTCCAAAACTCACTATTATAAAGTACAGAACTCTTAAAGTTTTTTATATATAAATTATATATGGGAACTAATACCATGAAACCCCAAGAGAACATCTGTCTATAAAAGACATTTTCTCAATATTTGAGGATAAATATTGTTATTCTCAACTAACTGTACAATTAATGTACTTCTTCCAGGGGACCCTTTAGAGTTCAAAACACTGGCATTAACGTACTTGCAGGAAGGTTGCTTGCAATGGTGTTTTCCTTAAAGCTAATAAAAATGAGTTTTTATTAATCAGTGTGTATAGAGAAGTATTTGTGAAATAGCCCTATTCCTCTATATTACCTACCCCAAGTTTTCCCTTTATATCTTTTCACACACTTTATCTCTCTTCACCTACCTCTCTTATCTCTTTACTTTATATTTTATATTTTATCTTTATCTCTCTTCCCTGTCATTAAGGCAGGTTGAAAGCCAATATAGCTTTCTTTTGGAGTCTAAGAGTACCTAGTTATCCACTGGATATATTTTTTTCTCTGATATTCTAAGTTTGTAGACCATGTAAATAATGACAAAAAAAATGAATTGGCAAGATTTTTCTTTAAACTCTTGTTATCCCATGATTTATTAGAAGATCCATGTGACAAAATAATTGCAAAGATGTGACCGCATTCGGGTGAGGAGGGGAAGGATCCTGCAAAGTAATGGAGCTTCCTCTTCCCTAGCATCTATCCCAAGAGGTTAGCCAGGACTGTTTTTGAGAACTGAGTTTGCTTTGACCGTGAGAAAGGTAACAGATTTTTTATTTTCAAAAGTATTTATCCAAGAGGGTTAAGTCAGGAATAGCGAACTGGTCACTAAGTGGTGGCCAGTTCACAGGTCATGTATTGGCATTAGCAAAGATTTCCATGACCAATCTTGTGCTTATGTGGGTCATGAAGCTCCGGGAAAAAGCCACACGTGGTGTTCCGGGAGAATGGATCCTAACAGGTAGTAAAGCACTAGCACTCAAGAGCAGTAGCTAGCAACTGAAGGACATTGGAAGGTGACCGTCATTCACTGCATTACGTAATGAGTACTTCCTACATGCTAGGCACTTCGTACTAAAGTCAAGGCTGCTTACCCAGTTTCCCAGAATTATATAAATTCTGAAGTTCTTCTATAGTCTAATGATTACAAATCCCCAATATTTAGTGATACTCAACTTTCACTGAGTCTGTTATGTCATGGACTTTTAGAAAAAGCAAAATGTGAAATTTCTTTCTCGGGATATCATGAATCATTTTGGACCTACTATATTCCTAAATACATAGATGACATGCCGTAGTCCCAAGTCTTAACTCTGCTACTTGTATAGCACGGACAATCACTTTTGCAAATCTCCAGCTTCCTCACTTAAACAAGGGGAAAAATACCTCCATCTCCTTTCAAGATTTACTGAGAATCAACTTATTATGCAAAACCCCAGCAGGTGAACAATTACCTTGAAAACTAACTTCTCAGGATTTCAGTTATCTCGTTTATAAAATGAGGACAGAGTTTCTTAATCTCAGTATTATTGACATACTGAGTGGATGATTCTTTGCTGTGGGAACTATGCTGTGACTTGTATAGGATGTTTAGTCTCTTCCTGCTAGATTCTAACAACACCCATCCCTCAGTTATGACAATCAAAAATGTCTCTGCATTTTGCCAAATGTCCCCTGGGGGACAAAATGATTCCAGTTGGGAACCAATGGATTAGAGCTTTTTCTAATATCCCTTCAACATTTCACACTTCTATCATATTAGATAATGGACAATGAGAGCACTTTGTAAATTATAATTCTTGTGTTACATATTCATTCATTCATTTAACAGGCTTTATTAAAAAAAAACAAACAGGAATAAGACAATACACTTTAAGAGCTAAAGGTGAATTAGAAATTATATTCCAAGGCCTTATTTACTAGGAGGGAAGGTCAGCTACACATATAATATTTTCAATATCCTACAAAGCAATGGAATTTTAGGACTGGAGAGTTAGAGTAACACACTAAGTAAATTTGAGTACGAAAGCAGCTTAGGGGATTGTTTCTAAGCAAAGTAGGCCATTTAAGACAGCTGTGCCACAGACTACGCTAAGAAAAGCTATTACTCTTACTAATGTGGTTTAAGCTTACATTATTAGAGTAACAAAATTTTTGAATTTGAAGGGACCTTAGAGATCACCTAATACCATCATCCTCATTTTTCAGATGAGGAAATTGAATCTTTTCTCACCCCTTGTGTGTTGGCAGCACACATACCAGAAATAACCATGAAAAATCTAAATTGATGCCAACAGCGGCAGGAGGTTGCTTAGTTTATGTATTACATTTTAAAGGGAATAACACAAACTGTGACCTTCTACTAAATTAGGAAAGAATCGCTAATATGACATACCAGGATATTGCATACAAGATTAAAATGATGATGGCAAAAGGAAAAACATTGTGTTGCCTGGCAGGGTATTAGTTTTCTCAGCTGGGAAGTTCAATGTGTGGGAAGAATTTCCTTAGTTCTGTGGATAGTATTTAAAAGAATTCATATATATGAATTCATATACACACACACAGATGCAAAGGCAGTGACTTCTCAATCTCAACTCTTGCCCTGGGTTGTTTACTGCACATTTATTTTAAATTAAAAATGATTCACAATTTAAAATACTGCAATATGTTTGAAATGCATGGTAACTTTTCAGAGTAAGTATGCTAATTTGCATGTCTGCAGGGACCAAACAGGCAGTGTGAACATGTAAAGGAGGCCAAGTATAAAACAACAGTTGATACCACTTGCACTGCATAACCCGAACCACAGGTCTGAGAGAACTCATACATTATGTTTCTCAGAATGCTGAGAAAATAGAGTTCCTCAGAAATACATTTCCTGATTTTAAAGGTACCTATTAGAGAAATTTAGACATCTAAACACTAAAAATAAGAATTGGAAGAAGTTGAGAATTGGAATAAAAACTTATTATGCCTTTTAATTTATTCTTATAAAAAGATTTTACTTGGCAGATAGATGATATAAGGAGATTGTCTTTGAAAGAGATAGATTAGCAAGTATTTGTTTGGGGGTTATATTTGTGAATTATTAAGCAAAGCTTGTGTTTTTGGTATTTTCTCTGATATTCTCTAACTCTTGTCTATTCAAGCTATGAGAAGTTCTCATTAACTGCCTTAATTAGCAGTTTACCAAAAAGAACCAAAAAAATTCCTTTTTTTGGTTTAAAATTTCAATGTCAGGACGCCTGGGTGGCTCAGTCGTTAAGCGTCTGCCTTCAGGTCAGGGTGTGATCCCAGAGTCCTGGGATCGAGCCCCACATCAGGCTCCTCTGCTGGAAGCCTGCTTCTTCCTCTCTCACTCCCCCTGCTTGTGTTCCCTCTCTCGCTGGCTGTCTCTCTCTGTCAAATAAATAAATAAATAAAATCTTTAAAAATAAATAAATAAATAAATAAATAAATAAATAAATAAATAAATAATAAAATAAAATTTCAATGTCTACTGTAGTGAACTGGTCCGCTTCATTTTGGATAGATACACTCTTATATTTGAGTGACTTCCAATAGAAATAGTTGAGAATTGGCTGCTCCCCCATAAGAGAAGCAAATCTCAGTCCAAAATTTGCCACATACACCACCATTTATTGGCAACCTAATACAGACATATAAAAGTTATACACAGAAATCTTGAAGATGTCTCAGCTTTCCATCCTTTTGTGTGCTCTAAAACTACCTTGCCTAGACAGCTTATCTGAGGCAAATGTGACAGCGTTCTAGTATCAGATACAGTCAACTGTAAGTAGAGGATCATGAAACCTTCTAATTAAAAACAGGATTACAGAATCATTTATAGATTAATGCTAGAGATCCATTATTCTAAAACATACAGGTTTCAGGACAGATGACAGTTTTTACATTCTTCTTATGCAGAAAGAGAAGAGGAACCCCCTCCCCCCAATAATACTACAGCCATTCCACTAAGGTCATCAATAAAAGCTCATTTCTAATATCCATTCTGCTCATTATCAAGTCACCCCTTTCACCAATGAAAACCTATTTCTAATATTCATTATGAAAATGAGCACATTTCTCACAGATAGGAGGACAAAATAGTTGAAGCACTTGTAGGATGGCCACTGAGTTTGATCAAAGATTAGTTGATAACTCCTAGAATGGATATCCTGATGAATCCAATTGAATGCTCTTAGAAACTCACTTAAAGCACATCACATACACCTGAAATATAAGAAAATTACAGACATTGTATCACTCAGGAATAAGGGCCTGGGAATGACTTGAGCAAAGACAATGGAGAAAAGCATCCTAAGTAAGTAAATTTTTTTTTTCTTGGAGACTAGAGAAGTTTCCTTGGGCTGGCAGGTGAGGGGAAAAGTCAGAGAATGCTTTTAAAAGGAATAAGACCAGTTAGGACAGAGATAAAAGACAAAAGATAAGAACTGCAAAGAACTGAAAAGTTTACGGAGAATGTGAGTTAATATCCAGAAACCACTTATTTTAAGTGAACTGTTTTTTTCATCCCTCCCCGAAGTAATGCCAGCAGAGAAACCTGTTCCCTCTCCATTAAAATAAGCACTACATATCACCTATGCGTAAATTACACAACACATGAAAAACACTAATTTTTTTATAAAAATCCATCTCCTTGAAGATTCCACAGTGCAGTGAGGACACTCAATTATTTTGATACTGTATATTATATCATATAAATATGCACAGAGTGCTTCAGAGGCAGACAGATGCATTTAGCTGAGCCAGAGGGTTCAGACAAAGCTTTCTGGAGAAGACCATGCTGAATAGAATGTTTAGTTTGGAGTGTTTGACTTAGGAGACTGTTTTTGTTTTTAGTACTGGGGACATATGATGATGGGCAGTAGAGGCAAGACGTGATAGAGAAAAAATTAACAAAAATTTAAGAAACAAAATTGATGTGAGTGGAAGGTTATAATGGGCAGGGTGGAGATTATGAAGAAAAATGGCAGACTACTAGGTAGCTCTCCCCCAAACCTATTTCCTCTTCTTCCTGGGCTCTAGGGTAGACTGAACCGACTAAGGTGTAACCATGTTACTAAGTTCTAGTCAACAGAATATAAGCAGAGATGACATGTCCCACTCTAGGTCACGTCTGCCATGCCTGGTCCTCCTTGTTCTTTTCTTTTCTGATAATAATAGAAGATAATGAGATGGAAGGTGACTGGTTTCTAAATCTCCTTTGGAAGAGATGTTCCTGCCCATCAGTAACATTCAAAACTTCACGTTAAATAGAAAGTCAACTTTTATCATGTTTGAATGATTGTACACTTTGGAGTCTGTTACTATAAGATTATCTTTAAGAAACAATATAGGAGAACAAGATATTTGAATATGGATAGATAGTTGTGCCAACAACTAAAATAACACAGATGGAAGAACAGGTTTAAGAGAAATGATGACAGATCAGTTTGTCACATTCTGTACTGAGGTGTCTGTGGGATGAATCCAAATGGGGTATTGAAGAGACACTGGAAAATCTGAATATGAAGAAGAGGAGGGTCTTGAAGATTTAAATAATTTAAATGATGATATTCAGTGGTTTAGACTTAATTATAAATGTGATGACATTAAAATATGCCTAATAAAGACAGTGACATAGTTGTACTTGTCTTTTAGAAAAATCTTTTGTATGGTGTGGAATATGAGACCAGACACTGAGAATGAGTCATGCTTAAGGAATACAATCTTCATGGGATAATATACTATTCCTAATGGGAAGCAAAGTCAAAAACTTTTCAAACTTGAGGTACCACCCTGACCATCAAATGGCCAAGGCAATGGAACCTGTATTAAAAAGTAAAAAGGAATATCTTCTTGTTCAGTTCTTGTATTCCTCAGAGGTCTAGACTACTATTGTGAACAGATCAGAACCAATCTGGCTATTCAACTCTTATGTTCTCTTCTTAAACATCAGGAAGCCTCAAGAGAATGGGAGGAGTGGGGAGAAAGGGTACTATACATTCACCATGTAATTTATCATCCAAAGAGGGAGATATTTCTGAGACTGAAAGGGGATGCTATTAAAAATCACGCTGGGACAAAAATATAAGCCAGAATTGTCCCAGGCAAATATGTGACCACTCTGTCCCCATCATCCTGTCACACCCTGCTAGGCACTATGTTTTGATGAATACAAAACTCAAATCAGATTCTGCTAAATACACAGTCATACAGCTTATTTTTTTAAGATTAAGGAATTCTTCACTCTCTGTCCTCAGATATCGAAACAAAATCTTTTACATAGAAGGTTTGCTCTAGTTAAATGAGAAAACTATTCTGAACTCTGTAAGTAAATAACCCAGGAGTGGAATTTATTATATCTTTTTGCATAAATAGAAAATAAATTCCAAAGGATTTCTTTTGGCTTTAAGAGAAGAACCTCACAATTACCTATGCTTGACATCATCTAGAACACAAAGATGTCAATTTAAACATTCTTAAGAGAATAATTAAATCACCAATCAGACTTTTTGAAGTTACTGGTTATATTTCACAGGACTTAGCAACAACTCTGAAATCTTCAGATTTCTTCACGGACTTCTTTTTACAAATTAGACTTTCGAAGGTGACTTTATTAACAACAGCAACAACAAAAAGAGGTTAATGACTCATCTTTATCCAAGTCTCCACAATGAGCAGCGTAGTGAGATTAACACATTTGTGATACTATCACTTCACCATTTTATGAGAACTCATTTTGTGATACCAAAAAGCATCTGCTCTTCTGAAGCAAACAAGGAAAAATACATACCACCTACTTTTTGGTCATGAGGTATTTGTTTTCCCCAGCAATAAAATGACATAAAATTTTAAGAGAAATCATTAGTATTTTGTTAGTTAGCAGTGAGGCAAAAATATGAAAAAGCAGGTCCCAGAATCACAGAACTTTCAATACGAAGTATGCTAGGAGAAAATATAAGTAAATGGGATATTATGTAATATTGTGAATCTAACAACCCCAGGTAGAAACAAATATATTTTGATGTCAGGACCAGTCAACATTCTCATCAGATCAGATGACAGTTTTCCACAAAATGAGCAAAGGCAGGATTGGATGGAACTCTAGAACTCGAGGATAGGTCCCAATGGGCTATGGAGCCCATTATATTTCTTTACATGGATAACATAAAAGCCATGAACTGTACACAATCTAAAACATGTCTCTGTGTTCTAAGACCTTATAAGCAAAGAACTCCCTTTCCAGCCAGTTTTCCCTTATGTTTTAAAGGAATAAAAGCAAACTATAGTCTCATATTATTACTTTGGTAATGTGTACAAAATTGATGAGGTCACTGAATATCCTTAGGTGCTTTCTCCCAACATACAGAGTGTCAGCGAAAGCTAGGGTAGCCATGAGATTTTCACAGCATGAAAACAGCTGCATTGGGATTTCCAGAGTAGTCCTAGGACCCCCAATCTAAGTGGAAGTTAAATCGTGGAGCGCAGAGTTGTCAGGAGGGTCCTTATAGCCACCTCATGTCCTAATGTTTTTGCATTCATAGCTTGTGATTACAACTGTTTTATATTCTGTAGCACTTAAAATGGGGAGGCTTCCTTTGTAGCTATGATTACAGATAAAAAACAAAGCTTTTACTTTCTCGTTTAATGAATACTTCTTTGTCATTTCAAACCGATTTTATACTTAACACCAAAATCACACTTAAAAAAAAATGTAATTTCCAACATGTGCCCTTCTTTCCAGCCTCCTCCTACACTCCAACCTTTTTCAAAATGGCTCTCTTAGCCATGCATTTAACCTTCTCATTCATCTAATCATCTCCTCCCCTTCCTGAAATCTTGCTGTGGCAGACATCACCCATTCTGGAAGGCAGGCCCTGTGTTCCCTATGAGATTTAGCTGCTGCTCCTCTGTGCATTAATTCTTACTCCATCACAGCACTCTCCAAGCTGGCCTTAGGATGAAATACGCTCCTCGTTTTCTCTACCTGCCCCACCTCTGCCAATACTGTCTTCAATGTATTCCACTGTAATGAAATGAATATTCTAAGCTGCCATTCAGGAAGAGTTTGCTATTAAGGTGGTGGCTTAAATTTTACTCAAGGACTAAAGTTCTTTGGAATACTTGAAATAGCTGGCTGGCAGAAATCACTGTTGCTGCACCATTTGTGAAGACAAATTTATAGATTCTTCAAATGTCACTATTATATGCATATTTTCAAAAATCTTAATAATGAATCTTTAAACACTACACTGTAGAATCTCCAAGGTCTTGCCTCCCAGGCACATTAATCATAAAGCTTACTTGATGTGTCATATAAACTTTGTTTAGTTAAACTAGAACTACAAGGAAATTAAGTCATCTGGATATGATATTGGGTCACACATTTTTAGAGACACTAAGCTTTACTTTACAAAATACCAAGAGGTTATTATGTTCAGGCTTGAAAATATTTATTTTTTTATGTGTATTTTATTAGAGAATTTTTTTAAATAAATAATTCTCACAAAATTCTACCAGGTTTTCAGCACTTTCTTCAATCTCAAAATATTAATATAGGATTGTGAATAAGTACAAAAACAAAAAAAGGCTTAGTCTTTTAAAATCAATCTTGACTTTTAATATTTCTATAATTTGAAAAACTCCACTAAATGGATATCTGCATGCCTCACGTGTTTATTAAAAGGAAGATAGCAAGGCAAACAATCCACCAAATGAAAAGGCAACCTATGGAATGGGGAAAATATTTGCAAGCCATTTAAGAAGTTAACATCCAAAATATATAAAGAACTCATCCCACCAATAGCAAAAATAGTAAATAACCTCATTTAAAAATAGAGAACCTGAAAGATATTTTTCCAAAGAGGACATACAGATGGCCAGCACATACATGGAAGGGTGCTTAATATCACTAATCATCGGGGAAATCAAAACCACAAAAAGATATCCCCTCACATCTGTCAGGATGACTCTTATCTAAATAAATAAATAAATAAATAAATAAATAAATAAATAAATAACAAATGTTGGCGAGGATGTGGAGAAAAGGGAACCCTCGTACACTGTTGATGGAAGTATAAATTGGTATTACCACTATGGAAAACTGTATGGAGGTTCCTCATAAGAGCTCCCATATGATCCAGCAATCCTACTTCTGAGTATACATCCAAAGAAAACAAAATCACGTATCTCAGAGGTATACCTGCACTACCATACTTATAACAGCATTTTTCATAATAGCCAAGGTACAGAAAGACCCTAACTGCCTATCAAAGGATAAATGGATCAAGAAAATATGATATCACACACACACACACACACACACACACACACACACAGGACTATTATTCAGTCATAAAAAGAAATCCTACAATTTGTGAGAACATGGATCAATCTGGAGGGCATGATACTAAGTGGAATAAGGCAGACACAGAAAGACAAATACAATCCCATGGTATTAATTACATGTGGAATCTACAAAAAAAAAGTGGGGGGAGGTGATGGATGTATGAATTAACTTGGAAAGGAGGATCACTTCACAATGCACATGTAGATCAAATCATCATGATTATACCTAACATATCCTTACATATCTTGTAATTGTATATGTCAATAAAAATGAAAAAATAAAAAATACTGTATTATATACTTGAAATTTGTAAGACAATAGACTTTAAGTGTTCTCACCACAACACCTTTCCCCTACACACCAAAAAGGGTAACTAAGTAAAGTGATGAATATGTGAATTAACTTGATTGTGGTAATCATTTTACCATGTATAGATATACCAAGCCATCACATTGTCCATCTTATACATACCATTTCTGTCACTTTTACTTCAGTGAAGCTGGGGGCTAAAATGAAAGAAATCTCAACAACAAAAAAAGGAAGACAAGTTCAGTAGAGAGTGAGGTAAGAAGAAGCCCAACCCTGCCTACTCCCCCCAACCCTGTCCACTCCCCCTAACCCCCACGCCCACCCAGCATGGGTGAGATGTGTGAGCTGCAGGAAGACTTGTACCCTCCATGGCCACCACTGGCCTCCCCCAGGCCAAAAGGCCATAGCAACCCTTTCTGAGACCTAACAACAGTAGTGTGGCAGGGCAAGAAGAATGGCAGCCCCTGAAAGCCTAAGGGATCTCGGGCTACAAAGAAAGGTTGGTGTGGACGAGAGCTGAGCTCCCCTGAGCCAGAAGCCACACAGATCTGGGACCCTGAGTGATCGCCAAGACCCTCAGAAGGAGACAACACCCCATCCTGATAATTGGGGTAAAGGCCTTGTGGCCCAGGAGGTGCATGGAGCCCTGAAAGATGATGGAATAGTGGGGGATGGCCAGCTAGATGTTGGTACTGGAAGAGAGACAGGGTAGAATAATGGACCACTTGTGTCCAACAGGAAGTACACACCACCACCACTTGGGAAGATTTTCTGTTTATAGAAGGCTTGCATAAAAACTATGAAAAAAGCTGCTCTCAACTTTACCCACCAACCTTTTAAAATTCAACTTATTTTTCTATATCTAGGCTTTACAAATGTAAAGACGTCAACTACATATAATAAAGCAGTTAAAAATCACCTGACTTGTAAATAACCTTTTGTAAAACAAAACAAAACAAAACAAAAAACAAAAACAAAAACCCTCTGGGAATGACTTTTGGAAATCCAGTTGTTAGACCATCTCTAGAATTGACATTTCCACATTTGATCAATGGCTTAAAGAAGAAGGAACAGAAAAGTCTGTACAGGCTGATTAGAAAATTGAAGGTATATTTCATCTATAATTGGTATATGTTGACTGAGGAGAAAGAATGTCTAATATACTCAATTTATATATGAGGAAGTTAAAGTTAAATACCTAGGTTCATAAAAATGTATATAATTACACTCATCAGAGAAGAAAAGTATATATCCCAGTATCACACAAAAGCATAAATAAAAGAGAACCTTCAGAAATGATTCTGCTTGATTATCAAGAGGAGAAAAGGTACTATGCCAGACTACTCACAGTTGAAAGTCATATTTATATTATAACCTTCTTTCTGTGGTGCATTTTATTCCTCACTACTGTACATGCAGTTAACAGTGCGAAGAACTTTTGAAATAATTAGTTGTTCTAGATGTTCTGAAGTGCTTTATATTAAATGGATTAAAGGAACACATTTTATTAATATTTTTTATTAAAATTCTTTGAAAATACTGTTGTTGTTAAGCTGAATGACCAAACCACATCTTGGAGCAGTCACACAGTGCACTGGTTTCAGAGGAGGAGGGAGGAAAATGAAGTGAAAAGGGTCCTCTGCCATTGTGTTTAGAGTGAAGACTGTGGTCCCGTATGTCTGTGCATTTCGTTCTACTTCGTGGTGTATATAGCATATACGATGGACAGACAAGTCCTTACTGTACAGCATCTGGTCTTTCTAGATGGTAAAGACGCTGCCAGGTTATGACAAAAGGCAAATTGTTAAAACAGTACATTTTGTGCTAAGCTTCCTAGGAAAGACTGTCTTCTGAAAATGTGAGCTTTACAGTCAATTAGATGGGTACAGGAGTGAGAGGAGGGTTCTAAACCAGAAGGTCCATATTTCAAAGACACTTTCAGATTATAACTACTGTTACTTGTGTGCAGTTTATCCAAGGTTATTATATATATTACATATATAAGAACTTATATTATCCAAGTTTATTACATATATTACATATATAAGAACTTACAAATGAAGTTCTTACTTTAAGCAGCTGGTCATGTTAAAAGCAGATGTCATAAAATATCTTGTTGCCAAAAATTTGTAGAAAGTACTGTCTTTTGGAAACGGAATTGCTACACCACTTATATGAACAGTATATGACTGCTGATGTTGTTCAATGATTTGGAGAAAGAGGAAAATGATTACAAAAGATAATTTGCTAGTATGTTCATAGATGGGTAGTTTCAGATAAACCATATTTCTGTATGTGTATTTCATTTTGCTGCATTTGTAATGTGTATAATGAACAGATGAGTCCTAATTGTATAACACCTAGTCACTAGATGTTAAAATTACAAATGTATGAGCCTTAGATTTAAAATTAACACATTTTGTATACTTCGCTTTAAAATTTTTAAAAAAATATTTTAAAATTTAAGAAAAAAGCTTATCTCCTATAAATGGCTTTTGAAATGAATTTGTTCAATATCTCTACACATTACAAAAGCCTATACATGTCCACTATGTTGGTGGTGGAGAGAAGTAAGGAAATATTTAGAAAATAATGCCTGCCAGTTAGAACCATTGTTGTATAGGTAGTTTCATTAACAGTACTGTTTATAGAGGGGACAAGTTCCTATTTGAAATATCTCATTTTTTAGATGTTTAGACGTGCAAGATGTATTTAAAAGTAGAGGTAATAAAACACCACCACTTTTGTAAATACCTTTTTTATAAATTGATGAGTAACATTGTCTTTGAAAATAGAATTGTTAATCAGCTCTTTGAGCAGTATATTATCTGCATCTGTCCATTGGGTTGAAAGAGGTAGGAGGGAAGAAATTGCAAAAGTTCTTTTTCTAGTGTATCTGAGAAAATTTCTGATTATCTAGTGCCCTGTAGGTGATTTTTTAACTTTGCTAAACTGTATATATTGTGTATGTGCTGGACAAATGAGTTTTAAATTCATAGTACATAGTCTCTAGGCACTAAACAGGTGGCAGCGTATGACCAAAGTAGAGTTAGTAAACTAACACATTTTGTACACTTTGTGTTAAAATTCACAGAAAGGCTGTTTTCTGAATATGACTTTCAGAATTAAAATTCTAAAACCACATCTAAGTCACACACATGCCTAGACTCAACCACTGGGCTGTGGTGGAATGAAGGAACTGAAGAAGTGAGGGATTCTGGACTAGAATGTAGATATCTAGAAGGCACTTTCATATATAACTATTATCCCATGTGTGTAGTTTATCCAACACAACTGGGCATATAGTAGACAAATATAAGTAATTACTTGAAATACAATCTTTCTGTTTAGAAGTGCACGACATATGTTAAGAACAGAGAATGTGAAATAACTTTTCCTTAGAGATCACAGGGACAACCGTCTTTTGGAAATAGGACTGTTAAATTTGATTTCTTGAAGCAGAATCTGGGCTGTTCCCTGGGTGAGCTCAGTACCCATGTTCTACAAAGCACAGAAATTCAAAAACTGCTACTTACTTCTTCACTATGTCAGCAATAATAAATATAATAATCACACCATTCTCTTTCCAATAGTAAAATGAAATTATCAAATTTATATTACAAATCTAGAGGTCACGTAACAAAAGTCAATTAGCCAACATTACTGGTGACATAAACCCATGTGATCAACTGCTTAGGGATACTGCATGTACACAGTTCACTGGATAAAACCTAGGAAATTGGCTTCTTGGTTTCTATACTTTACACTCCCTCTTTTACTGCAAACTTGGGAATTTTTTTAAGTGTCAAATTTGCTCCTAAAATAGTTCCATTATGATTTTAAAAATCTATCTTCCAACACTTTTCACACTTCACTCGTTAATTAAACAAAAATTCAACACAAAATTTGCATTGATATTTACCTTTACCTGAAGTTAGTTATCTTGAAAATTTAAGTCAGCAACCACATAGCACAAGAGTAAAGGTATTTTACAGCTTCCAAGCTTTTGTGGAGTCATCTCAGCTTTACTCTTAACACCCCGTTTGTCTCATAAGCACATATGTCAATACTGGTAAGAACTGTCAGTGGATGCTAAGTAAGAGACAGCAACTTTAGCAGCTGAAATAAGAAAGTTGCATTCAGGCCCGCAAGTTTGCAAAGTTCTCCCTGACAAGATTGGCCATCAAAATCCTCAGCATGTAATCATTTTCTGAGACCCCAAAAGAAACAGAAGTTGCTAAACAGCCATTAAAATAGTGTTACTTCTTGAGCCTACCTCCCCTTCCTCTCCCTACATCTATCCTTCGAATACATCAAACTCCGTTTTCTAAAGTGGAGTTTCAACCAACAATGCTTTTAACTCCACTTCTATTCCTCTTATTTTGAAAGCCATGAAAGTAGAAGAAGCTATTATTCCATCAGTTCTAAAGAATGGATTTAAAAGCTTTTTCTAAACAAGGAAAAATAAAGAATGCAGATAAAATAACTAACATGGAATTCGCTCACATGAGAAACACTGAAAAAAATGTGAATGTAGGTCACAAAGTTGAAATGCCAGGGATTATGTTTCTGTGTTAGCAGATACATGGTTCTTCCCGTCAATATTTGCTGCTTCAACTCAAACACCAACAATATTTCTCAGACTAATTAGCTATATAAGTGGTGATTTTTCTCCAATTAGAGAAACTTGGTTATTATCACCCAAATTACTCCAAAGGGGCTTTTTAAAATTTAAGATATCAAATAAACTTATGTTTTCTGCTGATTCAATTTCCTCCTTCTCTGCTGATGAGAGACAAGGGAGCAATAAGCCTTCAAACTGTGTATTCGCTAAAATTACTATGAACAATACAAACCTGATTGGTTTCTGATAATCACTCATTTTATCATGTCCATGTCTTCTACCATGGTTCATTTTGATAACAAACAAAAGATTTTCTTCACCCAAATACTATATTTTGGTGATTATACAATAGTACCTACAAAACTCTTTAAAAGCTGAATTTCAAGATAAATGCCCTTTGCTTCCTTATGCAGCCAAACTTTTATTACATGTCTTATACACAGAGTAAAACTTCACTAAATGAGTGTGAAAACTTGAAATTTGAAGTACAGTAATAGAAAGAAGATATTATTCCAAGGCAGAATCATATATCTTAAAATAAGCCCTCATTTTAAAAATGTGTTCTCCTTATCCTACATGGAAAACCACTGTCATTAATTTTGACCCAACTTCTCTCTCATTTATATCAATAAATCCCCTGACAAGCTTAAAAACTTTTTCTACCTTTATTGTCTGACAAAGACAACCCACTGTGAGAAATAATGATGCTCATAAATGAGAGGCAAAGAAGCAATAACAGTTTCATTTACAGATCATTAAACAAGAAACTAGCTCACAGAGAAGATCTCTGTTTAAGTCTCTTAGAGACAAATATGGGCAGGCATATTTCGGATAGGTAAATTCAGAGGAATAACCTCACCACTTCTTTTACCAAAAAAAGCTGAAGAAAACCTCTCAATGAAGCAGTAATGACCTGTTCTGTGACCAGATATCAAGTCACTATGCAGAATTATGCTCTTGAAGACGCTTAAATGCTTTCATTAAATAAAACATTTGTTAAATTCACTATGTCAAGTGGGACATGCGTTTTATAACAATATCTCAATTTTTTATATGTAATAAAAATATACACATGTGCATGCTCACACCCACACACAATTCCTAAAGTAAGATTACAGAAAGAAAAAGTAGTTCTCAAAATATGTGCCTACCATTTTTAACCCCACAAAATTCAAAGAAATGTGTTTTTCTAATTCAAAAACATAGTAAAATCTATCAATATCTTCTTCTATAAATTCTTCCGTAGCCTTCTGCTTAGAAAATAGTTCCTTACTCAGATGTCACATTTTTATATTTCTTGACTTTGCCCTTTATCTTATTCTTTATCATCTTTCTCCTCTTGATAAATGGCAAATCCATTTTACCAAATGCTCACCACAGAGAATTTTTACTTCCTCTATACTTTAAGTTTTTTCCTATGGCCTGTATACTTTGTGTCTGGACTCTGCAGTTCAACAAAGTATTTTCAAGATTTTTCCATATTGTGGAGTATCAGAACTTTGTTCCATTTCTGAGTAGTTTTCTACTGTATCGCATTTTTTTCATGTGGGAGTATGCAGAATAAAGTTGATAAAAAACATTCTTCTACAAGTAATCTGTGTAAAGACATCTTTATTTCTCTTTCAGATCTAAAAGTGAAATGGCTAGTATGCCACTTATCAATGTATTGCCCCTCAGCTCCGAGTCTGTCCTTCATTTCCATATCTGCGATAATGCCATGGGACCCTGAAAAAGATTTTGTCCTTTGCCAGCTAGCACCAAGTTAAGTGTATCGGTAGGGGAACCTGAAGAAGAAAAGGTTTCTCTCCCTGGTTCCAGTGAACAACTGTCCTCAGGCTCCTGCGAGGACACGGCTGCTGTAGTACTGAGGGGCAATGGCACACAGCACCTTCCTACAGGCAGCTCCCGAATTCTTGAGAGACTTTCCAGCAAACTTCTGAAACACAGAACAACTCTGGGGAAGGCTTTTTGTGGCACTCCACAGGGCATATTTCTAGGGAGTTCCCCTGGCATAGTACCCTCAGCAAACGTCACCATCCTGTGTGCCACGGCTGTGCTCCCCACTGAAGTTGGGGAGGTGGGAGGAGATGGGGTTCTTTGGTGGGTGCTTTATTTCAGTCGTACGGGTAATGGCTGTTTCCTTTTTCTATGATTCCTGTACTCTTGACAATGTTCTTTACCTTTCATGAGCCAAACCTCATTACTCCAAACCTGTCCATTCTTCCTATTGTACTTCCCCTCCACAAGTTACTGTGTACTTCCTGTCTTCTGAGTGGCTTCTGAATGATATCACTTACTTACATAGAAATTATATAATTTTAAAAGCCACTGACAAAATAGTTTTCCAAAACGTTGTACAAAATATACATCCCCATTGGCAATGGGTCAGAGATCAGGTAGCTCCATCTTCACACCAATATTTGGAGTTGCTGTGTTTTTAATTTTAGCCAGAAGACTGGCTATGTATTAGAATCTCACTTTGGTTTATTTTTCATTTCCTGATGATTTATATGCTTTGTTTTGTGAAACATAGCAAAGGCTTTTCTTCATTGTTACCTGGATTGTCTTTTGATCATTTAATTATAAGATCTTTTTACACATTCTGGATACAAGTTTGCAGCTGCCCTGTTCAATTCTTTCAATTTATGATGGGCTTATATTCTTAAGTGTGTCTTTTGAAGAGAATTTTTTAATAATGATTACATTTATCATTTTTTTCTTTTGTGTTTAATATTTTGTGTGTATATCCCCAGAAACCTTTGACTACCTGAAGGTCATGAGGATATAATCCTATACTTTCTTGTAAAAAGCTTATAGCTTTAACTTTTGTATGTAGGTCTATGACCTATCTTTAATAAACATTGTTTAAGGCTTGAGATGGAAGTCTATTTTTCCCCCTCACAGGAATAATCAGGTTTTCCAGTATTGCTTTTTGAAAAGACATTCCCTCCCCCCACTGAATTGCTTTAATACCTTTATCAAAAGTCAGTTGACTAGGGGTACTTTGGTGGCTCAGTCGGTAAAAGCAGCTGGCTCTTGATTTCAGGTCAGGTCATGATCTCAACATCCTGAGATCAAACCCTGAATTAAGCTCCATGATCAGCGGGGAGTCTGCTTGAGATTCTCTCCCCCCTTTGCCTCTGTCCCCTCCCCACTTGCACTCATGCTCTCTAAATGAATAAATCTTAAAAAAAAAAAAATTGAATATACATATGTTACTTTTTACTGTTCTTTTCCCTGAACTGTCAATCTATCCTTCTGAGGATACAACATTCTTTACTATCATAACTTTATAGGATATTTGCAAGCAAGTAGTATTGTCCAACATATTTTTTTTCCAAAATCATTTGTCTACTGAAGGCCCTTTACATTAGCATATATTTTATTCCTGGCTTAAAAATTTCTACAGAAAGATTGCCAAAATCTTTAACCAGATTGTTGCAAGTCTATGTGACAGCTGAAAGATACTAAGTCTCCTAATCCATGAAAATAGTGTCTTTCTCCATTTACTTAGGTTTTTTTTAAATGTATCCCATCAATGTTTTTTTAGTGCACAGGTCATACAAATATTTGATGAAGTTTAATTCTAAGTATTTTGGATGCTTATGTAAATTGTATTTTTACAATTGTTATTGCTAAGTATACAAATAATTTTTATAGATTCCCTAGAATTGTCTGCATAATTATGCCATCTGTGAATAAAGATAGTTATTTTTCCTGTCTAATTTGTATGCCTTTTGTTTCTTGTCTTTTTTCACTAAGACGTTAGTATAATGTTGAATAAAAATAGTGAAGCATATGGTATTCATCATCATAAAAGAGGAAGTAAGTAGTTTCCTCTAAAAGTTCTTAATCAGGTTGAGAACTGAGCTTTTTTTTTTCTTTTAACATGAATGGATATTGAATTTTGACAATCTGCATTTATTGAGATGATCATATAAATGTCCTCCTTTTCTTTGTTAATATGTTGAATTACAATGCTTGATATGTGAATGTTTAATCAGTCTTGCTCTCTTGGGAAAATAACTTGGACATGATGCATCATTCTTTTTACACAGTACTGGGTCCAATTTGTTAATATGTTAAGGACTTTGTACCCATATTCATGATAACATTGGAATGTAGGCTTTTTTTCTTTTTACTTCCCCTTTAGTATCTATGCCTGATTTGGGTATCAGGATAACGACCAATAAAATGAATTGGGAAGTATCCATTCCTACTCCATTTTCTGAAGGACTTTTTATGATATTGCTATCATTTTATAATATTTGATATCAATCACCAGTAAAGCCACCTGGACCCAGCAGTTTTCCTTGTAGAAAAAGAAAAATCCATTTCATTATATTTTCCATCGTGTTATTGCTGATTGTGCTGGATTATTTGTTGTCAAGCTGGCACGACTGCTTCAAAATAAGGCTGGAAAATACATTTCCTAGGCCTCTTCCTGACTTTATTCAAGTGAAATTTTCAAACACAAGGTCATACGTGAGATTTGGAAGTGGAAGTGAAGCACTAGCCTTTCCTCACAGACTGATCATGGCTGACAGATCCAGTGATGACTGTTCCCTGGGAAGCGTAGCCTGTCCTTGCTCTGTTCCCTACTTGTCTTTCCAATTGCTTGTCTGGCCAACCACCCATTGCTCCACGTTTACCACCAGACCCAGTCCCACAAAGAGGGCAGATCGCACACTGAAACAGCAGTTCATTCAGAGACAGATGTTTTAAAGGCGGCAACAACTTACAGGCAGGCAGCAGTTTCTAGACCTCTCCAAAACCTCCCACTTGGCCGACCCACTTTGGTGCCCAGTCACAAACAACTTCTCAGATTTCCCTCAACTCTCACTCATTCATCCATGCTAATGCTGAAGGTGGTTGTGATTAGTTTCTGCTCCTCTGATCTCTCACCCCTCCCTCCACCCCACCCTCCTTAATTTCTCTACATCAGCTTCTCCCAGATTATGTGAACTCTATCCTAAATTAAATATTGTATTTCCACGACTGTAGTTTCTATTTTCCTGACAGAATTCTCACTGATACACATGGAAAATAATTTAAAAATTTACTTTTTGATCTCCTACTTTATTAGACTTTTTTACTGTTTCACTGATTGCTCACTCTATTTTCTATGGAAAGATGTTACCATTTGATACTTCAGTCCCTCCTTTTTGATATATGTACCTGTTATTTTATTCTCATATTAGTTTAAGGAAAGTGTAAGAATAACGTGAATTTTTACGTCTTAAGTGGCTATGGTAGGTGTGTCTCTAGCATTTTAATATAAGAGTAGTTTTTCCCCTTCAGGTATATTCTTTATCATATCTAAGTCATATCCTCCTCATCCTAGTTTGTACTGATAATAAAATATCTTTGGATTTTTGGAGACATTTGATCTACCACAGTTGATTCCTACAATATTCGGTCAAGTTGTAATTATTCCTTAATAATATGCTGAATCATATTTGCCTTAGAGTTTTCCTTTATCTTCATAAGAAGGATTGCTTTATTAATCAATAATGTCGTTAGCTGCAAATAACAAAGTTTTTTTTTTTTCCACATTCAGGCCTCACACTGGTCTAATTAGATTGGTAGAAATGACTCAAGAGCTGAAAAAAGACTAGATTCTACCCCTGTGAGACACAAACAGAAAAATAAAAGAGACATGCAAACATATTGACCAGCCATGAATTATAAATGTCTACTATGAACTATATCTGTTCAATGTTACTTTGACTGGATTCTGTTATCAGAGATACAGCTTCTTAACAGAAAATTCCCCGAATCCTCTACGTAAATATTTTAGGACTACAGGTTATATGTTCTCTATCACACTGCTCAACGGCACCATTGAAGAGCCACAGACAGTACATAATGAGTAGGTGTGACTGTGTTTCAGTAAAATTTTATTTACAAAACAAGTACCTGACCCACAGGCTGTAGTTTGCCAACTCCTATTCTAAAACCAATATATACTGAATGAAAATATCGATTCCTCAGAAGTATAAAAGGACTAACCCCATTAATACTTGGTACAAAAATGCAAAAACTTTACCTTTTTTAACTATTTTTGCTTGAATTTCCTCTCCATCTACAGTCTTTGGTTTCTATTTATGTCTGTTTACCAGGTCATTATTTATCTTATGATTTTTTTTTTTAAGATTGATCTATTTCAGAGAGAGACAGAGAGAGAAAGAGCTTGCAAGAGTCGGGGGAAGGGCAGAGAGAGAGAATCTTCAAGCAGGGTCCCTGCTGAGTGCAGAGCCCCACAGAACCAGACTTGGGGCTTGATCTCAGGACCCATGAGATCATGACCTGAGACAAAACCAAGAGTCTGATGCTTAACCGAATGAGCTACCCAGGCACCCCTTATCCTATTACTTTTATCCTTATTATGTTACCTTGGTTTTTTTTTGGTTTGTTTTTTTTTTTGCTGTGGTCTCCTGTAGACAGTATATATTTAGATTTAGTATTTAATCAATTTTCAACTTTGGGGGTGTTCAGTTATACCCAAAGCACTGGAAGTTTGATTATATAGTTCTTTGAAGAGCATATATTATAAATGTGGAATATAAATAAGTAATAGGTGAATATCTAGAATGAATGTCAATAGACCAATCTATTTACCAGCACTATAATGACAGTTATCACCACTGTTTCTAAGCACTGAGGTGGCATAGATTTAAAAGAGGCAAAATTAATAACATGTGAACACAAATTATTTTTCCATAAAAAATAAAACATGATTACTATTAATAGATGTGTCAAACATAAAACTACCTAAAATATTTATAGTAATTACCAAACTTAGTAACAATCAGGGCACCTACGTGGCTTAGTCGGTTAAGTGGTTAAGTGTCTGCCTCTGGCTCAGGTCATGATCTCAGAGTGCCCGGATTGAGCCCTACATCAGGCTCTCTTCACAGCAGGGAATCTGCTTCTCCTTCTCCCTCTGCCCCTTCCCCCTGGTCATGCTCTCTCTCTCTCTCAAATAAATAAAATCTTTAAAAAATAAAAATAGTAACAGTTTGCATTTTTAACAATAGTGAAAAAATATCACTCCCACCTTTTCTTGTATTTCATATTTTATATTTAAATTGCTTTCTTCACATTTAAAGCCTTACAAATAACATACCAGTATTCCTGGCTTTATGAGATAGTAGCATAATCTAGGGCACAGACTCGAGTATCTAGAGGCCAAGTCTCTTGATTCATTTCCAATAAAAAGATCACTAGAAATTATAGTTCTAAATTTACAATGCACTACTTGCGTCAACTTCAACAAAAAGTTGGTTTTCTGGGCCTCAGTTACCTTTTCCTATAAAATGGGAGAAATAAGGTTTTCCTTTCCCACATCACAGGTTTTATGGAAATCAAAAAACATAATTTGCAATTTCACTTTCAAAGCAATAAACTTGACAACAACCACTGTTTTAATTGTCTTTTTCTCTTTAACATCTTTGAAGTTCAACATATCAAGATATCCATTTCTAACTAATGGCAAGGATGCACTAGAAAAATTAGAGAATAGTCAAAAAGTTTATGATAATCTGTTTGAAAGACCACCTTTACCAATTTAATAAAGTATATATAACATTTGTGAAATAGGGATATAGAAAGTACCACACAGGAAAGAAATTCCTATATTGATATTCTAAAAACTTCCTTAATTAGAAAATTAAATTATTGAATTATAAAAAATTAAATGTACAGCTTCTTTAAAGAATTCTTTTAATGCATCAAAATATGATTTATTTGGCATGTATATATATATGTTTTATATAAAAAAATTTATATGCTGAATTACGGCTTTATTTCCAAAACTAAATTGGAAAAAAGAAAAACTGCACTGAGATTTTGCTTGTTTTTGGTTTTGTTTTGCTTTCTTCTTCCTGTGTTTCCACTCCTTTTGTTTCTCAAATGCCCAACATCTTCATGGTACCTTCCTATGAAAGCTCACTGAGACACCTCCACTTAAACTACGCCCATCCCCAAACATCTAAACCTTCAAAGTGACCTCTCTCTTCCCCTGACCCTTGCCATTCATCAAAAATTCTAGTACCTTTGTAACAACTGAATTTAAGAGGAATCTGGATGAAAATAAGTCAATTAATCTACTTCTTAATAACTAGTGGCAGACTTTTAATCCTTCCTATGATGTTTGCATTTTTAAAGAGGAAGCAAAAATATCCTCATGAATTTATTTAAAAATATTTTTTTTTTCAAAAAATAGGTCCCATTGAAGAACTAAATTTCCAACTGAGATTCGGACTTGGGGGCAGAGTTTCACTTGTGAGAGCACTTTAAGCTGTGAACAATGAGTCCTTCATGTTGACGATCCTGCCCCCTTGAATATATGGTTAAATTTAACATTCAAACCTAATTATCTTATTAATCATGGCAGTAGTCATTCTTGCCCTCCCCCAGTGAATTTAGAACGCTAGCACCAGAGCTTCATGCAGCAGGTGAAATTTGGGATGGGGCTTTTATTTCCAAGAACAGACGCAGGCATAAATAACAGCATCCTGTTCCGATCTAGCCCCACAGCGGAGATCTCCCCGCAGTCCACGAAAACATATTTTGTACTTAGTGTACATTGTGCTGGGGAGCGGCTGCAGTCTGGAACATGTAGGTCATCTGGGAGCAGTCAGTCAGGACAAAGAGTACTACATATCTTAATAGCTCTTAGGGGCATCTTTCTAATACAGTTGAGTATACTAACCAATGTCCATTATGATGATCCTGAGTCATCAAGAAAAGGGTAAATTATGCTCAGCATGCTCGGTTATTGAGGAATGCCCTACTAAACAGAAGATGAAAAAGCCTGGTTAAAGCAGAGAGATTCTAGCTATGGGAATAGTCCAGTAGAAAGTCACTTGCCTGATTTCATTCCTCTCAGCAATCCTTTCAAGTTCTCTCAGGATAGAATGTGATTTAGGGACAAACCCCAGGTTAGTGTGAGAGTCTTCTATACATACCAGTTAACATTCACCAAGGTAAGACACAACCAATAGCTTTCTCGTTTTTTAAAAACCACAAAAAGCTCCGTGAATCGGTTGTTAAAAATTACATTATCTTAGAGAACAAATCTTCTTTTAACCTGTCATTAACCCAATTAAAAGAGAGGATGCAGGGAAGTGGGGTGGAGAGGCAGAGGGTGATCAGAGCCCATGCTCCCTGCTGCCTTGCCTAGTGCCCAGTAACTATGCATAGGCTGGTAGAGAGCATGCAATCCAACTAAATAAGAACAGATCTTAAACTCAATATGTATGTGTTCACATTCGACCTGTATTTTAACAATAATGACATACAATAAAGTCCTCCTGGCATTTCATCCTTTCGATAGTAATTCGATTCCTTTCAAGTTGAAAACTCAAAGGCATGCAAACACAGAGAGGAATGACCAAAAATTGTAGAGGAAAACCCATGCTCATAAGATTTCTTCTGAAAAAAACTTCTCTGTTATCTTTAACAATTTTAACTGGACTTTGAATTAATGTCTCTAGTTTTTAAATCAAAGAATTCCAATAATAAATTTCACTAGCAAATTTATTTACGGGAAACACATATCAGAACATTAGGAAAGATAAGCAATGGAAAAAATTGTTTAAGAATGCAAAAAAAGAAATAATGTTTCCAAAATCTTTAAAGCGTCCCTGTGTCTCTTATAAAAGTTAAACATGAGAAATTTGGCATATTAAATTTCAAAATGTCATTAGAATTCATGCAAAATTAAAAGCATGCATCAGAGTATAAATTTAAATACACATATGATGAGCACAGTATAAAAGTAACAAAATAATTTTAAAACTTAAAGCACAATAAAATTTAAAGTTGGAAGTTTCTCCAACAAAAAAAATATATTGAGAATAGATATAACAGAAGCTTATTGCATCAAAATTGATTAGTCTGAAAATCTATATGAGAGAAAGTTTAACTTTCCTAAAGCCCATACCCAAATTGAAGATCATATTCCAAGTAGCCTTTCTTTTCGTTCCATAGATTCTCCCATGAACCAGCCACTCATATATTTCCATATTTTTCAGTGTACTCTTTAATATGCAGTAAGAATATAG
This sequence comes from Ursus maritimus, assembly GCF_017311325.1. Lineage (NCBI taxonomy): Eukaryota > Metazoa > Chordata > Mammalia > Carnivora > Ursidae > Ursus > Ursus maritimus. The sequence continues at coordinate 48,401,617 of NW_024423343.1, forward strand.
AGTTGTTCAAAAATATATATATATAATTCATTCTGTGCTATAAAATATACAATGTGCACATCTTAAAATATTTTTTAAAATAAATGAGCTTCAAGTAAAGTTTTCAGTCTACATATAAGCTTATCTTTTATGGAGCATATTTTCATTATTTTTACTTTCCTGGGCTACTTCCTGTTAGGAGTTTGGGAGTAGAGAAATGCCAGGGCTGAGTGGCATATTTCTGTTGGATGAGGTAATAACGTTAGATGTCTTGCCACTTGTTGTTCCTTCAGTCCTGAGAATCCCAATTTATCTTATCATACCACCTTTCGTAGTTCCCTTTGATTGTGTCTTATGTTACTATCAGAGTTTAGCATTGTTCTCAATGGGGAGAAGCAGAAAAAAATGGGTCTATGCCACTTTGTTCTCAAATATTTTAGAAGCTAAGAGATAGAAATCCTTCCATTAATTTCTTTTAATTTTATTACTCTCCCGGCATCATGGCCACTCACACATGAGAACAAACAGGAGGTTTCTTCTATCTTTCAAGGAAATCCTCTCTTGCCATAGGTATGCCAAGAAATTATCTGAGCAAAAGCCCAACATTTGCTTCAATCTAAAAAATTACCTAGAATTTATATCTTGATTGAGCTAGCTTACACTGGAGAATTGGTGAGAATGGAGGATATGTAGGAAATAATAGTCTCCCACATCTGCCCTTGCTTACTACTGTATCCTCAACTTCTACTTCGCAGCAATTACAACTAGGACTGGTACAAAGTAGGCACGCAATAAATAGTTGTTGAATGTCTGAATAAGTTCTATATGCAATTATCAGAGCAACAGTAAAAATAAACAGTACGAAATCCATCATATAAATGTATGGCCATGCACTCAGGCTTAGAGGGAAAAGTTAGTTCTTCGCAGATTATTGAGGAAGGGAGAAGATTCAGAACTATGTCTATTCCAGTTATTAAACATCGGTATGATTTCATCAGGTTTGTAGTATCCATTTTTGGCAAACAGTGCTTACTACTACTATTTCTCAACTCTATGAAACAGATTAACAAGCTGAACATTTATATTTTACCATTTTAGAGCCAAGATATTTTGGGTGTGCAATTGATAAGTGATTAAATGGTTGTGGACCTATTGAGAAAATCAGATGTTTGTTTTGAAATATACAAGAACCTGATAGAGCACCTGCAAGAACAAGACTTCTAGAAGCAAGAAAACACAAAGGCTAAAACTGGAAATGCTGATCAGTCAGGATGCTTCTATTTCACCTTATGCCATCAACAATGCAGGGAGGGTAGGTCCCCTTGCAGGAGGGCACACGGAATTGCTTGCCACTTTTTCCTTAATAGAGTGATAAAATATGCAGATCCAAAACAAACCGCCAAGTCCAAGTCCTATTTCTACTACCGTCTGCTCTTCAAACTTAGTAAAATTAATTAGATTAGCTAAGCCTGTTTCCTGATCTGCAAAATGGGATTGATACCTAATTCACAGGGTCTGGGAGAGAATCAAATAAGTAAACGTTTAGTACATGTAAAGCACAGTGTCTGGCATAGAGTCAACATTTTACATAGCCATTATTTTTTTCCCGATAACAAAAAAATGAAAGTAATGTTTATCCATAAAAATACTCATTTTTTGCTGTTGTTTTTAATTTAAAACATACTAACAAAAAAGCTATATCATAATTGAGGTTCTGGCCTGTATTCTGCTGATAGAAATTCTTCTTTTATAAGGCTTGTGCTTTTCATTTTTAACATGGCCTTTCTTATTTTGATTTCAAACATCTTAAAATAGGCACAGTGTCATTTTCTTGCTTTATGACATATTAATGCAATCTTGTGTGTCATTTAGGAGGAAACAAAACATACATATTCTAAAATCAACATGAAATAATGCTAAATTATGTACAATGTTTGGATATGTGTGACAGAGATTTAGTGCCAAAAACTCTACTGTCATAAACAAGTCTTGTAGAAATAAAAATGAAAAGTTAAAAAAGTAGAAGAGATTTAGTTGCTCCGCATTTTTAAAATTACAACCTTCTAATAAAGTATGAAAGGAAAAGAGAATATATTAGCAGTGTGGAAGGAGACTATTATTAAAGAACACAAAGAAAATAGACTCAAATAGAAAGATAAGTAAATTAAATAATAAAGAGTATATATTATACATAACCATCAAAATGGATAGTATTTATACTTAATATCCACTTCCATGGGCTCAGTACACTGAGGATTTCACTTTTATTGTCTTGCTTACCATGCAAGAGTCAGTAAAGGAAACAGGTATCACATACGAAACTTTTTCTAAAGCTGAAACCCACATCTATAATTGAGAGGTTTCTTTTCGTTCTACTATTGCAGGAAAAATTTTTGAAAACTACTTTGGATATATTTTACCAGTTTCAAGCTTAATGTTTCACTTGAGATAATTGAAGTAAATAAAAGATACCAATATAATCTCAGATTTACTTGAAAATTCTGCAATATCCAAAATCAAAATCACTTCCTTTTGGAGTAATACAAAAGGCTTTAATAGTGCTATTTAACTTTTCCTCTTACGAAAGATATAAAAGTTTTCTAAGCATACAGAAAGTTTCAAAGAATAACATCATGAACATGCTTGGGCCCCTCAGATTTAAAATACTTAGCATCTCCCCCTATTTTTCCAGAATATTTTTTGTAAAAAAAAAAAATAAATGCTACTAGAAAATCAAAGCCTACTTTCTATTTCCTCCCAAATCTTTTTCCTCACCTGTTTCCTCAGAGATAAGTTAGGGCATATCCTTCCCAGGACATGTTAATTATATCTTTCACTACATACACATATACCTGTAAACAATATGCAGCTGTGCTTTCCAGTTTTTAAGGTTTATATAAATAATCTAATATTGTACATCTGCACTTTCCATTTTTATTCAAAACTTGAAGACATTTATCTTTATTGACATATGCAGCTAAAATTCACATATTAACTTCTGTGCAGTATTTCACTGAATATACATCACCATGTATTTACCCAATCTCTACTGATGGGCATTTAGATTGTTTCCAACTTTAAAAGATGAAAAACAAGACTGCAATGAGCCCTCTGACAGGTATCTATTTGTGTGATATGCCAGAGTTTCTCTAGATTTACTTATGAATGAAATCACAGGGTCGAAGACTATGACATCATAATCATACTTCAAACTTCAACTTCATCAGAAATTGCATCAGTAGTGAAGAGAATTTCCATTTCTTCACATCTTCAGTTGTCAGTCTCTGAAATTTTTGTCAACTTTGTGGATATAAAATGTCATCTAGGTTTTAATTTGGTTTGAATGTACTAATCTTTTAATACTAGTAAATTTCATTACTATGATCATACTCATTGCTCAGTTTTAGATTGTTTTTACTTTTTCTTAAAAGTAAAAAATAAAGCAAAAACAGTTCACCCATTTCCCACATCTTCCAACTCCCACCTCTAACAACCACCCAAATGTTCTCTGTATGTGTGAGTTTTTATTAAAATATATATATATATATATATTTAATTC